>NC_068985.1:97477343-97487094 GCF_001194135.2 Octopus bimaculoides | reverse complement strand
CCACGGGTTCCCTCAACTGTTAGGGTGTGGCACTTTTTCACGCAGCTATCCTCATCCATTCTCACCACATGTCCATACCACCGCAATCGTCTCTCTTGCACACCACAACTGATGCTTCTAATGTTCAGCTTTTCTCTCAAGATACTTACACTCTGACGGGTATTCACATTGACATTTCACATCCAACGGAGCATACTGGCTTCATTCCTTGCGAGCTTACGTATGTCCTCAGCAGTTACAGCCCATGTTTCACTGCCATGTAGCATGGCTGTTCGTATGCATGCGTCATACAGTCTGCCTTTTCATCCTATATTTTCTTTTACCCAAAGCCAAGAACTTCTCGACACACCCTTGTATACTTTTAATTCAAATAAGAGCTTTTTTACTGGTTTCCCATACTTAGCCATTAAATATATTATGTATAGAGCCTTTTCAGAAGTGCTTTTCTTCTCATGTTGAGAATCCTGTTTGTGATACAAAAGATTTTGTACAAGGAGAGAAATATATAAAAGAAAAAAAGGATGAAGCTTTAGTAGAAGGGGAAAAAAACCTGTATACTCAGGGCAAATTAATTAATGGTAAAATAAGTTTAAATTCACTTAGAAAGATATGTTTGTTTAAAATAAAAACATTCACTTACAAAGACCTACCATGATAAAAAAATATATTTACATTAACAAAAATACATACACATACCAAAAACCCTATACATACATATATACACTAAACATACAAACACTGGTACATGCCTACAAACATCATCATCATCATCGTTTAACGTCCGCTTTCCATGCTAGCATGGGTTGGGCGATTTGACTGAGGACTGGTACAAGTCGATGATGATGATATATATATATATATATATATATAAGACAGGTTTCTTCAGTTTTCATCTAGCAACTTCACTCACAAAACTTTGGTTGGCCCAAGGCTATAGTAGAAGATACTTGCCCAAGGTGCCATGTAGTGGGACTGAACCAGAAACCATGTGGTTGAGAAGCAAACTTTTTATCACACAGCCACACCTACGTCTATGATACTTACTCTTTTTTTATGCCACTAGACTTCTAAAATCTTTGACAAAGTCATACAAATCTCACATTCCTCTTCTTCAATTTTTCAAAACAACACAAATATATTTCTTTAGGTGAAAAATTATTTATTCAAAGATTTAAAAGTTAAAATTGACAAAATAAAAATGATGATAATTAACCCTTTAGCATTTAAACCAGCAATATCTGGCCCAAATAATCTACATGTTTTATGTTCAAACTGACCAGCTCTGGCCTCTCATGCATACCCTACAAAGTCATCCTAAAAATAAACAATTACATCATCAAAATATGAAAGCTATGAGATAATCCATGTTTAATTCAAAACAATATGAGAAAATATCCATTACATCTGACAGAATAATCTGAATGCTAAAGGGTTAAGAAATAAAAGAAATATAGGGTTTTTTTTTATAAATGTCTCTAGTCTTCTTGTTGTGGATTATCAACTTCATCCTCGTCTTCGGCATCGTTATCTTCAAGACTGGGTTGTGGAACATCACCTTGTCCAATGAGAATAGTTTCAGCTTCAACTACAAAACGAAGAAATATTTGCTCAATGCTAATTAAAATAATGACAATGAGGAGGTGGAGGAAGCATCAATTTTCATACATTTTCAGTGTCTCCAAGACTAATTAGGTCAATAAGACTGATGGGCAACAAGAGTGATGCTGAATGTTGTCATGGCATGGTTAATTTAGGAGCCTTCATGGTGGAGGGATAGTGCATACAACATATGATTTAACCCTTTCGATACTAGCCTGGCTGAAACCACCTCTGCTCTGTAATACAAATGTCTTGTTTCCATATGTTTTGAATTAAAATCTTCCACCAAACCTTTCGTCCTTTTGGGGTCAATAAACTAAGTACCAGTTGTGTACTGGAGTTGATCTAATCGACTGCCCCCCGCCCCCACTCCTCAAAAATTTTGGGCCTTGTGCCTAGAGTAGAAAAGAATATTTGTCTTAGTGTAAAGGCAGCAAGCTGGCAGAAACATTAGCACACCGGGCGAAATGCTTAACAGTATTTTGTCTGTCTTTACGTTCTGAGTTCAAATTCCACCAAGGTCGTCTTTGCTTTTCATCCTTTTGGGATCGTTAAATTAAGTACAATTTATGTTGCTAACACTAGCTTAATGATAACTAAGTTATTTTACTAAATTCTTCGTTATATTTAAAATTAATTGAAAGAAACACAGAGCATCTCAAAATAAATACAGTAATGAAAGGGTTAAGAGAAGGAGAGCAATATTTAACAGACGAGGAAGGGTGAGTTTGATAAGTGAGTAGCTCAGAGGTTCCTAAATTAAGGGTAATTATTTCAGCATGAGTAAAAACTGCATTTGGCTGAGGTAAATGTCAGTAACCTAGCAAACGATGTCCTTGGTGCTACGCCCTCCACCCTCATCTGACGTCAGGTGAAACCACATTTCATGAAAGGCAGAGGCTTTCAAGCATAAATCATGAAGCATTCAGTCCTAGTTGTACATCTATTTAAACAAACCCAGTTTATTGAAATACATATAATATTGTAGTACAAGCTACAGTGAATGTACATGTATGTGTGAGTGTGCTAGTGTGCACATATGTGAGTGTCAGTGTGTGTGTGTATGTGTGTGCTGAGTGCCATGGTGAGAGGACAGAATAAAAGCTTGTTGACATTGTAAGTTTCATAACATTCTCTATTGTATTGGTCGAAAGCATGAACTAATTTAAAATTTGGTGCATGGGTAAGAAATGTAAGAAACCACCACATGATTTTAGCTTCAGTTCTACAGTATGATGCCTTGAGTAAGTATCTTCTACTACAACCCTTGGCTATAATTGACCACAAATATGACTTACTATCAGTATTGTCACTGCTTTCTTCTGTTTTCTCAGGCTCTGCTTCTTTCTCTTCTTCTTCTTGTACTTCTGGCTCTTTAGCAGATTCTTCTTCAATAGTTTCTATTGGTAATTCATCATCAGATGGTTTCAAATGTAAACCTGTGGTCGCTCCAGCTATCCAAACTGGGATTGTCACCTGAGCTATTTCTTCTTCTTCAAAGACACTTACATCTTGATCCTAATAACATTAAAAAGAAAAAAAAAATTAACATTGAATATTAAGCACAGGCATGGTAGTGCGGTAAGAAGTTTGCTTTCCAACCACGTAGTTCTGGTTTCAATCCCACTGTGTAACAGTGTCTTCTACTATAGCTCCAGGCCAACCAAACCCTTCTGAATGGATTTGGTAGTCAGAAACTGAAAAATGTATATGTGTGTGTGAGGTCTGAAGAATGTGCACATTTTGAAAGAAATTATTTAGTGAGAAGAAGGTGAGTGGATGACAGACTCAGAAGAGAACCAAATAAAAATCACTTGTAGTATTTCTGTTTTGAAAACAATAGGGTACATTTAAGGAAGCTTTAGGTACTATTTCTATCAAGTAGAGAGGTCTTGTAGAAACACTTTCAATAATTCAGAAAGAACTTATAATATGCATTTATATACGCGGATAGAAGTACTGTAATGAAAGGCTACTAAACATGGAAAATGCATGGAAGGAAAATAGTCTCCTAAATGTGAACTCAACAGAAGTATGAGCCATAACAGATGACAGCAGAATGATAAAATAATTAAGGATATGAAGGCAGAGAAAGTCCCCAGTCCATCAGAAACTGCCACTGAGATGCTTAAAATATTTGGTGGAGTAGGATACAACCTAGTCACCAGTATAGTTAATCAGGTTGTATAGAAAGGTATCATACCCAACGATTGGTGTAGCAGTATTATAGTCAACTGTTACAGGGAAGGGTGTTGTTAGAAAGGTGGAACTTAGGAATGAAAATGTAAGTAGGAGTTCTCCAGGGCTTGGTTCTCATTCCCCTCCTCTTCAGCATAGTCGTCTAGGCCATAATTGAAGAATTAAAAATGGGGGTCACAAGAAAGAACTACAAAACACTTGCTCCAATAATTTATGCAAATGTCTAAATTTACAGCAGCAGATGACCACCACTAGCAAGGAATGGGACAGAATGGGAAAAATAGTAAAAGCATATAACAAATTATACACCAAAACATAATAAAATCATAAATATTCAAGCTTTAAATATAAGTAATAATTAGAAGAGCGTACCTTTCTTACTTGCACGTAGGTACCCTGTTGTTCACAGCCTATATCGAACACATACTTGCCAATACCATCTGGCTGAAAGTACAAAATATCACCAGCAAGAATTAGATATCACCTTTATTATTATTATTATTTTTTTTTCTTCTTTCTTCAAATTTTTTCCCATTTCTCGCCGAGTGTTTTCCGTACACCTAGGGCAGAGAAACGTTGTATGCATTCCCAATTTACACATGCAAATTCATAGGTAAAACATGTATTTAAGAAAAAAAAAAATCATGAATGGATGTTGTTTTCACAGCGATAATGCTCTTCTTAGTACATGAGTCGTTCCAGTTAGCACAATTTTTTGCACCTCCTGTAGAGATGGTAAGCCTGGTATCATTTTCAAATAGATTTCAGTACCTTTTTTTATCATTCCTAGAGATCCTACAATCACTGGTATGGTAGTCTTATTATTATTATTATTATTATTATTATTATTATCATTATTATTATTATTATTAAGGTGCAGCAGTGGCTCGTGTATAAGAACTATGAAACTGTAGCACCCCCTATGTCCACTCAATATTATCGATAACATTCAATATAACGAGTCCTTTTTTCTTTAATTCTTTCTTAATACTTGTACATTATAAAATCCTTAAGCTTAATGTCAGTAGTCATTCCCTAGTTTATGAAAAAAACACTATAATCCTTGTATAGAACTGTGCACTTTCCATTTCCAGTGACGCGGTGTTTGGCTGTTGTGTGCATGCTCACATGTCCGAGATAGGAAGCTTCACACTAGGGAGAAAGAGCACCGCGTGAACAACGGTGTCGAGTGAAAGGTAGTGTTTCTTTTTGACTCCGTGTGTTTATATTCTTGAATGTGACAGTGAGGACATGGAGCAACCACCATGAATTATCCAGGTTGTATGTAGTTAAAATATTTGTTAGGGTGGATAAGGGATAGCATAGTTGCCAAAATTTAAATTGATCAGCTACACAGACCACAAGATTTTGATCTGCACAGTCAAGTTAGATAGGACCCATAGACAGGGACCCAGTTACTGGAAGTTAAACGCACCCTTTCTGGCACTCAAAGATTACAAGGACCAGATTAGTGAACTAGTTAAGCGGCAGTTGATGGGGGCAATTGTCAACAACCAGTGGTGAGCCACCCTGAAGGGTGGTGGATGACAGAATCATTAAAACATAGCATCAAAATGCCTTGTGGTATTTGCTCCAGCTCTTTACACTATGAGTTCAAATCAAGCAATGGTCAACTTTGCTTTCATCCTTCCTGATTCTAAAAAATAAAGCACCAAGTACAGTACTCGGGTTGATGTAATCGACTAATCCTCTCCACAAACTGTTAGCCTTGTGTCTACATTAGAATTAACCATGGTGGTGGTAATGACAATCACAAGAGCAATCATAATGAAAGAGATGATGATGATAGCAATGACGTTGATGATGCTGATGATGATGACAATGATAACGATGATGATGATGATGACACCAATGGCAATGATGATGATGATGATGCCGAAAAATATAGTAACGAGTTTTTGTTTTTATATACACTCACCCTATCATCTTTGAACATACCAACATATTTGTGGTTAGCATGGATCAACTCTCCAAAGCCGTTCATTCGTCCGTTAGCCCAGCTACCAATGTACTGAGATTTGGTGTCAGCGTATGTATATGAGCCTTGACCATGTCGTAAATGGTCCTCCCATTCTCCTGTATAGATGTCACCATTGACATAGTAGTAGGTACCGGAGCCACACCTCTGGTCCTTCACCCATTGACCTGCAAAATAACACAACTATCATTTATCTATCTTCTAAATTGGATTCACTCTCTCATCATCGTCGTGTGGCTTCCTTGTCTCTTTTCTATAAGTATTTTCATGGACATTGTTCAGCTGAGCTCTCTTCTCTGGTTCCTCCTTTAAGAACTTATCAGCGACCAACTAGACTTGCATCCAGTTTTCATCAGTATACTGGTCAACCTCTTAAATGTCGTAAAGAACTTTACAGTCCCAGTTTCTTCCCTCGCCCCTCTGAACTTTGGAATTCCCTTCCACAGTCTTGTTTTCCTCTTCAATATGACCTTCTCCAGTCTTTTAAGTCTAATGTGCATCGTGACCTATTGACTTCTGTCTAGTGTCCATCTTATTCTTAGTAGCTCTTACGTTTTCAGTGGTCTAAGGACCTTGTAATGAGCGAATACTTTAAAAAAAAAAACAAAGAAATCATCTCGCATGCTGCACTTGCAATGGCTTCTTTGTATTCTGACATTAGAAAGATAAGAGGGTAGAATGCAGGAAGAGGGATAATACCTCACAGTGAGAAGCAGTTGCTTCCCTTCAAGGGTCGGCCAGGATCCTGTCTGGTTTTTCACTCCAGCATCATATAGGCGTAGGAGTGGCTGTGTGGTAAGTAGCTTGCTTACAAACCGCATGGTTCTGGGTTCAGTCCCACTGCATGACACCTTGGACAAATGTCTTCTACTATAGCCTCTGGCCAACCAAAGCCTTGTGGGTGGATTTGGTAGACGGAAACTAAAAGAAGCCCATCATATGTATATATATATATATATATATATATATATATATATATATACATATATATATATATGTGTGTGTGTGTGTATGTGTGTGTGTGTGTGTATGTTTGTGTGTCTGTGTTTGTCCTCCCAACGTCGCTTGACAACTGATGCTGGTGTGTTTACATCCCTGTAACTTAGTGGTTCGGCAAAAGAGACCGATAGAACAAGTACTAGGCTTACAAAGAATAAGTCCTGGGGCCGAAACGTTGTGTTAACAACAAACAAGATGAGGACAAATATCCGTCAAATGTAAATAATGTATGAAAAAATTAGATGGAAATTTATACTAACCTTCGTATTTAGAGCCATCAGGATATATAAATGTGCCCTCACCATGTTTCTTGTTATACTGATATTCTCCAGTATATCGAGCCTCATTCTTGAACCTGTGCATACATACACAAAGATATATATATATCAAAACACACACATATATAACATACACACACACACACACATGCACATATGTGAGTATATATGTGTGTGTGCGTGTGTATATATATATATATATTGGATAACCTCATCCAGTGCCCCCTCCGTTATAGCAAGACACCTGTTTCTGCCTTTCTGTCTGTCTGTCACACTTTAACCTTTCATCCTCTGAGACAAGTTCCCCACCTCAAATGTCCCTGCCCCTCTCAAAATTCCTTGTCTTGCGAGTTACTTGGTGACTCTGCCAGTGCTGGTGCCATGTAAAAAGCATCGAATCCTTACTGTAAAGTAATTCGCATTTGGAAGGGCATCCAGCTGTAAAAGCCATGCCAAAACTAACCTCACCTGTGCTAGTGCGAGGGGCGAGGGGGCTGGCATTGACCACGTTTGAATGGTGCTTTTTATGTGCCAACAGAATGGGAGCCAGTCAGGCAGCGCTGGCATCAGCCATGCTTGGATGGTACTTTTTACGTGCCACCAGCACAGGAGCCAGTCGGGGTGAGAGGGCTGGCATCAACCACGTTCAGATGGTGCTTTTTTACATGCCACCAACACAGGGAGCCAGTCAGGCAGCACTGGCAATGACCCATGCATAGAAAGAGAGAGAGAAGGAAAGAAGAAGAGAGAAAGTTGCATATAAACATATTCCTAAAATGTAAAGACATTGTGACTCGGATGAATGAAATACTTTTCCAGAGGGGAAAATAACTGTGAAGAACTCTCACCTGTAAACTCCTGTGCCATGGCGCCTACCATCTTCATACATCCCTGTGTAGCTATCTAGGTTCGGTAGAATAGCTTTACCCATTCCATGTCTCTCTTCTCTCTCATTTCTTTCGCCATCATACTCCTGTGTTACAAAACAATTCCTTTAGAAAATATCTCAGATGAGACCTATGCAACTATTGCTACCTCAACTCTCACTAGACTAGGCCTGGCCAACTCAAATTACATTGTGGGCCACTTTAGTCACAGAAAATTTTTTGAGGGTCATTTGTATATTTTATGTACTAATAGTCAAATGATCAAATTACAAAATAAAGAATTTTTCATACTTTTCGTTTGTTTAAAATTATAAAATTGTAGACTATTGCTTTATTGCCACTTGTAAATTTTAAATTTATTTTGAAACAAATGTCTTGTGCAAACAATTTTATTTTGAAATTAAACACAATACTTCAAGAAAGTACCAAGTGAACCGCAAGATAAAAGTCTGCAGGTGGTGGGCTGCAGGTTGGCCAGCCCTGCACTAGCCAAAGCAAATTGACTGATGGTAAACTAGATTTATAAGCTGCTACACAGCTTGCAAAAGTGCCAAAAGTCAGTTTATTCTATCATTATTAAGGTAGCGAGGTGGCAAAATCATTAGCATGCCAGATGAAATGCTTAGTGGTATTTTGTCTCTCTTTATGTTCTGAGTTCAAATTCCACTGAGGTTGACTTTGCCTTTCATCCTTTTGGGGGTCAATAAAATAAGTACCAGGTGAGTACTGGGGTCGATGTAATTGACTACCCACCTCCCCCAAATTTCAAGCCTTGTGCCTTTAGTAGACAGGATTTTTATTATTGTTATTAAGGCCTTGAGCTGACACAATGGTTTGCACACCAGACAAAATGAGTTGCAACATTTCATCCATCTTTATGCTAAAATGCCACTGAGGTCAACAAGAGAGATACTCCATTAGTTATGGACAAGCAAATCTGTAGTAGTGAGCAGAATATTTGCTGTAGCCTTTCTTTTACACCAAGACAAAACATGTATATGATAATACATCCGATCAGTTAAGATCAGAAGCCATGAGCTGAAGTTCTGTGTGAAAGGAAGACCAAGACTAGACACCTGGCACCCAGAATTTTATCTAGTTAAGTTAGATGTTATAACAACCATCTAAGGGATACTTGTATCCAGTGAATCAACTGGTGTATTACTTACGATTATGAGTATTAATATTAAGGCTTATAAATGATAGGTAAGGACAAGAATAAACCAAAATTTATCTATATTTAAAGAAAACAGAAAATGGAGATAAAATTGATAATTGATAAACATCAATTATCATTTATTGATTATAAAAAGACAAAATCTCATCTGACAGCTAACAGAAACAGCTGTCAGATGAGATTTTGTCTTTTTATAATCAATAAATGATAATTGATGTTTATCAATTATCAATTTTATCTCCATTTTCTGTTTACCTTATATGTATATGTAAGTATAAAGACTGCAAACAAACAGGAAACAGTGCAATAAAGACTGCAAACAAACAGGAAACAACTTCTATCTCATTCCAGGGTGAAAAACTAGAGGTAGTCGATAGCTTCCGCTATCTGGGCGACCAAGTTAGTAGTGGGGGTGGGTGCGCTGAAAGTGTAGCTGCAAGAATAAGAATAGCCTGGGCAAAGTTTAGAGAGCTCTTACCCCTGCTGGCGACAAAGGGACTCTCACTCAGAGTAAAAGGCAGACTGTATGACGCATGCGTACGAACAACCATGCTACATGGCAGTGAAACATGGGCTGTAACTGCTGAGGACATATGTAAGCTCGCAAGGAATG
>NC_068985.1:97468082-97476523 GCF_001194135.2 Octopus bimaculoides | reverse complement strand
GCAGACGTTAAACGATGATGATGATGATGATATATATACTTTCATTTTTCTTTTGTGGGGTCACCTTTCTGCCTTTTAGAGTCAATAAAAACTCAGCAATCTAGAACAATAGGTTTGTAGAATCAATAGAGTGTTAGGGCAAAATGCCTTGTGGTGCCTGTTCTTGCTCTTTGTGGTCAGACAGCAATGTCTGCAATGACACTGGTGCTAAGTTGTAAACTCACAAATTTTTGGAGTTCTTTTAAAATTTGTATTTTCAACTGTTAGCATATAACAAATCCGCATCCAGACCTGATCCCAATGCTGGATGTTCAAGAACCAAATAAAGGGCAGATTTTCAATCCTGGAACCATTTTATTTCCAAAACGGTATAATATGTCTAAGTAGAGCAAATATAGACTGAGACACAGGGGTCCTGGATGGACAGATAGAATTTCGCATTAATTATTATATACGTGTGTGCGTATATTTATGTAGTTAAGTCTATGTCTGGTCATAGAGCGACCAACAGTTTTGCATCCACAAGGAGGTTACCGCCACGGTCAGGTCGTCAGACCCTAAAGCCGAAGACAAATATAACTCTTCACCTCTGGGAGGCAGGAATCCGTCATGGTAATTTGATAACGGATTCCTGCCTCCCGGAGACAAAGAGTTTCATTTGTCGGTACCACTTAAATGCAGAGGTCCCGACACATCTATGTAACCCTAACTGACCCTAAAACTAACCCTAACGTGTGTGCACTGTAAAAACATATCATTACGTAGATGCATCGAGACCTCTGTATTTAAGCAGTGCCAATTTGTCTTCGTCTTCAGAATCTAACAAGACGTGCAGAGAGCTAAGCCCTTTGTGGATGAGAAACCATTGGTCACTTTATGACTGGACATAGACTTAACTACATATAAATACACACACACTAGAACAATATAGATAAAAAAAATTTCCAATGATTCCGGGAGGGGGGGTCCGGTTTCCCACCCACCCCCTGTTCTTCCGGACAAAAATAAGGGGTTTGCAGCATATTAGGAGGTCAGGGTACTCGATTCCACGCAAAAAATCCTAGATTTTTTTTTTTTTCTTAGTGAAAATCGCGCGAATGAAAGGATTAAATAATACCGTATTATATAGATATGTACGTATGTATGTATGTGTGAGTGTGTGTGTATGTGTGTGTGTGTAATACACTAGTATATTCAATTATATATAACTGAATATATTAGTTTATTACTAGTAATTAATTTATCGATTCCAAGTGAGGAGAAATGGCGAAGCCTATCCGGCCGAATTTGAACATAAAACACGACAGTTTCACAATAAACACTATTATAAACAATGACTTCGAAAGATATGTAATCTACCTACTCCCAGATAGGTACCTTGTTCTTCCTCGCCTTCATCCGACCCTGGAAGGGACATTTTTCTTGCACAATAAATACAATATCGATCAAAAAATTATGAATGTTTACAGAAATTACAAGCACTAGAGTTGTTACCGTTACCTAGCAACAAAACGCGGTACGTTTGGTGTAGCATTCAACTACATGAGCGGCTACCACGCGGTAATTAAGGCCGCTTAGAAGCTATTGTTTACTTTCGGTGTCGTTTATCCACTAATTATATTTGATTAAAGCGAACTATGATGATTGATGTTAAATGATGACGGCGATGACAACGCTGCCACTGCCGCCGCCAATTTCACTGACGGTTGATTTACATCATCAGCTGTTCTGTAATGGTCATTACTAAATGATATATAGATCTATAGAGACATATTACACCACCCATTGTTGTGCAAATATAAGTACCCAGTGGAATATGCACAACAGGTAGCTGTTGACTTTATGTTGTTTACAGGAGGGTTTAATGAATTATAAACTAATGGTATTTATTATTATATCATTATCATCACCGTTTAACGTCTGTCTTCCTATGATTGAAACAAATAACAGAATAAAAGAATAGATATAGATAAATAAAGGGGTTGGACAAAATAATGGCAACACCTTAAAGTTTCAAACAAATTTATTTTAATATGGGGTAGGACTGCTTTTGGCAGTAATTACAGCTTGAATTCTATGAGGTATGGACTCGTACAAAGTTTGAATTGTTTCCAAAATAATTTTTGTCCATTTTTCAGATAAAACAGTCTCCAGTTCTTGTAGATGGTGAAGGATATCGACTCCTTACTTGTTTTTGCTAAAATGCACCATAAATGTTCAATAATATTGAGATCTGGGGACCGTGGTGGCCAGATAAGATGTTCAACTTTACTAGAATGTTCCTCAGTGGCAAGCTGGTGATGTTTCACTAGAATGTTCCAAAGGCGGCGAGCTGACGAAATCGTTAGCACGCCAGGTGAAATGCTTAGCAGTATTTCGTCTCTCTTTGCGTTTTGAGTTCAAATTCCACCAAGGTCAACTTTGCCTTTCATCCTTTCGAGGTCGATAAATTAAGTACCAGTTACGCACTGGGGTTGATATAATCTACTTAATCCCATTGTCTGTCCTTGTTTGTCTCTTAGCCCCTTGTGGGCAATAAAGAAATAAGAATGTTCCTCATGCCATTCAGTAACAACTTTAGCTGTGTGAATTGGTGCATTATCATCCTGAAAGACTGCGTTTCCCTCTGGAAACAGTTCCGCAACCATAGGATGAATTTGATCAGATAGAATGCTTAAATAGTCTTGACTATTAATTCTGCCATGAAGGGAAACCATTGGGCTGGCGGATTTCCAAGATATAGCCCTCCCAGATCATCCTCCATCTTTAACAGTTGGAAGAAGGCAGTTTGGGTCAAATGCTTCTTTTGGCTGTCTCCACACATACACTCGGCCGGTGGTCAGAAATAAGGTAAAGGATGACTCATCCGAAAAAATAACATTCTTCCACTGCTCTAAGCACCAATTCTGTAGGTTCTTACTCCACTCTAAACGCTTTGCAGCATTTCTCTTTGAAAGTACTGGTTTTCTGATTGCAGCCCTCCCATGAAATCCAGCTTTGTGCAGCTCCTGGGTTCTCGAGGTGGTCATTAAGCTCTGCAGTAATTTTGGGAGCTGTACTTTTGTGGTCTTTCTAACAATTTGCATAAGTGTCTGATGGTCCCTATTTGAAAGTTTTGGTTTTCTTCTGGAGTTTTGTTTCAACGAGGTGGTTTTTCCCTCTTTCTCAAAGGCTGTCATTACTTTCGAGACAGTACTACACCAAACATTTCGGCTGTTTTCGTTACGCTAGCACCTGCCACACGAGCACCAACAGTTTGACCTTTTTGAAAGTCCGATAGATCTGTCATTTTAATTACCTTTTTCTGATGATATCTGAAAAGAAACATCAATTTTAGCAAAACATATTAAGCAACACTAATAATAAATCAAAAACCATAAAAATAAACAAGCTTTTGTCGGTTTTATAGATATTTCAAAATTATGATGCTATGATGTGAGGTGTTTCCATTATTTTGTCCAACCCCTGTAGATAACTGAGGGAGAGACGGGAGAAAAATTCAATAAAAATACTTGATAGATAGGTAAGCTAAAAAAAGCCAGCTTTCCTAAATAAAGAATTGACAGATACATTTGCAGATTTACTAAATATATTTAATAGATAGATAGAAAGTCAGACAGATATTTATACACAAATAAAATAGTTAACTACATCTAAAATAGTTTGGTACCAACAAATCCGATTCGTTCATTCTGTTTGAAAGAAAAGTCATAAAGTAAATCTGTGATGTAATTACTTTTCAGATTAATACAACTGTTATATAGATTTCCTATGCAGCAAATGTTAATCAGTAACACAGAAACGACATGAATATAAAAGAAAAAAAAAATCAAAATATATTTCCCATCTTTCAAGCTTAATTGAATACCGTATTGATAAAGTAATTACCAATTTGTTACTAAGGAAATTTATACAACGATACCGTTTTCAAATTTTGGCACAAGGCCAGCAATTTTGGGGGGAGGGGATAAGTCAATTACATCAACCCCAGCGCTCAAGTGATACTTATTTTATTGACCCTAAAAGGCTGAAAAGCAAAGTCGACCCTAGCAACATATGAACATAAAATCAGTAAAAAAAAAGAAAGTCATCAAGCATTTTGTTCTGCTTGGTAACGATTCTGCCAGTTTTCCGCCCTGGCTGTTACAATCATATTAAAATTAATTCTGATATTGTATTATTTTTGTTACATCCTGTTGCTTTTTTTCGTTTTTTTAATTAATTAATTAATTTATTTATTTATTTTTATTTACTCAAGTTCAGGTAAAGCAGAGGTTCTGAAATTTTTGCCCCCCCCCCCACCACCACTATTGCCACATAATACCCTCAGCGCCTCCACCCCTATTTTTATGTATAAATAAGTATTTTATATTTTATTAATTTATATATATTATGAATCATTTGATAATATAATATTACATAATTTGTATACAATACTGTAATAATATTATAATAAATTCATATTGTCCCCCGATTCACTGCGTTCCTCCTAATGCCTCCTTTTTCTCTATCGCCTCCCTCACCACCCCTTTAGGCACCAGCGCCCACCTGGAGGGGCGGGGGGGAGAACCCACTTTGAGAACCTATGGGGTAAAGAGTCAAGTTAGTAACTAAAGCCCTTGCAAGCCATTCTAGAATGTTGTACAAAAGAACAGCAAGGTTATAGATACAGAGAGTAGAAAGTAGAAGTTACGGAGGAGTGAGTAATTTACCGGAAGGGTTATTGAGTGGAACACAAAAGAGAAGGGAATGAGATTTGGTTGGCAGGCAGATGCTTGAGCTCCCTGTGGGAGTGTAGTAGCATGGCCAATAGCTCTGGTCTGGTGAAGTGTTGTATTCATAATAGAACGAGAACACTTACATCTAAATAAGAAGTGTCATACCTTTTGGGATTTCTGGTGGAAATCGGGGTCCTTACTGTGTAGTTGATAGAGATGGAGGAATTTGGAGGAGGGGGTTAGATGATTTTGTTTATGTGGATGACAGGAAGATCAGTTGAGATAAGAGTGATTAAGGATTGGCTTATAGTATTTGGAAATGGACAGGTGGATGTTGTCTATAATGACAGAGATTTCTAGAAAGTCGGCTAAAGTGTTGGCAAAGAAGTAGGTGGATTCCCATGTAGGGTGGAAGTGTTGGTACAAAAGTGTGGTTCATCTATGGCTTACAAAGAGGTTAACACAGTTGTGCGCTTTTTAATGCTCATAACAAACCTGTTAAACTACTGGCAAACATAACTACACAAGTTCAGCTGGATAGAAGAGGGTAGCAGTGCAAGATTGGGATATGAAGTGTGACAGGAAGTATGAAAGCTGATTAACCATTGTGGCTGAATACAGGGTTTTCACTTCCACAGTGAAGAGAAATTTGGAGGGTTCAAGGAAAAATGGTAAAGTGCTGAAGAGGTTCAGAGCATGGTTGGGGTTTTTAATTGGTAAAAATAAAATGGCAACAAGATGCCATATGTCTGTTCCTGTTTTCTAGCAGAAGTCATGTATTTGTTTTCCTGTTCTGTCAAGTACATATCACCAAGTTTCAACTGCATGAGAAACCAATAGGTATATTTTCTGACAGAATCATTCAAGATGTACCAACCTTTGTTGTATCTTCCATTAAGTGTTGGAATAAAGTGTGGCAGTCAATTGCAATTCTTGTCCTCACATTTCTTTTTGCTGTTATACCCGACACATTTGAAACCAGAGAATTGTAATACTATCAAGGTCAGAACCATGCTACTCAACCTCCTAAATTCTTTTGGATATTAAACCATCTGAGACTACTTTTGGTTCTATGATACAAACCTCTTTGAATTACAACCTTCCATCAAAATTTCATGTTAATTCAAGTTTCAAACATCAGCTTAATAATGGAAAAGTTATTTTACAAAATTCTTCATTATTTTAAAAATTAGTTGAAACAAAGGCAGTATATTTCAACAGAAATAAGGTAAAAAAAAAAAAACACTAATTATCAGTAGTTTTTAGCAAAATAGAGAAAAAAAAACTTTTTCAACATGAAAATTTTACAACATTGATGACATTACCAACAATATTTATCTACACAAGCAGTAGGGAACTTATTTTAGTACCAGGGGTGAATTGCAAGTACATGAGAAACTGTGTATGTATGTCTGTACAGAAAAAAAATACCTAGACATGCTCATATACATTTAAATGATTAACTTCTGGAAAGTTTTACAGATTTTTACAGTTCTAGTGATGGACTGGATCTGTAGTCTTCGAATTAGCTTTCTCCTTTCTGGTTTTGAGAAGCCTAATTTCTCAAAATTGGTATTTAGGCAGTGTGTTATATATCCCAGGGTCCCAATAATTACAGGTATAAACCTGAACTTGTAATCTGGATAGACTAACTGCAAATTTCTCAATAGTTCAGCGTAGGTGTTCTCTTTTTCCTTGATCTTCAGCTTTATGTTAACATCTGCTGGGCAGCTAATTTCCACAACTGTGCACAGTTTCTCTTCTCTATCCCAAATCATTATTGTGTGTGTGTGTGTTCATAAACATGCACCTAAAAGGGAGACCAGACAGAAGAGAGAGAGACGAAGAAGTGAGAAAGATTCTTCAAAAACCTATCAAAGAATGTAGAGAAGAGTGTTGTCTTGCGCCAGGTTACCACTGAACGAACTGACCACTGATAAATGACGTTCCATCCACGAACATCCCATTTATTTTTAAATGTAGAATAACTAGCACTACATTATTTAACGTGTCCCTCGAATTTTAAGGGTACATTTTACAGGTTGTAATTTGGCAGCTATTTCTAGCAGGTTGAACGGCTACGTAGACTAATTCGATAGTTCTTTAAAATGCGTTATTTAACCCTAGGTCAGCCTTTATCAAGCAGAACTATGATGCGAGGCATTTCAGCAACAATCATCTTGATTTTGTGCGTGTATGTGCGCGCGCGAGACTCTGTGTGTGTGTTAGGGACAACATTTATGCAACATATCGTTTTTTTTTAAATTTTATGTTAGACGGTAGGTTGTAATTGGTGAGGGTTTGGTTGCTAGTTTTAGCACATCGGACAACCACATGGAGTCTCCCTCTTGTTGGTGTTATGTAGAGATAGCATGGTGTCATTGTTGTTTCGCATCAGACCAATCGTAATCGAAGACATGACCAGAATGCATTATAAGGACGTTAATACTTCGAACTCCAGTACTGGTCCTTTAATTTATTGACCCCTGTAAGCAAAAATGACCGCAGTGAGATTTGAGCTCAGGTGGAATTAGGAAGATTTCGTCACTATGTCTAGCAGACCCAGCAACCACGCATAGTCTTTTGGCTCCTAGTAACAGACTAAAATATTTGGAAGTTTTCGTTACTATCTCTAGCAGACTGAACGGCTACTAAAGAGGTTTCTTCGTTGGCTTGTAGTAATAGAATAAAATGTTTGGAAGATTTGGTTTTTGTGTTAAGCAGAGTGAGTGGCTATTAAGAGGGTTTTCTTGTTGGCTCGAAGTAATAGAATAAAATGTTTACTCTGAATAACGAAATGGTGCCGTCATGCAGGAAGAGAATGGTATCTTTTTTTGCTAATTTCTAACACCTTCTGTTAATGAATCTACTCTTCCTGATCCTCTCTTCTTCCAACTGTGTTACTGAAAAAAAGAGATAGCTACAGAAATTACCATTGCAATACACCCTAAGTACAAGTAACCTACTAGTTCGTCGGTCTACTAGATGTGAGAATTATGTAGTGACTTTTTCGTTTCGTCTGTTTTGAATGCAGCGGGGTGCGTTGTTTTTGTTAGATGAATCCAAGCGTGTAGTGTGTTGTGACCTGAAGCATTGTGCTCTGTGTTCTGTTGCTTTAGTCCTCGTCAACGTGATTATTATTAACTCCAAATCGACCTTGGTTGAGCAGGATATATAATCAACGATATTCAAACCATGGCCATCTCGTCTTTTTAGTGACATTCTCATGTGTCCTCTGCTCTTTGATTTTCCAACACGGCAGGGTATGGTTTAAGAGATATAACTGCTATTTCTAGCAGGTCGAACGATCACTTTGACTCTTTCAAGGCCTATACTCTCATTTTTCTAATATCTACCTCTGTACCTTTCTATCTGTATTTTCATTTATCTATTTCTCTTTATAGACCATTTATCTCGCCTCTATATTTGATTGTTATTTTCCTTCAGTTCCTATATTTATCTCTCTTTCTCCTTCTCTGTCTGTCTCTATTTTTCTCCCTGTCTCTCTTTCTCTCTCTCACTATTTCTTTCTTACTCCTAATCTCTCTCGCTCTTTCCCACTTTCTCACCTTTTGTGTCCATCGACGTCTCCGTCTTCTATTGTTTATATCTCTATTCATTTTCTAATAGCAGTGACACTCCGTTCCGGCATGTACATTAACTCGGAGAAATTACTACATGAAATAGCAAACCCAAACTCAACATAAAACAGACATCCGCAAC
>NC_068985.1:97464639-97468059 GCF_001194135.2 Octopus bimaculoides | reverse complement strand
GACATGCACACGCATTCACATATACAGAGAAAATGCGAATGAGAAAAAGAGATTGTTAGTAAATAAAACCACCCCTATCGTTCACAAAACAACACATAAAGCAGCTCACTTTTTATATTTAACACCAAGTTACAACAATAAAAATATCTAAGGTCATATATATAAGTTGACCGTCTAGAATGATAGTGCAATTGCGCAGATTTCGTTCATTGAGAATGTTGAAGTCTTTTTTTCTTGAGTCGCGTGTCGGCCAATGTCTTGTAATTTTTGGATTTGCATTTTTGTTGTACCTGTACTGGGCCTCTAAGTTCAAGTCACTTGATAACAGGTAAGTGAATCACTCTCTTTCTACATTGTCCATACCATATACATTGATAATTATTATTATTATTCGGCATATTTACATATGCCTGAATGGATCCATTGCTTTTGATTTTTGCTGTTGATACTGTTTATGTCTCTTACAGATACGGTTTTACAGCAGTTACCGATCTTTTTCCACAAGCACATGAACATATATATATATATATATATATATATATATATATATATATATATATATATATATATATATATATATATATAAGCAATGTTAAATCTCTGAACGAGGTATATATATATATATATATATATATATATATATATTAGTAGTAATGGTAAGACAACAAAAGAATGAAAGAGACCTCGATATTATGTAAATAGAGGAATTTATCTGTAATGCGTGTATGCGAGATATTTGCACGGTAAGGTAGGGTATGTATATGATATGATATATTTAAGGTGACTAATAGTGTCGGATGGATTGCTTTGCGGTAGTCGTTCCTCTCGCGCTCCGAGTTCAAATCACGCTAAAATCAGCTTTGCCTTTCATCCTTTTGGGGTCAATAAATACAAGGGTCGATTCTTCTCTTCTCCACTTCTTTCTTTCTGTCAGTTTGTCATTCTGTCTTCTGTAAGATATCTGTTACGTACGATTAAATCTGGAGAAGGATAGGCTCCACCCTATGATTCCATCTAGGGTTAATAATCTAATTAAGGCCAACTGCTAGCGCCAAGAGCAGTCCAACAATGGTGACCCTCTCTACTATATCACTGTATAGCAAACTGACGATGAATTAAGACAAAATGCGTTGAATATAAAATAGTGAATTAAAATTCAGTTTTCTTTCAGGCTCGTACAACCATATTTAATTATATGTCGTTTATTTTAAAAATTTTATTTATTTAGAACTAGTTCTAATATCTACTCTTATCAGTTTAACTATAAGCTGTGTATACAAATTATTTGCTTGTAACCAGGTCAAGTTTAAATATTATTTTGAACACATTTTGTAAGGCCCTTGATCAGCATTTTTTGCACCAGGGTAAATCCCTACTGGAGGTGAGGAAAAAATCGAAACTGAAACAACAAAAACTGTCGTATTTTCCTTGGTACCTTATTTTAATGAATCTTTAATCTGCACATTTTATATAGATCATCATCATCATCATCAGCGTTTTCTTCCTTGTTTGTATGGGCCGGTTGTTTTGACAGGATCCTATGGATCGGAGGAATATGTCATGCTTCAATGTTTGCTTTGTCATGGTTTCTAAAGCTGTGGATACCCTTCTTAATGCCAACCACTTTACAGAAAGTACTGGGTGCATTTTCATGGCACCAGCAATAGTGAGGCCACCCTGTAACTTGCATGAATATATATTTTAGATATTATATTTTAGACATCGTCATCATTTAACTTCCGTTTTCCATGCTGGCATGCGTTGGACGGTTTGACTGAAAATTGGCAAGCCAGGGAGCTCCACCAGGTTCTGATCTGATTTTGAAAGGTTTCTACGGCCGGATACCCTTCCTAACGCCAACCACTCCAAGAATGTAGTGGGTGTTTTTTACGTGCCACTAGCATGGGTGCCATTGACCCGACGCCGACATCAGCCATGACTACAATCTCCTTTAGCTTGACAAGTCTACACAGCATGGTGCATTGCCAAAGGTCTCAGTCGTTTGTCACTGCTTCCATGAGGTCTGACTCTCAAACTGTGCTTTTTACATGTCACTTGTGCAGGTGCCAGTCAGACAACACTGGCATCAGCCACAGCTATTATTTCACTCAGCTCGTCCGGTTCTTTTAGCAGGCCAGTTACACAACACTGACATTGGCCACAACTACGCACTCACTTCGTTTGATGGGTCGTCTGTAGCACGGCATACCACCAAAGGCCTTGGTCACTTGTCATTGCCTCTGTGAGGCCTAACATTTGGAGACCGTGCTTCACCACATCGTTCCATGTCCTCCTGGGTCTACCTCTTCCACAGGTTCTCTCTACCATTAGAGTGTGACACTTCTTCACACATCTGTCCTCAGCGATACGCATCACGTGACCATACCAGCTCAGTCATCTCTCTTGTACACCACATCTGATGCCTCTTATGCCCAACTTTTCTCTCAAGATGCTTACACTCTGTCGTGCACGCACACTGATATTACACATCTAGCGAAGCATACTAGCTTCATTTCTTACACGTCTATGCATGTCCTCAGCAATCACAGTCCATGTTTCACTGCTGTGTAGCATGGCTGTTCGCACACTGGCATCATACAGTCTGTCTTTCAATCTGAGCAAGAAGCCCTTTCTTACCAGCAGAGGTAGGAGCTCTCTGAACTTTGCCCAGCCTATACATATTCTTGCAGCTACGCTCTCAGAGCATCCACCCTTGCTACTGACCTGGTTACCTAGGTAACGGAGGCTATCGACGACTAGTTTTTCTCCCTGGCATGTGATGGAATTTATTTTCTCTACATTTTTAGTGTTAATTGTACCTGTGCAGCTTGCACACACAAAAACTATATTCCCTGGTAACCTTACTCCCTCATAACCTGACATGAAGATTATATATACTATGCACATATACATAATATATTACACCCTTACTGGTTTGAATTGGTTGAGAAAATACATTTGTTGATGTTACTGCAGGGCCAGATTTAGACCTAGTGAGGTTCCAGGAGCAATAGGTTTCAGGGGCCCCTGTGAGTTTGCATATGTAATTTTCAAATGTTTACATATCTACAGTCAATCATATCACAGTGCATGTCGAAACTAATAAACAAATTTAGCAGACACGGCCAGGCGTAGGAGTGGCTGTGTGGTAAGTAGCTTGCTTACCAACCACATGGTTCCGGGTTCAGTCCCACTGCGTGGCACCTTGGGCAAGTGTCTTCTACTATAGCCTCAGGCCGACCAAATCCTTGTGAGTGGATTTGGTAGACAGAAACTGAAAGAAGCCCCTTGTATATATGTATATGTGTATATATATGTGTGTGTGTGTGTGTTTGTGTGTCTGTGTTTGTCCCCCAACATTGCTTGACAACCGATGCTGGTGTGTTTACGTCCCCGTAACTTAGCGGTTCGGCAAAAGAG
>NC_068985.1:97461972-97463776 GCF_001194135.2 Octopus bimaculoides | reverse complement strand
CTTAGCGGTTCGGCAAAAGAGTTCAATAGAATAAGTACTAGGCTTACAAAGAATAAGTCCTGGGGTTGATTTGCTCGACTAAAGGGGGTCCTTAAACAAACCTTATTCAGGGACCTTTTGAGCGGGATGGGCTACTCGACCTGAAGAAAATTCTAACTAGGCCCCACCTGCGAGGTCATGCGCTGTTTATCTTGATATGAGATCACCATGT
This sequence comes from Octopus bimaculoides, assembly GCF_001194135.2. Taxonomy (NCBI): domain Eukaryota; kingdom Metazoa; phylum Mollusca; class Cephalopoda; order Octopoda; family Octopodidae; genus Octopus; species Octopus bimaculoides. The sequence continues at coordinate 97,463,565 of NC_068985.1, read as the reverse complement.
CACGCACATATGGTTGTGATGCATGTGCCTGGTGTACCCCTTATCAGACGGTTAGTCATGATGGGTATAATAGGCTTCGTATATTTTACCCCAGTGTCCCTTTGATGGTATGCACTGCTCTCTCGCTCAATAATAATGATAATTGATTCTGGTTTTATTGGCCACAAGGGTTAATATAAATTAAAAACATGTAAGGACAAAGACAAGATGAAGGTTACAAAGGGTTTTGTTCGAAAAGAAAACGTTCGTGTAAACAGTGGGAAAACAGAGAAAGATATAACAAATAAAACTCCCAATAGGGAGAGGCGCTTCAAAAAGTTACATGTGGAAAAAACCCATAAAAGTCACGGGAGCCTGATCAGTAAATAAAAAGGGGTATAGAGCCCCTTCTCCTTTTATATTACCTTTTTTTACAGGTGTATCCTCAGAATTGGTTCGTTCATACTGGCCATTCTTCCTACAGTCACCCACCTTTCAACAAATTTGCTATGAGACAGCACTTCCCTCTCTACTCTCATCTTCCTTTTCAAGTGGAACTTGAAAAAGTTGATGAGGCCTTGGCCAAAGAGGAAAGTGTCTGACTTTAGCCCTTTCAAACGGGTCCACCATACCATACCACCTCTTTTGCTACAGCCACTAGACATAGGAAAATTGCCGTGCCCTCCTGGTTAAAGGAGGTTGGTGGGTCATAATAATAAAGGCTAAAAGGAATTTCTGTGTGTCACAGTGTAGCACACTTTGATCCCTTCTCTCATTATTCAATGACACTTCCTCTTCTCTTCTTGCTGGGGTGAGAGTAATAGTAGGCATAGAGAGGGTGGTAGTAGATTGATAGCTGAGACAGTAATGGGGTGATAATAATAGTATGAGCTGTAGTTGTGATAGGGGCGGAGGCGGTAGTGATAATGGTGGTTGTGGTGGCAGATGAGGCAGTCAAGCATGACTGTGATAGTAAGGAATGTGAAAGGCAGTGGTGATGGTGGTGGTGGTGGTGGTGTGAGAAGTCTCAATGGGGTGTGTATGGTTGAAAATGATCTGACAGAAAGAGAGAAAGAAAAATTGTACTGACCCCTGAATGAGAAGACAAAAAATGTTGTTTATCATGAAGTTTTGACAAAAGTTGTTCATTGCTTGAAAAATATGAGTCAAGTTTAATAGAATTTAATATGTAGGCATAGCCGTGGCTGTGTGGTAAGTAGCACACACTACACTTTCGGAGTGGTTGGCATTAGGAAGGGCATCCAACTCTAGAAACTCTGCCAGATCAGATTGGAGCCTGGTGTAGCCATCTGGTTCACCAGTCCTCAGTCAAATCGTCCAACCCATGCTAGCATGGAAAGCGGACGTTAAACGATGATGATGATGATGATATATATACATACATATATATATATATATATATATAGTTAAAAAAAACAATAACAAAAAAACAAAAAAACAACAAAGTGAGGACGTGATATGGATAGTATTATTGGACGCTCAGGAAAGGAAAGAGAGAGTGTATGACGTTTCGGGCATAGCCCTTCGTCGGAAAGATGGAAAGTTCGGAGAATGGAAGAACGGAGAAAGAGGAAAATGGTACCGATGCCCACG
>NC_068985.1:97457276-97457988 GCF_001194135.2 Octopus bimaculoides | reverse complement strand
TATTCTTTATAAGCTTAGTACTTATTCTATCGGTCTCTTTTGCCGAACCGCTAAGTTACGGGGACGTAAACACACCACCATCGGTTGTCAAGCGATGTTGGGGGACAAACACAGACACACAACCATACACACACACACATATATATATATATATACATATATACGACGGGCTTCTTTCAGTCTCTGTCTACCAAATCCACTCACAAGGCTTTGGTCGGCCTGAAGCTATAGTAGAAGACATTTGCCCAAGGTGCCACGCAGTGGGACTGAACCCGGAACCATGTGGTTCGTAAGCAAGCTACTTACCACACAGCCACTCCTGTCATTTAAGATCAGAAGCCATGAGAGCCACTACCTGGGACTGCATCAGGGCAGCTATTATTATCATTATTATTATTAGCACACTAGACGAAATGCTTGGTGTTATTTCACCTGTCACTGTGTTCTGTGTTCAAATTCCACTGAGGTCGATTTTACCTTTTATCCTTTCGGGGGTCAATAAATTAAGTACCAGTTGAATACTGGGGTCGATGTAATTGACTATCCCCTTCCCCCAAATTTCAAGCCTTGTGCTTATAGTAGAAAAGGTTATTATTATTATTATTATTATTATTATTATTATTATTATTATTATTATTATTATTATTATTTACTACTACTATTACTACTATTGGCAGAATTGTTAGCCTGTTGGGAAAAATGCTTAACAATA
>NC_068985.1:97444332-97456896 GCF_001194135.2 Octopus bimaculoides | reverse complement strand
GTACTTAATTTATCGACCCCGAAAGGATGAAAGGCAAACTCAACCTCTGCGGAATTTGAACTCAGAACGTAAAGACAGACGAAATATCACTTAGCATTTCGCCACCTTTTCTTTATTTTTATTATTATTATTATTATTATTATTATTATTATTATTATTATTATTATTAGGGAAGCATCATGAACATCATCATTGTCATCTTCCTTTTCATCATTGCCATCACAATCTTCATCATCATCGTTATCATCATCATCATCATCATCATCATCATCATTATCCTCATTCTTCTTCATGGGTGTGGTGCTCTTCAACTCTGAAACAGACTACATATCTTTTCTTTTACTAGAATGTTCTCTGGTGTCAGGATATGCTGGAGAGATTTTGAAGTTGAAGATGCTGCTGCTACTACTACTACTACTACTACTTCATCTTCTCTCTTTTCCCTTCTTTTTTTTCTCCATTTTTTCCTCCTCCTCCTTTTCCTTCTCTTCTCTGTCTGCTCTTCTTTTCCTTCTCCCCTCTTCTGCTCAGTCTCTTCTTCTTCTTCTTCTTCTTCTTCTTCTTCTTCTTCTTCTTCTTCTTCTTCTTCTTCTCCAATGTATCAAATACAAAGCCTGCACTGTCCAAACCTCTAAGAGGAGATGGCAGAGTGGGGTGGGGAGTGAAGTGAGGTGGAGGCTTCAGGGTTCACAATTATAATTCTTTATGAATATGAAGCCATAATCGGTGGGTGGGGAGGCCAAATATTTTCCTGTTTATTTTCTTTTAAAGTTGTTTTACAAAAGACACTCCCAGTGTAGACAGGGGATCATTAACTAAAGAAAGTATTAAAAGGTAAGTTTTATAATCTTGTATGTTGGATATATAATATAATATAATATAAAGCAGTGGGGAAAGAAAGTATTTACATGATGCACTACTATTAATTATTACACAAGACTCAAAGCTCTACATCAACAGCTCACAGTGAACTGCTTACCAACCCGAAATGCTAATGACTCAACAATTGCTTGTTTAATAGAAATGTCTCAGTTGACTTTTAGTCACAAAGGGGTGGTTGGATATCACATCTTCCCTTTTTTAGAATGAGTCTTCCCTCTCTTCTCCCCTTTTGAGAATTGAACTCTGCTCAGAGTTTTAATATCTCTTACACTTAAGGGTTTAATTCCAGTGTTTCCGTTGTTTTCTGTTTTCTGGTGCTACAATGTATAGTTTCAAATTTTTTGGGTGTTGGTACCTCAAACGTGTTGTACAATAATACTTCCATGGGGATTTCATTTCTCATGACTGTTTTTTCCGTGAATTTTTTTTCCAAGTTGGGTAATATGTCTTTTATGTTCAATATTTTTTCCTTTTACCAGGAATAACATTCTTCCAATTTCTTTAATAATTACACCGTCCTCTTGTCAGCAATCTTCCTTTTCATCATTGTCATCACCATCTTTGTCAGCATCATCATCATCATTATCATGATCATTATCATCGTCATCATCATCATCATTGTCATCATCATTATCATTATCATCGTCAGCATCGTCATCATCCTCATCATCATCATCACCACCATCATTTTCATCCTCATTATCATCATTATCATCATCATCATCATCATCATCAGCATTGTCGTCATCATCACCATCATCATCCTCATTGTCATCATCATCATCATCATCGTCATCATCATGCTGTCAATCTTCCAATGGTTCAGCATTTTTTTAAAATCAGTCTTGATAGACAATCAGCATGACCTAATTTCTTGGATGGTATATACTCCATCTTGAAATCCTAATAATATCTTACTCCAGCATTGTAGCCTATTAGCTGTATGGATAAGGATTCCTTTCTTTGACCCATATATTGATAACGGATGATGATCAGTCTGTAGATGAAAACTTCTACAATGTAAAAATCTGTGAAATTTTTTTACTGCAAAAATAATCTCTAGAGCTTCTCTTTCGATTTGACTATAATTTTTCTCTGCTATTATCAGAGAATGTGAACCATGAACCACCGCTTTCGTGTTACTATCTTTATATTTATGTAGCATCACTACTCCTATACCGTACTCAGAAGCATCTAAAGTTACAACGGTCTCCGCTGCAGGATCAAAATGTGTTAACAACAAATTAGATATTGATACTTTTTTAATTTCGTCAGATGCCTTTTGACAATTTTACCGACCAATTCCATTTCATATCTTTTTTCAGCAGATTATTCAGTGGAACCCTCACCTTATGCATATTTGGAGTATAATTTTAGTAATGATTTGCCAGTCCTAAAAATGCTTGTAAGGTTGCTATATTTGTTGGAGGGAGCATATTTTTAATTGTGTCTGCCCTTGACGGATCTGGTCGATGTCCATTTCTGTCAATGATTTGTCCTAAATATCTGATTTTCTGTTAGAAAAATTCACACTTCTTCACTCAAAGTAAAGCCGTAATGCCTAATTTTATTGAATACATATTTTACATGCTCTACGTGTTGATCCCTGGATTTGCTTTCAATAAGTATATCATCCAGATATGGAATTGAAGATTCACAGTCTGCTAATATTACATCCATAATCAGTTGAAAAATCACTGGTGCAACTTTTAAACCAAATGGTAACCTGTTGTATTTATACAGTCTTTGATGTGTGTTAATTGTTAGGTATTTAGAGCATTCATCATCTACTCTAATTTGTAGGTATGCGTCAGAGAGATCTAATTTAGAAAATATTTTGCCATTGTTTCATTTTGCAAAAATATCCTCCAGAGTAGGTAGCAGATAGTAGCTCGTTTTAAGACATTCGTTTAAACCAATAGAAAAATCAGAACACACTGATTTTATTATTTGTTTTCTTCACGTACACAGTCGGTGATACACATTGACTGTATTCCACTTTTTGGATAACTACAAATTTTTCTAGTCTCTCTAACTCTAAGTTTACCTGTTCTAACTCTGCGAATGGTACAGTTTTTTTGTTTAAATATCCGTATGGCATTTTCTTTTATTTGAAATCTCGCCTTTGTTTTGGTGCACAGACTTAATTTACCAGACAGAACTTCTGGAAAAATATTTCTTAACTTTTTCTTTCAATTCGTCTGATTTATTTGTACTGGTGGAAAAACCATTCACATTTTTACAGAAAAGATTTATGGGGTGGTCCATAAGTTAAATAATTCCATCCAGTCTGTACCGAATAAATTTGTGGTATTGTTTAACACAAAAACTAGCTTTTAAGGTTCTTTCACGAAATGTAATGTCACTTATCAATTCACCCTTAAAATATAATTTTTATCCTGAAACACCATGGGCAATTTTCGAAGTTTCATTTAACCTCGGTCTCATGATTTTTTTCCATGTATCTGTGTTAATTATCAAGATGTTGTTGCTGCTGTTACAACTGTACCATGGAAGCCAATAAATCTTCCATGTTAAAACGATTTTTCGTTTGATTTCATACAAAAAAAAAAAAAAAAAAAAAAGAAAAATTCAAGATGTCCAACTCATCGCCATTTGAACGTCTGATTACTTGTCAGTTGTCTGTTTAACAGAATTGTCACAGTCCACTTTTCATGACATGGGAGTGGACAGAAGCCACAACTCAAGCATACAATGTAATCTGATAAATCTAATGGGCTGAGTCATTCTTTTATGAGTAACATAAGAAGTAAGCAAACTTTATATCAATTTAATATTTAAACTGGCCAAATCCCGCCAAAATATTTTGTGCATTTTTAAGTCCAGACTTGCGAGATCCAGCTTCTTGCTCCTCTCCTGTTGTGTCCTTCTAAAAATGTCACTGGAATGCAGCAATGCTGGAGTACCACTGTCAAAGGTTTAGGTGAACAAATCAGCTCTAATACTTATTCTTATTTCTTTTATTGCCCACAAGGGGCTAAACATAGAGGGAACAAACAAGGACAGACAAAGGGATTAAGTCAATTACATCGACACCAGTACATAACTGGTACTTAATTTATCGACCCCGAAAGGATGAAAGGCAAAGTCAACCTCGGCGGAATTTCAACTCAGAATGTAACGGCAGACGAAATACCGCTAAGATCTTCCAGGATGAGGCTCATCTTCTGGGCTGTAGTTTCTGGCTCGGAATTTCTGGAACCACCTTTGACACTGGCTTATGCTTTTTGTCCGATCTCCACATACTGCATTAATATTCCTAGCACTCTTCATTGCATTGTTGCCTTTATTGAACTCATAAAGTAAAATATGCCGAATATGCTCCGTTGTCGCTTCCATTACAGCTTTGAAAAAAATAACTGTTAAAATTGAACTGCACTCCTCAAAACTTGCACTAAGAATAAAGACAATGTAAAATTACTACCTGCTTTTATAGCAAGTTGATGCTGGTAGTTTATCCCATTCCCCTCTGACTGTCTGTTCATGTAATTGAAAAGGCCGCATTATTTATGGGATGACCCAATACAAAGAAGACAGTATATTATCTAACATGTCCTTTTTTTGTTAGCTTGTAGGTGGGGTGTGATTGGAAGAAGGCTAGTTGTGCATACAACCACACAGGCACTCCCTCATCGGCCATTAGGATATTTTCTATGTCAAATTTAGGAGGAAATGTTTTAACTTAATCTCATAACAAGATTACATGTTACCCAACACCCTTCTTTCTCTCTATCTTTCTTTTTCTTTCTTTCTTTCTTTCGTTTGTTTCTCTCTGTCTCTCACACCCTGTCTGTCTCTCTCTCCCTCTTCCTCCCTGTTTTTCTATCTTTTCCGCTCTTCCCCCCTATCCTCTCTTTTCCTGAACCCCTTTCTCTTCATCATCTGCTCTCTCCTAATTCCTCACATACCAGCCACATACCAACATGTCAGTCTGTTGTATTCTTCCTTCAGTCATCTCTGATGATCTTTCTGTCTTTCATTTAGTTAATCATGACCTTTACGGGGCTTTTAAAGAGACTGATGTGATTGGTATTCAATATAAACATTTGTAGGTTGGCTTCTTTAAGAAAAAACATGGGGGGTGGGGGTGGAATATCAGAGGGTTGATGGTGGAGCAGGTGGGGGTGGCTTTACCTCAGGTCATCTCTTGATGAAAGGCATTCCAGCCATGATCATTCCATCTAATTTTTCAGACAAAGTATACCAATGTTTCTCAACTATTTACCCTTGCATAACCCTAAAAATAAATTGCATGTCTCAAGGAACCCCTGCACGAAAAAATTACATACCATATCCTTCTCAAATTTTTTTCATCATAGTTCATGTGGTAAATATCATATATATATATATATATATATATGAAGCCAGTATGCTCCGCTGGATGTGTAATGTCAGTGTGCATACTCGACAGAGTGTAAGTACCTTGAAAGAAAAGTTGGACCTAACAAGCATCAGATGTGGCGTGCAAGAGAGACGACTGCACTGGTATGGTCATGTGGCGAGAATGGATGAGGATAGCTGTGTGAAAAAGTGCTACACCCTAGCGGTTGAGGGAACCTGTAGAAGAGGTAGACCCAGGAAGACCTGAGATGAGGTGGTGAAGCACGACCTTTGAACATTAGGCCTCACTGTATAAAAACAGAAAATATGAAGACTAATATAAAAATAAAATAAAAACATAATAGAAGAATGCAAAAAGTAAATACAACAGCATGTGTGAAAAGGGAAAAGAGGAAAAAAAAGAAGGAAAGGAATGAGAAAAAAAGGTGGGCGGTAAAAAGACAAAAAGTAGTTGAAAATGGTAGTGATCAAAAAAAGGTTGTGAGCTCTTGTCAAAAGATGACCTTTCTGAATCTATTAATTTGAGGTCATTTTGTTCATTTTTCACAGTTGGTATGGTGCGCTCTTATTTAGTCACACACATACATCTACATACACATACATCCACACATCTGCACATGCGTGTATACATATATCCACACACACAAATACACACACCCATACATACACACCTGCATCTACGTACACACATGTATGTTCTCACATTCACATATATATACACGTCTTCATGTGTATACATATGCATAAATATCCATATGTACACACACACATGCACACATATATATACACTTGCACATACATACATATATACAGGCATATTTATATATATATATATATATATATATATATATATATAACGGAACCTCACCTCTTATATCTCATCTTTCTTCCTCCTTTAACGTCTATGTGATATAATTCTTGGGAGAGAATACATTTGCGGCTGAAGATAGCTTTATACTGTCAATTATACACTGATGTAACAACTATAAAGCTTGAAACACGTGTACCGCAGAATCCTTTGTGTTTTGTTTTTATTTTTGCATTTACAATTTATATATATATATATATATATAACCTGTTGAAGAGATAGACTCAGGAAGACATGGGATAGCTGGTGAAGCATGACCTTTGAACGGTAGAGGAATAGGAGTCGAAACCGGACATGGTTCCTATAAAGGAGCTGTTGAGGTAGCAAACCATGAAGCGTGGTTGGAATTCCTTCCTTCTGATATAGTTTTCAGATTATGGTAACAAATATTATTATCAGAGTTGTAGTGAAGATAGCAAGGTGCTATGATGTTAACTTTTTTAGAAATGAAGCTTAATGATGCTTTTAACCTGAAGAAGACAAAACTAATTTTACAAGATATAAAATGGCCATATGTGTTTAAAATTATGTAAAACAACATCTTGCATATATGGTGTGTCCTGATGAAACTAATAATTATTGTAAGAGAGTTAAGTGTTTCTAGCTCAATCACAGTAGGATTAGAAGCTGAATTTTAAATCAAAGAGCAATGAATTAGATGTACAGAATATATATATTTAATTTCTTTTTTCTTATTCATTACGAAAATCTTAAAATATCTGGTCACATATAGCACCATTTCATTCTTATTTGAAATCATCAGCATGATATAACCTGAGGCGAATAAAATTAGATTAAATTAAACATTTTACTATGTAAGACATTTTTCAATATACACATAAAGAGTATATCTATATATATTCTAGAAGACATTGACTCTTGTGTTTTTTTTTTTATTTATTTTCTAACTCAGAAATATTGGAGCAATGGATCAGGCCCAGTTCTCTTTTTAGGGGTTAACAAACCTAACAAAACATTTACTGCTTCTATAGCAAAAAGAAAAAAGTTTATTTTGATAATATTCTATAATGTTTCTCTCTATTTTCATTTTGCAGAAATATCCAAGGAGAAGCCTTTTCTGCTCCACCGACTCAATCTTTGACATTTGAAAAGCAGCAGTTCTATTTGAAAGGAAAGAAGATTCGCATTTTAGCTGGATCTGTCCATTACTTTAGGATTGTTCCACAATATTGGATGTCTGTTTTGAAGAAACTAAAAGCATGTGGCCTGAATACAGTAGTTACGTGAGTTCATTATCACATATTTTACTGAAGTTATCCTGTATGGCGTATGTGTGGGTATGTTTTGTGATGATGTGTGGCAATGGGGTAAGGTTTCTGGTTGCAGCTTGGTTGTGGAATTGTGTTGTGTGGAGATTAAATGCATTATTAAGAACATGTTGTATTGTGGTGTTGAGTAGCAGTAGAGGTCTGTAGTGTGGTGGTGGAGTATCACACTGTTCATTGCAACTGTCGCATCAGTGCTATTATGTAGCAGTGAAGCAGGGACACTGATAAAGAAATTATCAAATGGCCTAAATGGATGCTACACAAGGATGCTACGAATGACCCTAAATCTGCTTTTTTTTATATATATATATCATTCTTTTCTAATGCTTTTTTATATATATATATATATCATTCTTTTATAATGCCGGAATATGAAAGCGCGAGGTGTTAAGTCTCTTTTTTGGACTAATCTCATTACAATGACAGGTATATAGATTTCTTCGTGCAGAAAGGAAAATAAAGAAACAGGAAGCAAGTGAGAGAGAGAAAGAGAAAACAGATAATTAGAGAGAAAGGGAGAAACAAACTTTGTACTGATTTTCATTGATTGACCTTGAGTAAAAATTACTAGTAAAGATTTGTAAATCATTTGGTACATCAGTCTTTAAGTGCATTTTTCGAACAGACTGATAAAATAGTAATTAACTGGTCCGCTGGGAACTAGCAATTAGTCAACCAACACTCTGTGTTTTCCTTTGTCTGTTATGTTACACGTGTGTGTGTATGTGTGGCATTGAGTTGAGGTATGATAGGCCAGATGCCCTTCCTATCATCAAACACTTTACAGTGTGAACTGGGTGCATTTATTTTTTGTGAAACTAGTACTGTAGAGGTTTTCTTCCCAGATGAAAGTGTATATTTCTCATCCTGAGAGGTTGTTGAATGTGAAAAATGTGTGGAAGGAAAAGGGTCTTCCTGATGTTTACCTGAGGGGGCCTGCTATTAAGGTAGATAATTATATAGTCAAAATGTCCCTTAAGGACATGCTAACAATACACAGAGATGCAATCAGAAAAGTGAGGAGTGGAAATGAGTTGAGTAAAGAATATGAAGTGCAAGTTGGTGTCCACTGGGGCTCTGTTCTTAACCCTGTCCTATTTAATCATAACAGAGACTGACTGCCTATGGGAATTCCTGTATGCTGATGATTTAGTGCTTATAGCAAAAACTCTGGAAGGTCTAGAGAAAAAATTCAAGCATGGAAACAAAATTTTAAATTGAGTGGCCTCAGGTTCAACTTAGCAAACACAAAGGTTTTAATTTCTAGAAAAGAAGAGAGGATTTTGGTAGCATCAAAGAATTGGCCTCTCATAGTTTCTTGGAAAGAGGTGGGTAGAAATGCCACACAGTGCACCTTGTGTGATCTATAGGTGCACAAGATGTATGTATGTATAAGGTGACGAGCTGGCAGAAAAGTTAGCGTGCCGGGTGAAATGCTTAGTGGTATTTTGTCTGCCGCTACGTTCTGAGTTCAAATTCTGCCGAGGTTGACTTTGCTTTTCATCCTTTCAGGGTCGATAAATTAAGTACCAGTTACGCACTGGGGTCGATGTAATCGACTTAATCCCTTTGTCTGTCCTTTTTGTCCCCTCTATGTTTATCCCCTTGTGGGCAATAAAGAAATAAGATGTGTGTATTACCTCCTATGCTGATCCACCCCTATTTTCCTTCACCTTCTTCCAAGCTTACCATGCCTCCCACCCATGTTTACCATTCACTTCATTCACCTCTACCCTCATCTCTACTATCTCTCATTCTCCTTTCACACTCTTGAACCGACCCACTCAGCCATCCTTGATTCTCAATCCATATTCTCTACTTATTCACCTCCTTATACCCCAGGTTACACCTTGACACCTCATCTCCACCATTCTTTCTTCTTTATCTGCTTGGGTAACCATATATCTCCTCTGCAGCAAGATGCCTGTTTCTCCCCCTCTATCATACTTTAAACTTTTTTTACATCTAGCTCAAAGCCGTCTCCAATACTTCACCCCTGCCCCTTTTCTGTTAAGGGTTCTTGTTTTACGAGTTACTTGATGACCTCACTAGTGCCTGTGCTACAAAAAGACATCCAGCACATTCTGTAGAGTGGTTGGCATTAGAAGGGACATCCAACTGTAAAAGCCATGTAGACATTGCAACCTGACACAGTCCTCTTCCTCATTGGATCTTGTAAAACCATCCAACTCATGCCAGCATGGAAAACAGACAATGAATGATTATACAGAGTAGCCCCAAAGCAGGTTTACAGTTATTCAACTGTCTCTTTCACATTCATACATTAATAGTTTAGATCTTAATTATAAAAAAATATGAAACCATTATACTATGTTAATTTAGTTAATTGTTAGATAGAAATCTAAATGTAATAAAATGTTTTAAAAGAAATTTAAAGTGCCTATGTGATAACTTTAAACCTACTTTTGGGCCACCCTGTATATATTTTGCCTTTTTTTTATGTTGTAAGGTACTTGTTGACCTTGTTGGTGATGGTGGTACATAATAAGCACTGGTGCTGGTGCCACGTAAAAAGCACCCAGTACACTCTGTAAGATGGTTGGCATTAGGAAGGGTATCCAGCTGTGGACACCATGCCAAAACAGACAATTGGAACCTGGTATGGTTCCCAGCCTTGTCAGCTCCTGTCAAATCATCCAACTCATGCCAGATGTTAAATTATAATGATGATGATGATGATGATGACACACACACAAAGAGAGAGAGAGAGAGAGAGAGATAAAGAGAAATAAAGAGGTAAATAGACCAATAGATAGGTAGATGGACAGATAGACAGATATTTATGTATGTAGTATGTATAGATATATTTATATATTTATAAATATATGTTTATGTATATGTGTGTGTTTGTATGTGTATGAGTATGTTTTGGAGTGTATGTTTGTGTATATGTGTGTATCTGTTCTTTCATGTTTTTTCCTTGATTAATGTTACCGTATTTTTTTTTTCTTTATTTCTTTGATTTGCTTTTTGTGTCCTTTGTTTTCCTCTTCAAAATGTTATGTTCATCCATTTCCTGTGATAATTACACTACCTACTCTACACTCACTGACAAATAACAAAACTGATGGACTGATGGACAGACCACAAGATGTGATTGCCTTTTGTCCTTAATTCTCTGCTACAATCATGTTGCCTTCTTAAAACCCTGTTGTCTCTGTTTCTCAGATAATAATTAGTAGAGTTCGTTTAGTTACTGCTCTCACCTATTAATCACTTGTTTGTTCTTTGGCAACCAGTTATCAAGCATACAATGAAAGTGTCCGATAGCACTGGTCATTACAATGTACTGATGACCGAAGCTACTTCCTTCACACCGAGCTAAATAATTTGTACAATTTTCTAGGGTATTATATTTTGTGGTTCATTTTGGTGGTACAGTAGGTGTGATGATTGTGAAAGGAAGGAGGGGGTATAGCGGTGGTTGTCATGGTGATGGAAAAGATGGTAGTGACATTAATTTGGCAGTGTACTTAACCCATTCTCCATAATAATGTTATATAATACACACGCATTTATAAGTGAGCATGTATTAACATGTATGTGTATATGTATTTATATCTATGCCTGTATGTTTTTACACACACACACACACACACACACACACACACACACACACACACACACACACACACACATATATATATTCGTTTATATTTATATAAACAAATAATTATATTCTTGGGAATAGAAATTTCCCTTATGAATTTTTTTACACACTGGCTTCCTGATAAAATTCTTGTAAAAGATTTTTATCCCTTTTTGAATTTATATATATATATATATAAAGCTATAAGCTTTATCAGTTCGTTTAGGGTTACCTCTCTTAGGTACATTAGGAGATTCCTGAGAAAGGGTAACACTGAACAAATGAGGTGTTTTCACACCTTTTTACTATAAGAGAGATTTTTTTTTTCTCCACGTTAACTGAAGTGTATTTGCCTTTACCAGTTGAAATATGTGACAAACATATCTAAACTAACCTAAATTCTGATTATACATAAACACTGCTTAGCGCAATTACTCTGATATATATATATTAATAGTTATCACCAAGCTAACATGGCAGTCCAGAAAAATAGGACGAATGCTGCTGTTGATTAGCTCCAAGAGGCCATCGCCTCTAGCTAGCTTTGTGATACACGAACCTGTGTCTATTATAACCTTCGAACAGGGGAGGTCAGCCACTTACTCTTGCTGGTCCGGCATCTACAGACAGACTAGTTTCAGGGTGTTGCCCCTTATCAATGTAGAGCAGCGGAACCCAGCAGATATATATATATATACCAGCAGCAAAATATTCAGAAGTGAATATTTATATAGATATTAATATTGCTATTATTATTGAAGGCAATACAAATCGATGATAATAAAAGCAACATAGACATAGGTTGTTGCAGGCCTAAAACAGCATTATATAGCTATAGAATTAAAATCATATTAATCAGGCCACATTAAAGTGTCTACCTGCTAGAGATGAGAGTTAAAAATCCTCATTTGGACCACCCCAAAATTTGAGAGATTTCTTTTGATCCACTTGCCTGAATACTGTTGATTCTGTTATTTTCAATGTTAATGTTTTGGTGGTCGATATGAGGAGTTTAACTCTCATTTCTAGCAGATAGACACTTTAATGTCTCCTTATGATTAATATATATATGTATATATATATATATATATATATAATAGAAAGAATATATATGCATGTATACACACATATATGCACATACTTACATCTACATGTGCATATAGATGCATATCAGGGTACAGGACGTTAGAAAAATGAATTACAGACAACAGAACGAACACATAGGAAAACAGGTAGCCACTTGGAATTATTCTTTCGTCAGCTACTTCTATTGTAACTAGACGTTTCGAATATATATATATGTAAATGTAAATGTGCATACCCGTCAGAGTGTAAGTATCTTGAGAGAAAAGCTGAACATAAGAAGCATCAGTAGTGGTGTGCAAGAGAGACGATTGCGCTGGTTTGGACATGTGGTGAGAATGAATGAGGATAGCTGCGTGAAAAAGTGCCACTCCCTAACAGTTGAGGGAACCCGTGGAAGAGGTAGGCCCAGGAAGACCTGGGCTGAGGTGGTGAGGCAAGACCTTCGAACATTGGGCCTCACCGAGGTG
>NC_068985.1:97441774-97444322 GCF_001194135.2 Octopus bimaculoides | reverse complement strand
CTGGCTCTTGTGCGGGTGGCACATAAAAGACACCATTTCGAGCGTGGCCGTTTTCGTGCAGGTGACACGTAAAAGCACCCACTACACTCTCTGAGTGGTTGGCGTTAGGAAGGGCATCCAGCTGTAGAAACTCTGCCAAATTAGATTGGAGCCTGGTGTAGCCATCTGGTTCACCAGTCCTCAGTCAAATCGTCCATCCCATGCTAGCATGGAAAGTGGACATTAAACGATGATGATGATGATGATGCCAAAATCAGATAGAATTGCTATTATTAGTAGAAGAGAAGGAAGAAGACAATCACTAGGAACCTGGGGAAGAAGGGGGCTGAAGAATTTTGGGATGACTTAAGAGAAATGGCACAAGATTGTCATGTTTGGTGAAAATTCAAAATCTCATGCATCTCATAGGCATGAGAGGATTAGAGATAAGTATGGCATCTATACTTTCTACAATTTCGATGTTACCCACAATTTATAAACTAAATGTTTTTTCCTAATTTTGGTTTCAGATATGTCCCTTGGAATCTGCACGAACCTTCTCCAAACCACTATGTATTTTACGGAATATTAGACTTAATGTAAGTGATGCTTTTATAATTCTTTTATTTTTTACTTGTTTCAGTCATTGGACTGTGGTTATGCTGAGGTACTACGTTGAAGGGGTTTAGTTGAACAAATCAATCCTGGTTCTTATTTCTTTAAACCGTGTACTTATCTACATTATTTACATTCGACGGATATTTGTTTCAACTGATGTACTCTCCAGCCTTCATCAGGTGTCCTGGGGGAATTTCAAACCTGGGTTCTCATTCCAAGATTCCGAGTTTGATTCCAGTCAGTGACCTAAATAATAATAATAATAATAATAATAATAATAATAATAACCTTGGAAAAATTTTTTACTTTGCAAAATAAGTTTTTTAGAACTTGACATTCGATGCATGAGAGAATCTGACACAGCTGCCTTCTCTTGCACTTCTTGCTGTGAAGTTAAATTCATCTGGGACCCTTGAGAGTAAGAGATCTAATCCTGTTTTTTTTTTTTTGATGACTCTTACATCCACCTGTGGAGGCGCAATGGCCCAGTGGTTAGAGCAGCGGACTCGCAGTCATAGGATCGCGGTTTCGATTCCCAGACTGGGCGTTGTGAGTGTTTATTGAGCGTAAACACCTAAAGCTCCATGAGGCTCCAGCAGGGGATGATGGCGAACCCTCCTATACTCTTTCACCACAACTTTCTCTCACTCTTTCTTCCTGTTTCTGTTGTACATGTAATTCAAAGGGTCAGCTTTGTCACACTGTGTCACGCTGAGTATCCCCGAGAACTACGTTAAGGGTACACGTGTCTGTGGAGTGCTCAGCCACTTGCACGTTAATTTCACGAGCAGGCTGTTCCGTTGATCGGATCAACTGGAACCCTCAACGTCGTAAGTGACGGAGTGCCAACAACAACAACATCCACCTGATATGAGTATACACTCTTCTTTGTGCTATCTTATGTACACATGTACACATATGTATGGAAATATCTATAGGTGTGTGTATAAATGTACATATGTGTATGCACATTTTCAAATCTATTATACTGTGCCAAGAACTTTTTCACTGAGCTATGGCCATGCTGGGACACTGCCTTGATAGGTTTTCAGTGAGACAAACTGACCCTAATACATAAGTTTCATTTTTTTTTTCCTAAAGTCTGGTACTTTTCTTGTTGGTCTCTTTTGAGGAACTGCTAATGTTACAAGGGATGCTAACGAACCAACACCAGTTGTCAAATGGTGATGGTGTCGATTATTCACACACACACACACACACATGATTGGGTTCCACACTTTCCTTTTACCAAATTCACTTTGAAGACATCTTTTAATTTTGAAAAATATAATAAAAATAAAAATCTATATCTCTGTATATTTCTTTCATTACCATATTTAAATGACTATTAAAATGGTGGAGGTGGAGGCTGCAGCATTTCCTCTTTCCTGTATATTTTCATTGTATTTTTTTTAAGGTACCAAAAATATAAACCATTTTATTAAATAATGTCTCTCTTCTCTTATCTTTTTATGTAGGAAATTCCTTATATTTGCTCACAGTTTAGATTTGTATGTCATTCTGAGACCAGGACCCTATATCTGCTCTGAATGGGATTTTGGAGGACTCCCCAGGTAACTAACTGCTCTTACATTTCTTTAGAGTTGTGTGTTGAAGAGAACAACCCTTCAATACAACCCTTTGATGTTTTGGTCTCTTCGTTTACAGGTATGGCTTTGAGGTACATGCCATGATTAAAGTACAAGTGTAGTTGTGAGGTACATGAGTGGCTGTGAGGGACATGTGTGGCTGTGAGGTACAAGTGTGGCTGTGAGGTACATGAGTGGCTGTGAGGTACATGAGTGGCTGTGAGGTACAAGTGTGGCTGTGAGGGACATGTGTGGCTGTGAGGTACAAGTGTGGCTGTGAGGTACATGAGTGGCTTTGAGGGACATGTGTGGCTGTGAGGTACATGAGTGGCTGTGAGGGACATGAGTGGCTGTGAGGTACA
>NC_068985.1:97440783-97441534 GCF_001194135.2 Octopus bimaculoides | reverse complement strand
CATGAGTGGCTGTGAGGGGCATGTGTGGCTGTGAGGTACAAGTGTGGCTGTGAGGTACATGAGTGGCTTTGAGGGACATGTGTGGCTGTGAGGTACATGAGTGGCTGTGAGGGACATGAGTGGCTGTGAGGTACAAGTGTGGCTGTGAAGCACGTGTGTCGCTGTGAGGTACACGTGTGGCTGTGAGATACATACCAAAACAGACAAATGGAGTCTGGACAGCTCTCGGCTGACCAGCTCCATGTCAACCCATCCAACCCATGCCAGCATGGAAAGCAGACGTTAAACAATGATGATGATGGTGATGATGATGATGATGACACTCAGCTATTTCAGATCTCCCTCCTCACCTATTAGATCTATTAGATCTCTTGTAATTAAATGTCAACGATTTCTCTTTCAAAATTCCAGTTTGTCATTAATTTTCATGTTTTTCTTCGTTTTTTTTTTTCCCCCAGCTGGCTCCTACGTACCCATGCATCTCTCCGTTCTAATTCGGCACCTTACATGTTTGCAGTTGAGAGATATTTTGCTAATCTGCTGCCACAAGTTGTTGATTTTCAGGTAATGATATTCAAATATCTTTCAATTGTGTTGCATTTTTGCTGTGTCATTTTAGAGATTTATTAAACATATGTAGGCGTAGGAGTGGCTGTGTGGTAAGTAGCTTGCTTACCAGCCACATGGTTCCGGGTTCATTCCCACTGCGTGGCACCTTGGGCAAGTGTCTTCTATTATAGCCTCGGGCATT
>NC_068985.1:97436389-97439751 GCF_001194135.2 Octopus bimaculoides | reverse complement strand
ATGTGAGGGTGTTGGGAGGTGGGGAAGGCATGGGTGGAGTGTGGGTTAGGTTTAGGGTGGGGTAGAGGTAGGGGTCTGTGGGTAGGGGTGGGTGGTGGGTGTAAGGAATTGGATGGGGTGGAGTGGGAAGGTAGAGTAGGAGTGTGTTGGGGTGTGGTGGGATGAGCTTATGAGAGGGTGTTGACGAGGAGGGAGTGCTATTACTACCACTCACTATTTCTACATTCCATTGATCTAAAACTCTATCTTGTGTTGCAGTATTTCTATGGTGGACCCATCATAGCTTTTCAACTAGAGAATGAATTTGGTTCCTTCAGTAATGAGGTGCAACACCTGGAAAACCTACGAGAGGTCAGTCCTTGTTTTATTTTCTGTCCATTATGGGGAGTGTTTAAAATGTATGAAACATGTACAATAAGTTTGAACACGTATTGACATGTTAATCAAACAATAGAAATAGCAGCCAAATCTTGCTCAAAATCACACCATGTAACTTAGACACTATAGTTATTATCATCATTACTATTTAACATCCATTTTCCATGCTGGCATGGATTAGATGATTAAACAGGTGCTGGTGAACCAGAGAGCTCCACTGTCTGTATGACGTGGTTTTGTCTGGCCGGATGCCCTTCCTAACACTAACCACCAAGTAACTCATGAGATCACCAAGTAACTCACAAGATAAGACCTTTCAACTGAGGGGTACAAAAGTACTGTCTTCAGTCCTAAGATGCCTTAGGGCTGGTTACCCAGCTTCCAAGGCCTAAATTCCCCATAGGAGGAGGTAGCCACAACAAGACACACACCATGCATTCCATTCATTTCCCAGCTCAAAAAGGCGAGCCCCATCCTATGCTTGGATCAAGGCATAGAAAGCAAACCCCCAATATCAGCAGCAGGGACTGACAGCATATGCTGGTTTTAACCCCACTGCATCATGCTGGTTCTGTACCCCACCATCATCATTGTCATCATCACACTCATTCAGCTTGCTAGAAATAACAATCAAGTTTCTCTCAAATCAAAGGTTACAATCCAAAACTAGAAAGAATGTATTTGAATACATACGCCCTGAAATACAAATAAACATGGGAAGGTCATGGCTGGAGAGCCTTTGATATTAGGTCTGCTCGATCAATGCTGATTTGGAGCTAAAACGACCACAACCTAGGAGACAGGGTGTAAATACTATAAGACATCACAGTCAGTACAGTGCAAGTATGAAAAGATATTGTTGCAATCCCTAAGATGCAAACATTACATGATACTAGAATCCCTTTGCTGGATAGGTACAGTCCATCTCATAGGCCATTAATCAATTTTCATTGCTCAGTTTTTCCTACAAGGTAATGACCAATCAAAAGCCTACAAGGTACTGACCAATCAAAAGCCTACAAGGTACTGACCGATCAAAAGTGGGTGTTGCTCTTCCTTTTCTGACTAAGATTGTGGAGCAGACGTTTTAACTGTATGGCATTGCCTGCTCCTGAAAATATCTCTGAAAGTAGGCAGGACATATATCACCATGTCCTTTAGACCAGAGGCTGGAAAACACTTTATGTCATGGCCCCACTTCATGGAATTGTTGATTACTTATTGGTCCCCATTATCTAAATTTTTAAAATAAAATTCAGATGTATAATAAATAAATTTCGTAATTGTAAGACAATAATCTTTCTGTTCTTTTGTGTTATTACTACCTTTTAATTAGAAATATTTAATGAGTTTAAGGAGTGACTGTGTGGTAAGTAGCTTGCTTACCAACCACATGGTTCCGGTTCATTCCCACTGCGTGGCACCTTGGGCAAGTGTCTTCTACTATAGTCTCAGGCCGACCAAAGCCTTGTGAGTGGATTTGGTAGACGGAAACTGAAAGAAGCCCGTCGTATATATGTATACATATATGTATGTGTGTGTATATGTTTGTGTGTGTATATGTTTGTGTGTCTGTTTGTCCCCCCCCCCCCACAACATCGCTTGACAACCGATGGTGGTGTGTTTACATCCCTATAACTTAGCGGTTCGGCAAAAGAGACCGATAGAATAAGTGCTAGGCTTCCAAAGAATAAGTTCTGGGGTCG
This sequence comes from Octopus bimaculoides, assembly GCF_001194135.2. NCBI lineage: Eukaryota > Metazoa > Mollusca > Cephalopoda > Octopoda > Octopodidae > Octopus > Octopus bimaculoides. Next base: position 97,437,667 of record NC_068985.1, on the reverse strand, counting down.
ATTTGCTCGACTACAGGCAGTGCTCCAGCATGGCCGCAGTCAAATGACTGAAACAAGTAAAAGAGTATACATAATTGATAAAGGACAATAAAAATTCAATCATATTAAATTGGTATTATTGGAATATCAACCTCTAGCATAGCTTTAAGCCCCCCACCCTACTTCCTAGGGTCAATGTTGACCACTTAACGAACCCCTTTTCTAGACTATAACCCTAAATGTGTGTGTTGTTTAAAGTGCAACAAATAAATGAATTAGTTGAAATTAGAATAGTATGTTATTGTGGTGTTTAATATCTTTTCAGCTTTTTACCAAGAACGGTGTCCATGAATTATTGCTAATCTCAGATGGATTGTCAGGAATCATAAGAGCTACCATTCCTGGCGGTAAGTGCCATGTCTTTCTATTGGTTGCTTTTGTTTGATAGAAATTCTCTGCTAAGTACATTTTCATATAAATATGAATTAGATTTTGATGAAATGACTAAACTCCAGTTATTGATCCTGTGGCTGGTATGGGTATATGGTTAAGAAGTTTGCTTCCCAACCACATAATTTCAGGTTCAGTTCCACTGCATGGAAACTTGGGCAAGTGTCTCCTACTATAGCCTTGTGAGTAGATTTGGTAAACTGGAACTGAAAAAAACCCATTGCTTACCAACCACAAGGTCCCGGGTTCAGTCCCACTGCGTGGTATCTTGGGCAAGTGTCTTCTACTATAGCCTCGGGCCGACCAAAGCCTTGTGAGTGGATTTGGTAGACGGAAACTGAAAGAAGCCTGTCGTATATATGTATATATATATGTGTGTGTGTGTCTGTGTTTGTCCCCCCAACATCGCTTGACAACCGATGCTGGTGTGTTTATGTCCCCGTAACTTAACGGTTCAGCAAAAAGAGACCGATAGAATAAGTACTAGGCTTCCAAAGAATAAGTCATGGGGTCGATTTGCTCGACTAAAGGCGGTGCTCCAGCATGGCCACAGTCAAAAAGACTGAAACAAGTAAAAGAGTAAAAAGTGTATATACACACACACTGTATTTTCATGTGTATAAGGAAACCCCTAATTTTTGGGACCTAAAATTTGGAAAGAAAGTTTTGTAAAGGATTATAATACTATCCATGTATAAGAAACCCCCATATTTTTTTAACCTAATTTTTGACAAAAAATGGTTTCTTATACATGTTAAGATACGGTATATACATATGAGTGAGTGGACAAAGAAAAGAAGAGCACTCAACAAATTTATTGGGAGGTACATGTATGGATCAAAACAGTTT
>NC_068985.1:97429337-97432221 GCF_001194135.2 Octopus bimaculoides | reverse complement strand
TATATATATATATATATATGTATATCAACAAATAAACCATAAAAAATAAATGTATTGTTCTGATTCTCATTTTCCCTTTATTTTATTTTTTTTTTCTTGAACAGTTCTATTGACTGCAAATTTTGGTGGCTACCAGAGAGGAAAAGACATATTCAAAGTCATTACAGACATAAATCCTGAAAATCCATTAATGGTTATGGAATTTTGGACTGGTTGGTTTGATCATTGGGGCAACCAATATCGAGAAGTAAAATCTCTGGGAAGTTAGTAGCTTTCTGTTTTTTTATTATTTTATAAAACATAATATGCTTAGGCAACACACACACACATACATATATATATATATGTGTGTGTATGTGTGTGTGTTTATATGTATATATATATATATATATGTGTGTGTGTGTGTGATAGGATTGTTTAAACATTCAACAGGTAGGTTTAAGTGTTTAAGCAACCAGGGGATAATTAAATCCGAAGGCACTCCTGGAGATTACTTGTGTGGGTACCGTCTTTGTTAGAAGGTATCCAGAGGCAGGTAATTTATTGTTTAAACCGCAGTTTATAATTATAATCAACTGGAGAATGGAGAAACAAACACAGGAAGAAGCAGGTCAATTGCGCTAGTTAGCCATTGATTTAATTAATTATGTGGAGATTATGTAATGATACATTGACGATCGTTTTGATCTGCCAATTTGATTGGCAGATCTCTATGTGTATGTATATATATATATATATGTATATATATACATATATATGTGTGTGTGTGAAAACAAATCAAAATCGCTGACGTAGCCAATGAAAGTACCGCCTGATTGGCACTCATGCCAGTGGAACATTACAAGCACATTCGAGAGTGATCGTTGCCAGGGCCACAGATTGGCTCCCATGCTGGTGGCACGTGAAAAGCACCATTCGAGTGTGATTGTTGCCAGAGTTGCCCTACCAGCACATGTGCCGGTGGCACCTTTTGAGCGTGATCGTTGCGAGAACCACCTGACTGACCCTTGTGCCGGTGTCACGTAAAAGCACCCACTACACTCTCGGAGTAGTTGGTGTTAGGAAGGGCATCCAGCTGTAGAAACCTTGCCAGATCAGATTGGAACCTGGTGCAACTGCTGGCTTTCCAGACTTCAGTCAAACTGTCCAACCCATGCCAGCATGGAAAGCAGATGTTAAACGATGACGATGATGATGAGGATGATCTCTCTCTCTCTCTCTCTCTCTCTATATATATATATATATATATATATATATATATATATATACATATACATATATTAATCAACAGAAAGTAATAATATTCCCAATTAAAAATAAATACACACATCTACCTACCTGTTTTTGATATTGTACAGAATAGTTCTGTTTTTCTGAGACAAATGGTGGAATGATAAAAAAGTATTAAAAGTAAATAATTACAACTCCATTTAAAAATTAAAAAAAACAAAATTCCGAGACTCCTACCATTCCATGGGGTAAAATCACTACTCAACTACGAGGATTAAACTGCATAAAAAGGTATATATTTCTTTCCCAAGTGTTTGTTAGGTTTCAACCTTTGCTATTTCACACCACAAAATTTCTCTGTTTAAATAAGTTTTAATCTCTTGTTTTTCTTTGTAGCATTCAAGAAAACCTTCCAGTTTATTCTAAATCAAAATGCATCATTCAACTTCTATATGTTTATGGGTGGAACAAATTTTGGATTCATGGCTGGAGCAAACGGTCAGAGAGACAAATATGCACCAGATGTCACTAGTTATGGTAAGTTTGACCCTTTTGGCTTTTAAACCAGCCAAATCTGGCTCAGATATTCTACCTATTTTATGTTGAAACTTGCTGGGTGCAGCAGCCTCTCACACCTACCCTATATTGTCATTCTGAAAATAAACAAACATATCAAAGTCTTGAAGGTTAAAAATAATGAACTAGTAAGCCAGGGAGCTGCAGAAAGTTCAAATCTGAAACTGTGCCAAATCAGACTTGAACCTGGCGCAGCTTACCAGTTTTTGGTCAAACCGTCCAACCCATGCCAACATGGAAAGCGGACGTTAAATGATGATGATGATGATGAGTGGGATGGAATTTAAGGCAGAGTTTCTACAGCCGGATGCCCTTTCTGTCACTAACTCTCACCTGTTTTCAGGTAAGGTAACTCTACTCCAAGACCAGACATATTTTCGCAGAAGACTGGAAATGCAGGACGCCACTTGTACAATGTCGACACTTGTTAACAACTATTATGTGAAAAGGGAGACACAAACACATGCACACAAACACATGCACACACACACACACACACACACACACATGTATGTATGTACACATCGTACGCACCCATAAATGCAGATATAAATATATAATACAGCTTGATGAGCAGGAGCCAAAGCTTACTTAAACTAAAAGTATCAACAAGCAAAAATGCGTCTGCATCTTCAGTTATTTTCGTTGAGGATAATTGTTGCTGGCACTCAGTCGCTTACGACGTCGAGGGTTCCAGCTGATCCGATCAATGGAACAGCCTGCTCGTGAAATTAACGTGCAAGTGGCTGAGCACTCCACAGACACGTGTACCCTTAACGTAGTTCTCGGGGAGATTCAGCGTGACACAGTGTGACAAGGCTGACCCTTTGAATTACAGGCACAGCAAAAACAGGAAGTAAGAGTGAGAGAAAGTTGTGGTGAGAGAGTACAGCAGGGTTCGCCACCATCCCCTGCTGGAGCCTCGTGGGGCTTTAGGTGTTTTCGCTCAATAAACATCTCACAACGCCCGGTCTGGGAATCGAAACCGCGATCCTATGACCACGAGTCCGCTGCCCTAAACACTGGGCCATTGCGCCTCCACGTTGAGGATAATTGTTGCTGGCACTCAGTCGCTTAC
>NC_068985.1:97413991-97429032 GCF_001194135.2 Octopus bimaculoides | reverse complement strand
AGAATTTTTTATTGGAATATAACACTTATTTAATGACTGTTGAAGAGGTTGCAAAAAGCAACGAAAATTTTAGAAAAAAAAAAAATGAAAACATAACCTCCTTCCTTGGCGGAAGTAATGAGTGGAAATGTTGATTAATAACGCATTTATATCTTTTCTACTTTAGGCACAAGGCTAGAAATTTTGGGGGAGTGAGGTAGGGGGTCAGTCGATTATATCGACCTCAGTACGCAACCGGTACTTAATTTTATCGATCCTGAAAGGATGAAAGGCAAAGTCGACCTCGGCTGGATTTGAACTCAGAACGTAAAGACAGACGAAATATCGCTAAGCATTTCGCCTGGCGGTGTGTCGACTTTGCCTTTCATCCTTTCGGGGGTCGATAAATTAAGTACCAGTTAGGCACTGGGTCGATGTAATCGACTTAATCGCTTTGCCTGTCCTTGTTTGTCCCCTCTGTGCTTGACCCCTTGTGGGCAGTAAAGAAATAAGAAACGTTAGCATGCCAGACAAAATGCTTAGCGGTATTTCGTCTGTTTTTGCGTTCTGAGTTCAAATTCCGCCGAGGTTGACTTTACCTTTCATCATTTCGGGGGCGATAAATTAAGTACCAGTTGCGTACTGGGGTCGATCTAATCGGCTGGTCTCCTCCCCCAAAATTTCGGGCCTTGAGTAGAAACGAATACTAGAATGAGTTGGATGGTTTGATCAGAGCTGGCAATCTGAAGGGCTGCACCAGGCTATAGTCATCTGTTTTGGCAGGGTTTATATGTATATGTATGTGTGTTTGTGTGTGTATGCTCTTCTCTAGACACTATATGATGGTTGTAAATCATGAGAATTATCATGATACATGTGATGTTGTTCATTTCCAGTCTTCTGTGCAAAACATGTTTATGCTATGGAAAACTATTTTCCTACTTGGAAACATGTCGGGGTTGACAACACGAAAGGCATCCAACCATAGAAAATCTGCCTCAACAAATTATGTCTGACCTATGCAAGCATGGAAAAGGTGACATTAAATGGTGGTGACGGTGGTGGTGGCACTAGCTGATTCTGATGTTGTTATTGTTGTTGTTGTTGTTTAGGTTGTTTGTGACTAAGATAAAGTAGAAGTCTTTTGGTAAATATTTTCATAGTTCCACTTCACTTTTAGGAGTTTTTATAATGAAACCTCATCTTCTGATTTAAATTTCCTTAACTTGCTTATCTATATGTGTGTATGTGTCTATCAGTCATTGTTGTTGTAATAATAATAATAATAATAATAATAATAATAATATCTTCATTGCAGATTATGGTGCGTTGCTATCTGAATCTGGAGACATTACAGAGAAATATCTGGTTGCACAGAAAATGATATATGAGCAGATACTTAGACCTGAAGGTAAGTTATACTGCAGAATGAGAAGATTGGGCAAGGTTGTTTGGACATTGATGATTTGGCACGACTGACTGGACATTCAACTTGTCTTGGTAACAATACTTTCTGCTACATGAAGCAAACACACATAAACATTCGTGCACACACATGCGTATAGCAATATATACATTCAGACAGAGACATTGAGTAAGAAGTGGAGAGAGAGAGGCATTACATTTATTTATTGAACATGGTTTAACGTAAAGGCATGTGGCTTAGTGGTTAGGTCTGTTGCATTCGTGATTATGAGATCATGGGTTCAATTCCCAGACTGACAGTCCCATGCTGGTGGCACGTAAAAAGCACCATTCAAGCGTGGTCAATGCCAGTGCTACCTGACTGGCTCCTGTGCTGGTGGCACGTAAAAGGCACCCCGGATAAATAAATATGAAGCCTTGTGCCTCCAGTAGAAAGTATTATTATTATTATTATTATTATTATTATTATTATTATTATTATTATTATTACAACAATGACTGATAGACACATACACACATATAGATATACATCATAATACTGTTGACTGTGATGAAAATATTCATGTTGAGCATTTACCATTAATAATTCTTGCATTTCAGGAATTATCAGCCCTCCTCAAATATTAGCCGACAATCCAAAGGCAAAATATGGTAAGTTAAATTTGATTTTTCTTCCGAGCCTTTTCTAATTGTTGTTGTATTTCGGGATGGTTATCTCCCCCATCCCCCAAATAAACACACACACAATAAATATTTGTTCATCACATGTTTATTACTCTTCTCATTTTAATTAATGTCCATCGTCCGGAAATCTTACGTCACGCATTTGTGACCTCTTCAGCAACACTTTTTGTTTTCATGTGTGCTCTCAACCTCAGCAGAATTTAAACTCAGAACATAAAGACAGATGAAATACTGTTAAGCATTTCGCCCAGCATGCTAACGTTTCTTATTTCTTTATTGCCCACAAGGGGCTAAACAGAGGGGACAAACAAGGACAGACAAACGGATTAAGTCGATTACATTGACCCCAGTGTGTAACTGGTACTTAATTTATCGATCCCGAAAGGATGAAAGGCAAAGTTGACCTCAGCGGAATTTGAACTCAGAACATAGCAGCAGACGAAATACCACTAAGCATTTCCCCCGGTGTGCTAACGATTCTACCAGCTCACTGCCTTAACCTCTGAGGATAATAAAGCAAAGCTGATCTTGATGGGATTTGAGTTCAGTTTGCCAAAGAAAATAAAATAACTAAACACCATTATTCATTTTGTCTACCATTCTACCCATTCTTCTACCTATGGCTTATGAATAAAAAGAAATCTATATCTGTTTATATATTAGTCTAAGTTGTGTCAATATTATTGGTATGTTTCAGGTGTATTAACTGTTTCAAGCTACCTGTCTTTCAAAGATATGCTGGACATTGTCACTGAACTACAACTGGTAAATTCTATATTTCTTTCTTTTTCTCAAGGAGATTTAAGGCTGCATGCATGGATGTTTTAGAGCCATTTTAGTGAGAGTGAAATGAGATTTTTTTATGAAACCAATTTTTTTTTTTTTTTGCTGCTTAACACTAATCTTTAAAGTTTGAATAGAGCCTGTTAGTTCTACTCTCTCTCTCTCTCTCTCTCTCTCTCTCTCTCTCTCTCTCTCTCTCTCTCTCTCTCTCTCAAAAACCACTTAAAGAAAAAAATTACTTAATGCAAAGTTTCTTGTACAATTCACAAAATTTCAAAAGTTTTAACACTATGAAGTTTTAAAGTTTTCAAAAGTTATAAAAGCTTTAAAAGCTTCAGAGGCTTTAAAAAGTCAAAAAAATGGAGGTAAGAGATAGGGGAGGAGACAGACAGAATGTGGGTAGATAGGTAGATAGATCAATGAGTAGAGAGATGGATAGATAGATGGATGGATAGACGGGTTGTTAGATAGATAGATAGATAGATAGATAGATAGATAGAAAGAGAGAATGCACATGTGGCATGTAATATGTGGATGGCCATGTTACAGTATTTCATCTTCCTATCAATTGAGATACACCAGCACATTATTTAATGTGCCCTTGTTCATGGTTGTGGGGATATGGTTGCTATTTCTAGCAGGTTGAGTAACCACCTAGAGGCTTGTACTATAGTGTGATGTTAAGGTCAGACATAACAAACACATTATCAAAAACATTCCCTGGTGACTAAACTAGTTCAATAGATAAATAACCAACAGCTTAATAATGCTTCAGAATTTAACTAATTAGTACTGAAATTATGGTAAACAGGCTTTGTTGTGCAAATTCATTTTGAACATTTCATTAATTTTGAATTTTTTATTTATTAAAAATTATTGTATTTGCATAAATGCTTTCTACTTTTTGTCACCATCTGTTTCTTCATTGTCATCGTCATCATCATCATCATCAACATCATCATCCAGGGGGAAGTGACCATTATAAAGATGATTATAAAGATGATGATGATGATGATGTATGATGGAAATATGCAAGGATGAGGGGTTAAGAATTCCATTTCACAACCATAATGTTTCAGGTTCTGTCCCACTGAATGGCACAACGATCATGCTCAAATGGTGCTATTTACATGCCACTGGAACAGAAGCCAGACAGCTGCTCCGGCAATGATCACACTCGGACGGTGCTGTTAGCGCTCCACTGGCACAGGTGCCAGTCATCGAATATGGCCTTCGTGCCGGTGGCACCTAAAAGCACCCACTACACTCTCAGAGTGGTTGGCGTTAGGAAGGGCATCCAGCTGTAGAAACTCTGCCAAATCAGATTGGAGCCTGGTGTCGCCTCCTGGTCCACCACTCCTCAATCAAATCGTCCAACCCATGCTAGCATGGAAAGCGGACGTTAAACGATGACGATGATAATGATATATATATATAGCTAGATATACATACATATATATAGTGTGGATCCTGGCCATACCAGCTCTTGTCAAAATGTCCAACTCGTACCAGCATGGAAAAGCAGACATTAAATGTTGATGATGATGATGATGATGATGATATATGAATGCACACACACTCACACACACACACACACACAAACATAAATATATATTTAGAAACATACAGCAGACTCTCTCACGTCTCATTTCTGTTTTTGAAATTTTCAGTCTTCATTCGATACCAAGATGGAGTTCATGGAATTGTTGAACATAAACTTCAATGCAGGACAGAGTTATGGCTATATTCTGTATGAAAAATCATTGCCGAAAGTGAAGACCTTAAAGATTGGTGGTTCAGTTGCTGATCGAGCACATGTGAGTGGAAAAACTTGTCTAACATTATATCCATGAATCAGGTGATTTATTCATAGGAAAAGCTCTTTCTATAACTGATTGGTAATATTCCCTCTGTGGAGGTGCAATGGCCCAGTGGTTAGGGCAGCGGACTCATGGTCGTAGGATCGCAGTTTCGATTTCCAGACCAGGCATTGTGAGTGTTTATTGAACAAAAACACCTAAAGCTCCACGAAGGTCCAGCAGGGGGTGGTGGCAAACCCTGCTGTACTCTTTCGCCACAATTTTCTCTCACTCTTTTTTCCTGTTTCTGTTGTACCTGTAATTCAAAGGGTCAGCCTTGTCACACGCTGTGTCACGTTGAATATCCCCAAGGACTATGCTAAGGGTACACGTGTCTGTGGAGTGCTCAGTCACTTGCACGTTAATTTTACGAGCAGGCTGTTCCGTTGATCGGATTAACTGGAACCCTTGTCGTTACCGATGAAGTGCCACAAATATTCCCTCCACTAAATGCGATGGGCTGGCACAATATTTACCACATTGGGCAAAATGCTTAGCCACATTTTGTCTGTCTTTACATTCTGAGTTCAAATTCTGCTGAGGTCAACTCTGCCTTTCATCCTTTTGGGGTCAATGAAATAAGTACCATTTGCATACTAGGGTTGATGCAAACGACTTATCCCCCGCTGAACTTGCTTGCCTTGTGCCAAAATTTGAAAGCAATATTCCCTCCTCTATCGAATTACAAAGTATAAAATCAAACTACTTTACTTGTACAGTCAGGAAAACTCAATCAAGCAGAATTAGTGCTGTGTTCAGAGCTACAACATGGTGTTTAAATATTGAATTTATAACTATTTGCTTGGGAAAAACAGCAGCTTGAATCTCAGAGCTGTTGTGACATTTTATCATTATTAAAATGTACTGCTTCTAAAATAATCACACAGACCTCCAAGCCATAAATAGACATCCTGAATAAAGCTATACTTTACCTTAGTGTATCATGATTCCCTTTAAGTATGAATAGGTTCCACTTACTTTAAAAGGAGTTACAGTTCACCAAGCTATAAATAGGTACCATGTAAGGGTACAGTTTGTTGGTACGAGGAGTAAGAACACTGTTAAAGTGACACTAGCTGAATCAATGAATGGCTTAGGAAGTTCAGTGATTCATATGTTGCTACCTATGCTAATTTATGTTAATTTATGTTCCACTTAAAACACTTGAATTCATTGGCTCCTACTGTAAATAGGTTTAGTAAATACTATCAATGTAATGGAGAGAGAGCCTCTATACATATTTGTTTAATGTATTAGATCAGAGTCAAATGTCTCAGGATCACAACCCATTGTCTTAAAAAAAAACAAAAAAACACAGGAACAAATAAATACCTGGGTAAAGTTCAATTCACTGTTCTAAATAGCTAAGTGTTTTTTTTTAACTTTTAGTGCTGAGTTCAAATCTTCCTATGGATTTGTAGGTTTGATTTCAACAAGAACCCAAATCCAGATCTGTTTTTTATTTAGATTTATTGCTTTATATTTTTAGATCTTACTGAACCATCAAGTGATGTTCACAGTCAACTGGACCGTATCTAACCCTCAGTTTTCCCTTCCTGATGTAAGTACACTGATTATTTATACCATTTACTTTACTTCAGTCCTTCACTCATTTTTGGAGCAGAGGCCATTGATGACTTCTTTCCACTGTTCTCAATACATCATCATCATCATCGTTTAACGTCCGCTTTCCATGCTAGCATGGGTTGGACGATTTGACTGAGGACTGGTGAAACCGGATGGCAACACTAGCCTCCAATCTGATTTGGCAGAGTTTCTACAGCTGGATGCCCTTCCTAACGCCAACCACTCAGAGAGTGTAGTGGATGCTTTTACATGTCACCCGCACGAAGGCCAGTCAGGCGGTACTGGCAACGGCCACGCTCAAAATGGTGTATTTTATGTGCCACCCACACAAGAACCAGTCCAGGGGCACTGGCAACGATCTCGCTCGATAATCCTACGAGGGCCAGTCAGGCGGTACTGGCAACAGCCACGCTCAAAATGGTGTATTTTATGTGCCACCCGCACAAGAGCCAGTCCAGGGGCACTGGCAACGCTCTCGCTCGAAAATCCTACAAAGGCCAGTCAGGCGGTACTGGCAATGGCCAAGGGTTGTCTTTTTTGCATATATCCAAGTAGAAAGTTTTTAAGGCATTGAAGCTGGTGATATAGGCCCAGCATCTCTGGGTGATTTTCTGAGACATGTATTTTGTGGTGGGGAGTGTGTGTGTGTGTGTTAAAAAAACGTGTGTCTTGTATGCTATCAAATATGATAAGTTAGTGCTTACTTTACCATTTATAACCAATTAAATGCTCTTCTCTGTTGTAGAATGACGGAATCAAACTGGGTATATTGGTGGAAAACCTCGGTCGAGTGAACTATTTGATGTTCGATGATAGACATTCTTTCTCAAATCAGTTTAAAGGTATTTCATTTATATATCACACAGACACAAATCTTGTCACATAGCATTGTGTTCTACAGTATACATATCACTCAATTATATATGTTACTATGTGAAGGTACATGACTTAGTGGTTAGAATGTTTGGCTCATGATTACAAGGTCACGAGTTCAATTCCTAGCAACACATGAAACAGTACTTCAACTGCCATTGAAAGTTTTAAAATGTACAGATTTTTGAAGATTTATTAAATATGGAAATTAACAAATGAATATTTACAATGGAAATACAAGGATTTTCGTTGTTAATATGAGATGAAATATTATTGTTAGTATTATTATTAGTAGTGGTCTTGAGCAAGACACTTTATTTCACATTGCTCCAGTCCACTCAGCCGGCAAAACTTTTTAGTACTCATATTTCAAAGGGCCAACCTTGTTACATTCTGTGTCACGCATCTGCCAATTTTGCCTTTGGGGTCGATAAATTAAGTACCAGTGAAACACTGGAGTCAATGTAATTGACTGGGCTCCTCACCCAAAAAGATAAAATAAGTACCAGTTGTGCACTGGGGTCGATGTACTTGAGTTACCCACTCTGCTGAAATTGCTGGCCTTGTGCCAAAATTTGAAACCAATATCACATAGTTGCAATCACATCATGTAACATATATATTACATAGTTACACATCCTCTTTTACTCTTTTACTTGTTTCAGTCATTTGACTCTGGCCTGCTGGAGCACTGCCTTTAGTCGAGCAAATTGACCCCAGGGCTTATTCTTTGGCAGCCTAGTACTTATTCTATCGGTCTCTTTTGCTGAACCGCTAAGTTACGGGGATGTAAACATACCAGCATTGGTTGTCAAACGATGTTGAGGGGACAAACACAGACACACAAACATATAAACACACATACATATATACAATGGGCTTCTTTCAGTTTCCGTCTACCAAATCCACTCACAAGGCTTTGGTCGGCCCGAGGCTATAGTAGAAGATACTTGCCCAAGACACTTGCCACGCAGTGGGGACTGAACCCGGAACTATGTAGTTTGTAAGCAAGCTACTTACCACACAGCCACTCCTGCACCTATGTTGCAATCACATCATGTTACATATATATCACATAGTTACACATCCTGTCATAATTGTATCATGCCCTGTCACATATATCAATCAATCATAATTGTGTTACATCATATTGCACATATCACAGTCACACATCATGTCATGATTGTGTTAAGCCCTGTCACATTTATCTTACAGTTTACACTTCGTATAAAACAGTTGCAGTCACATCATTTTACATATGTAACACATAGTTACACATCATGTCACAATTGTATTATTACCCTGTCACATACATCAATCAGTCATAATTGTGTTACATCATCATATTGCACATGTCACATGGTTGCACATCATGTTATATTTATCACTGGAACAACAAGATTTATCATCATCATCATCATCGTTTAACGTCCGCTTTCCATGCTAGCATGGGTTGGACGATTTGACTGAGGACTGGTGAACCAGATGGCTACACCAGGCTCCAATCTGATCTGGCAGAGTTTCTGCAGCTGGATGCCCTTCCTAACGCCAACCACTCAGAGAGTGTAGTGGGTGCTTTTACGTGCCACCGGCATGGGGGCCAGTCTGGCAGTACTGGCAACGGCCACGCTCAAATGGTGTTTTTACGTGCCACCTGCACAGGAGTCAGTCCAGCGGCACTGGCAACGATCTCGCTTGAATATTTTGTTCACATGCCACCGGCACAAGTGCCAGTAATGCGACGCTGGTAACGATCACGCTCAAATGGTGCGTTTAACATGCCACCAGCACGGAAGCCAGACCGCTATTTGATGTAAAAACATAGTGTAACAATTATAGAAAGGTTTGAACCTGTAAACTTAGAATCCGCAGTCTTTGAGTTAACCCATTCAGCTATTATTAATTTTATTCCTCATAATTAATTTAAACGAATCTTTGTTTCAGGTTTAGATGGTGAAGTGTATTTAGATGGAAAACTTGAAGAATATTGGAATATCTACCCAGTGGACTTTTCCAGCGAATTTCTTGACAAGTAAATAATTATCTTTATTTTAATTGAGAAGTATTTTTATTTTGTTTTGTTTTTAGTGAGTTTCTTTTCATTTTTTTCTTTAAATCAGGAGGGAAGGCTGCCTTCAATTCTGTTTTTGTACCTATTTTCACCTATGGCCATGAACTTTAGGTACTGACCAAAAGAGTACAATCATGAATACAAGCAATTGAAATAGGGTTCCTCTGAAGAACCTCTGAGATAATACTACTTGACAGGGTATGTAGCTTGGAGATTGAGGAACCTCTCTAGTTTAAGCCTCTACTTTTCTGCGCTGAGAGGTCATAGCTCTGCTACTATGGAATTGTGATTAGAATGTCACAGGAAAGAATTACAAGACAAATTCTCCAAGTCAAGTAACTGTTGTGAAACCTAGGGTTAAAGAATGGGATGGTTGGATGATATCCATAGTTTAAATCATTCTTCTCGGGTAATCCAGTCAGAAAGTCGAATGGCTGTTGCTTCTGATAAGACCCTATAGATGAGGTGTTTGAGGGATCTGTTCACAGACCCCTTCCAGGGACTGTTGGAAGAGGAGGTAGATGGGTGGGAAGGCAGTATCCATAATTCTTTACAAGGGCCCCAAGACTAGTGGGTTTAGTAAATGGAAACTGAAAGAAGCCTGCCGTGTTTGTGTTTGTTCTACACCACTGCTTGACAATTGATGTCGGTGTGTTTATGTCCCTGTAACTTAACAGTTCAGCAAAAGAGACTAATAGAATAGGCACCAAAATAAAAAATAAGTATTGGGGTTAATTCATTTGGCTAAAAATTCTTCAAGGTGGTGCCCCAGCATAGCCACAGTCTAATGGCGGAAACAAGTAAAAGATAAAATAAATACAGCCAAGTATTTTAACCCACAGCTATAACGATTTTGTTAATTTTATTTTTAGCACAATGCCAGTAATTTCAGGAGAGGGAGTAAGTTGATTACATTAACCCCCAGTACTTAACTGGTACTTATTTTATCGACCTTGAAAGGATGAAAGGCAAACTTGATCCCAGTGAAATTTGAACTCAGAATGTCAAGCACTTAGTTTGGCATGTTAACAATTCTGCCCATCCACTGCCCTATTACGTATTTTGATATTGATTTCAAATCTTGGCAGAAAACCAGCAAGCTTGGGGGAGGTGGGGGTAAATTGATTACATTGACCCCAGTGCTCAACTGGTACTTTATTTTATCGACCCCGAAAGGATGAAAGGCAAAATAGACCCCCGTGGCATTTCAACTCAGAAAGTAAAGATGAATGAAATGCTGTTAAGCATTACCTATTTTAACCCTTTCATTATTGTATTTTGAGATGCTCTGTATTTCTTTCAATTACTTTAAATATAACAAAGAATTGAGTAAAATAACTTAGTTATCATTCAGCTAGTGGTAGGAACATAAATTGTGACTAAGGTTTGGTGGAAGATTTTAATTCAAAACTTATGAAAACAAGACATTTGTACTCAGAGACAGAGCCAGTTTCAGCTGGGTTGGTAATAAACGGATTAATATTGCTATCAACTCTGGTCTGAATCTGCCCATGTTTCCAGAGATGACTTTGCAAAATATGTTTGTTGTTTTATCAGCACTTACACTTGCTTTCAGTTTGATTTTTGTTTGTCATGTTGTCTGTATGCTCACACTTGCAGTTATTCAACAGCTTGTCAGAGTAGTCTGTTTGTATATTTCCATATCGACAAGCACACCTGGCCTAGTTGTTCAGGTGTGGCACTCACAATAGTGAGATCATAGTTTCAGTTCCTGGACCGGTTGGTGTGGTGTTTTCTAAAGTGACAGAGCTGAATGTGTATGAAACTTTTTGCATAAAAATTTATAGGCGCAGGAGTGGCTGTGTGGTAAGTAGCTTGCTTACCAACCACATGGTTCCGGGTTCAGTCCCACTGCGTGGTAACTTGGGCAAGTGTCTTCTACTATAGCCTCGGGCTGAACAAAGCCTTGTGAGTGGATTTGGTAGACGGAAACTGAAAGAAGCCCGTCATATATATGTATTTGTATATATATGTGTGTGTTTGTATGCCTGTGTTTGTCCCCCCAGCATTGCTTGACAACCAATGCTGGTGTGTTTACGTCCCCGTAACTTAGCGGTTCGGCAAAAGAGATCGATAGAATAAGTACTAGGCTTCTAAAGAATAAGTCCTGGGGTCGATTTGCTCGACTAAAGGCGATGCTCCAGCATGGCCACAGTAAAAGAGTAAAAAGAGAAAGAGTAAGTATAAATCCATTCTGTGGGGTGGTTGGTGTTAGGAAGGGCATCCATGCAAAAACTGACAGTCTGATGCAGTGCTCTGCCTGGTCAGCTCCTGCCAAATCATTCAGTCCATACCAGCATGGAAGGCAGTTAAACGATGATGATCATGATGATGTGCGTGTACATGTATGCAGAGGCATACATGTGTGCATGTTTCAAATGTGGGTCATTATTGTAATTAAAGAATGCTTGTTAATCACGAAGTATGTCATTTAAGGAAAGAAAATAATGTAATTATATAGGATTACATTTCAAGTATTTAAGCTTTTACTTACAAACTAACAAAAATTCAGATCTATCTAAATATAACAAGGCTTACATGAAGGTTTTTATTCTGTTCTAGGTGTGGGCTTCAGTGTTTGCAACCACTTGATAGAATAAGTACTAGAGTGAAAGGCATATTGTATGATGTGTGCATACAGCTATGCTACATGGCAGTGAAACATGGGCTGTGACAGCTGAGGACATGCGTAGGCTTGAAAGAAATGAAGCCAGCATGTTTCGCTGGATGTGCAATGTCAGTGTGCGTGTTTGACAGAGTGTAAGCATCTTGAGAAAAAAGTTAGGCATAAGAGGCATTAGATGTGGTGTGCAAGAGAAACGACTGTGATGGTATGGTCATGTGATGTGTATGAACGAGGACAGCTCTATAAAGAAGTGCCAATCTCTGACTGTGAGGGGGACCTGCGGTAGAGGTAGACCCAGAAAAACACGAGATGAGATGGTGAAGCATGATCTTAGAACTTTGTGCTTCACAGAGGCTATGATTAGTGACCAAGACCTTTGGCGATATGTTGTGCATGAGGAGACCCATCAAGCTGAACTAAATTGCAGTCATGGCAGATGCTGGTGGCACGTAAAAAGCACCTTTTGAGTGTTGGACCTCACAGAGGCAATGACTGAGACCTTTGAAGCACCTTTCAAGGATTGGGCCTCGCAGAGGCAAAGTGACTGAGCTTCTTTTGAGTATGGGGCCCTCATGGAGGCAATGACTGAGACCTTTGGCATTATGTTGTGCTTGAGAAGACCCATCGAACTGAACAAAATCGCTGTCGTGACAGATACTGGTGTCATGCAAATGGCACCCATGTGCTGGTGGCACATAAAAAACACGCATTACACTCTCAGAGTGACTGGCATTGGGAGGCGCATCCAACCATAGAAACCATGCCAAATCAGACTGGAGTTTGGTGTGGCCTTCCAGCTTGCCAGCCCTGGTCAAACTGTCCAACCCATGCCAGCAGGGACAACGGACATTAAATGATGATGATGATGATGTATAACCACCTCGTTTTATATATATATATATATATATACATATACATATATATATACATACATACATATATATATATCTTGGTGCTAGGAAGGGGGGCTAGCCATAGAAACCATGCCAAATTAGACTGGAGTCTGGTGCAGCCCCTCAGCTTATCAGCTTTGGTCAAACCATTCAACCCATGCTAGCATGGACAACGAACGTTAAATGATGATGATGATATTCCCCAGAACCTCCAAAAACTAGATACCAAATACCTAAGCATTATCCAAGCCTAATGAGATTATCTACGAAGAAAAACAACCAGTGTCAATATAAATAATTTCTACAGGCCATGAAGCCACAAACATTCTCCACTTTACTAGAATGAAGGAAAACTCAGAATAATGAGACTAAGATATGAAAAGTTCACAAACAAGCATAACAAATGTGTATTCCCATCATCAGCTGCCAAATGAATATCACTCTGGTTTTGACACCTTGTCACCCCTTGGAATATATATATCCTGAGGTATGACAAGTTCAAAAGAGACTGTATCCAGACACTTAGAATTAAGGTGGTCAATGATCAGTCTGAGAGTGAATAAAATATGTAATCCATGATCATTTGCCAGGCATGTATTTTGTTTCACCTATAGCTCTGCAGAAACGTGTGTAAAAAAAAAAGCATTCAAGCGAGATTGTTGCCAGTGCTGCTGGACTGGCTCCTGTGCGGGTGGCACATAAAATACACTATTTTGAGTGTGGCCGTTGCTAGTACCGCCTGACTAAGCACCCACTACACTCTCGGAGTGGTTGGTGTTAGGAAAGGCACCCAGCTGTAGAAACTCTGCCAAATCAGATTGGAGCCTGGTGTAGCCATCTCGTTTCACCAGTCCTCAGTCAAATCGTCCAGCCCATGCTAGCATGGAAAGCGGACGTTAAACGATGATGATGATGAATTTGTGTGTCTGTGGTTGTCCCCCCACCATTGCTTAGCGGTTCAACAAAAGAGATCGATAGAATAAGTACCAGGGTTTTAAAACAAAAAAAAGTACTGGGGTTGATACATTTGGTTATAAATTTTTCAGGGCAGTGCCCCAGCATGGCCGCAGTCTAATAACTGAAACAAGTAAAAAAATAAAAGAACTATTGTTATTATTCTTTCCATTTATTCTAGAATTGCAGAATCGGACAACTGGAAGGATGTAATTCCTGAAGTACACTCACCAGCGATGTACAAAATTACTTTCACTTTATCTTCCCATCCAGCTGATACATTCCTTGACCTTGATGTGAGAATAACCGCTTCATTTTTATTTTTATTTTTATTTATTTATTTTTTTTCTGTTTACTAAACAATTTGAATCTGTAATACTTTCTCATTCACTCACCTCATAACCTGCCCTTCTCTTCTTTCTTATTTTCCTTTCTTAAAAATTGTCTTTCTCTCTCTCTTTTTTTTCCTTTTTCTCTTTCTTTCATTCTTTTCTCTCTCTCTCTCTCTCTCTCTCTCTCTCTCTCTCTCTCTCTTTCTTTCCCTTTTCCTTCCTGTCTTTTTCTGTTGAGATGCTCTGTGTTTCTTTCAATTACTTCACTGTGCATTTTCTATTTCTTTTTTTGTGGTTTGTATATGCAAGGCAGTGCTCCAGCATGGCCGCAGTCAAATGACTGAAACAAGTAAAAGAGTAAGAGAGTATATAAATATGTGTGTATTTAGGTAATGAAATCTGTTACTTAATTCTTAATTCCTGTTTTCTTGTCATTCATTAATGTCCTATATACACAGGGTGTGGCAGAAGTATTGTCTTTTTGTATTTGAGTTCTCTAGTTTCTAATTGAGTTGCTTTTTTATATCCTAGAACTTCTGCAATTTTTTTCATTAGTGGCTGTGGTAAGTAGCTTGCTTACCAACCGCATGGTTGCGGGTTCAGTCCCACTGCGTGGCACCTTGGGCAAGTGTCTTCTACTATAACCTCCGGCTGATCAAAGCCTTGTGAATGGACTGGAAACTGAAACTGTGTGTGTTTGTTTGTTTGTGCCCCCAATATCGCCTGACGACCGATGATGGTGTGTCTGCATCCCCTTGACTTAGTGGTTCGGCAAAAAAATAACCGATAGAATAAGTACTAGGCTTACCAAGAATAATTCCTGGGGTCGGTTTGTTCAACTAAAAAGGCGGTGCTCCAGGATGGCCGCAGTCAGATGACTGAAACAAGTAAATGAATAAAAGAATTCATTATTCGTTTCTTTAAGTAATGCAATAAATTTGTTTGTGTTCAATA
>NC_068985.1:97411500-97412226 GCF_001194135.2 Octopus bimaculoides | reverse complement strand
ATGAGACGCATCTTTGCCCCCACTGATTCACTTGCAAAGTGTTGAGTAAAATTATTTCGTTGCAGACCTCCTTTGGGTCTTTTTATTATCACTACGACACACATAGTCCCCAGTTGGTAACATTGATTTCAAGGCCCTCCTAGATGAGAGACTGGCATTCCACTTAATGTCTATGTTCCATGCTGGCATGGATTGGAGAGTTATTAATGTAGAAATATGGTATCATAGCTACTAACAGTTGAGGGTTGCGTAGTCTAGACGGCGTTTTTAGATTTCATTATTCTCTTTAACCCGGGCAAAGCCGGGTATTTCTGCTAGTATACTATAAAAGTTATTAAATACAAAAGGGACATTACTTCTGCTACACCCTATATATACACCATATCCTACAACACACATGCATAGACACACACATATACACCCACACACTCAGACAAAACAACACATGCACACACTCATGCACAACCAGAATTCTAACCACCTTTCATGGTTTGCTACCTCAACAGCTCCTTTATAGGATCCAGTGGTTGAGGACATCATTAGAAGGAGCCACATCTGGCGTCAGCCCCTACTCCTCTACCATTTTCAATGTGGTGTCCCCCCATACTTTTGGAGGTGTCTTCAGCTCTGGTGTTGAGTGCATTTTTTTAATCCTTTTTTCTTTGGCTTTTTATTCTTCAGTTTCTTCAATGCAGCATCAATGAATGTCAGCAAGGGAATGACCCC
>NC_068985.1:97408721-97410943 GCF_001194135.2 Octopus bimaculoides | reverse complement strand
TGCGGGTGACACATGAAATTTCTTCGAGCGAGATCGTTGCCGGTGCTCCTGAACTGGCTCTTATGTGGGGCCGTCGTAGGATTTTCGAGCGAGATCGTTGCTAGTGCCCCTGGACTGGCTCATGTGCGGGCAACACATGAAATCTTTCGAGCGGGATCGTTGCCAGTGCCCCTGGACTGGCTCATGTGCAGGCAACACATGAAATCTTTCGAGTGAGATCGTTGCCAGTGCCCCTGAACTGGCTCTTGTGCAGGTGACACCGTTGCCAGTACCGCCACTGGCCTTCGTGCAGGTGACACGTAAAAGCACCCACTACACTCTCTGAGTGGTTGGCGTTAGGAAGGGCATCCAGCTGTAGAAACTCTGCCAAATCAGATTGGAGCCTGGTGTAGCCATCTCGTTTCACCAGTCCTCAGTCAAATCGTCCAACCCATGCTAGCATGGAAAGCGGACGTTAAACGACGACGACTTGTGTGTATGTGTGTGGTGTGTGTGTGTGTTTGTGTCTGTCTGTCTGTTTGTGTTTGTTTGTCTTTGTCCTCCTACTGCTGCTTGACAACTGGTTTTGGTGTCTGTACGTCCCTGTAACTTAGTTGTTCAGCAAGAGAGACTAATAAAATAATTACCAGACTTTAAAAAAAAATACGTACCACGGTTGATTTGTTCGACAAATATTCCTCAATGCAGTGCTCTAGCATGGCCACAGTCCCATGACTGGAACAAGTAAAAGAAATAAGAAATATCTCTCTCTCTCCCCATCTTCTATTTACCTTCTCTTCATTCTCTTTAACATACATTTTGATCACATGATTCTGTTTTGTATTTTCAGGGTTGGGTGAAAGGAATTGTTATAGTGAATGGCTTTAATCTTGGCCGTTACTGGAACATTGGACCACAGAAGACTTTGTATCTACCAGCACCACTTTTAGAGATTGGCCTCAATGTTGTAAGTTGAAATTCTGAGATTCCATTAAATACTGCTCTGTTATTTAGTGATGTAGGAAAGTCCTTATTGAGAGTATAGAGAGGGCATATCATTGATGAGGTCATGAGTGGAAGCAGGAGGACTCTGATGAACCTAGCTGATTGAGTGATTAAATAATTAGTTAAATAATTGATTACTTTATCAGTTAAATGACTAACTTGTTGACTAATAATAATAATAATAATAGACGATACAATGAGCTTGTTGTGATTGAAATAGGTTGTTTATTGGTTTGAATGATATTTCAATAGCTTGCCTGACTTTTTCAAGTTCAAAATGTAAAATGAATGCAGAAATTCAAAATTATAGAAATTCAAATTCAAAAGTTTGAACGAGGAGATCCTGCGTTCCCAATTTGATAGAACGACATCATCAGTCTTCAATTTTCAATTTTGCAACTGGCAAAAAGAAAAAAAGAGAAAAGAATATTTAATTGAATAGTTGTGTATAAATATGATGAAATTCCCCTTTCATTTTATTCATTCCTACTGGGCATAATGTTAATAACTCGCAAACATATTTGTCCTCGTGCATTTTGAGGACTGAAAGTGTAGTAGATTGAAAATATTTTCTAAGAATGTGTACTTTCAGGTTTTGCAACTGCTTAATGTAAAATGTTTGGCAAGTTCTGTCGAACTACTGCTATTGTGCCTAACATCATATCTGTGACCATTAAATCTTTTCTGTAATTGTTCTGTTGTACAACCAGCATAAACCAAGTTGTGTTTGATGCATTCTGCTGCGTACACCAAATGGAAATCTTTTCACATCCCACATTCCGTATAAATCATTTCTGTTATGATTCCTGATGGAATTGACTTGATTCATGTTGTTACACAATGAACAGGGCTTACCTCTTTTATGGCTGTTTTTCATGATACACCGTTCAGAAACTCCAGTGTTAGTTTTCTTGGTGTCAGAAGCAGAGGTTAATATTTCTCTTATATTCTGCAGAGTAGTTACAATGTGAGCTTCTTAGCCACACAGCCATGCAAAAAAAAAAAAAAGAATAAAAGTCTTACACCCCATTCATCATCATCATCATCGTTTAATGTCCGCTTTCCATGCTAGCATGGGTTGGATGATTTGACTGAAGACTGGCGAACCAGATGGCTACACCAGGCTCCAATCTGATTTGGCAGGGTTTCTACAGCTGGATGCCCTTCCTAACACCAACCACTCCGAGAGTGTAGTGGGTGCTTTTACGTGCCACCGGCACGAAGGCCAGTCAGGCGGT
>NC_068985.1:97403333-97406669 GCF_001194135.2 Octopus bimaculoides | reverse complement strand
TATATATATACATATGTATATCAATGTATGTATATGTATGTGTGTGTGTGTGTATCTATATACATATGTATATCAAGGTATGTGTATATATATATATATATATATATATGCAAAAATATATGTATGTATATATCCTTCAGTAGCATATTTATTTGCATATAATATGCTCTCATATCTAATGGCTACCTCACTAGTTATAGTCTGTAAAATCTAAGCTAAAACACTTCTAATAAAGTGACTCATTGAAAAAGTTTAGTCAGATTTAGTTATAACTAGTGTCCAAGATATATCAAAAAATTTCTGGATCCTCAAAACAAAAAAAAAGAAACCACATCAGATGTGACACTTAAACTCATCTGTAAACTATAAAATTACACTTACTGTAAGACGAACCATTGGAAAATCAGCCTGTATGGCTAGATATATGAGATGCAAATGCATGATAAGAATACTTTCATTATACTTGTGTGTCAGTATTGGATTGTCAATAAATATGTTTTTTTGTTGTTGCTTTTTTCTATGTGGCACTCCATTGTCACACATCTGGAAAGGGGTAAAATTTATTCAAATTTTAAAAACGATAAACAAGTTGTAGAAAACAAAACAAAAAAAAAACCCATAAAGCACTAGAATAAAAAAATGATTTTCGTGTTAATTCAAATAACATTGGCAAGGTTATAGATCAACCTGGGCAAAATACAGACAAAAACCCGAACAAATTTATTTGACAAACTGATACTTTCATTATTGGATACTTTTGTTTTGCTAAACAGAAACATATATAGTGATGGTTCATTATGATAATTAAAATATTTCAGGATCAGGCATATTTATTTGTTTTGATTAATTTTCACATTTTCGTGACAGTATTTCTGTATTATCTCCATTCGTTACCAGCGTCGCCTTACTGGCACGTGAAAAAACATTTGAGCGAGATCGTTGCCAATGCTACTGGACTAGCTCCTGTGCAGGTGGCACGTAAAATACACCATTTTGCCAGTACCTCCTGACTGGCCTTCGTGCCGGTGGCACGTAAAAGCACCCACTACACTCTCGGAGTGGTTGGCGTTAGGAAGGGCATCCAGCTGTAGAAACTCTGCCAAATCAGTTTGGTGCCTGGTGTAGCCATCTGGTTTGCCTGTCCTCAGTTAAATCGTCCAACCCATGCTAGCATGGAAGGCAGATGTTAAACGGTGATGATGATGATGATGATGAATTTTAGATTAAATTTTCCTGTAAATGTATAAGTAGTATTGTCATAAGTAACACTTATGATGATTGAAAGTATTACATTCTGGCGTTCTATACTTGATGTTGATGGCCTATTAATCATGGGGCCTGTAGATTGTGCTGAACATTTAATATATTAGCACTATCATAGCAAAATGAGAATCATTTAATTACTTAATATTTAGACTTAATGAGAAGAAATAGTGTTATATCTGATTAAATAGGGTGTGTGTATACATATATATATATATAAAGGAGCAATCTGTCGGTTACGACGATGAGGGTCCCAGCTGATATGATCAGTGGAACAGCTTGCTTGTGAAATTAATGTACAAGTGGCTGAGCACTCCACAGACACGTGTACCCTTAATGTAGTTCTCAGGGAGATTCAGCGTGGCACAGAGTGTGACAAGGCTGGCTCCTATGAAGTACAGGTAACTCTCATTTTTGCCAGCTGAGTGGACTGGAGCAACGTGAAATAAAGTGTCTTGCTCAAGGACACAATGTGTCATCAGAAATTGAACTCACGACCTTACGATCACACGCGGAATGCCCTATCCACTAAGCCACGCGCCTTCACTCACACACACATGTATATATACACACACACACACACTTATATATATACATATGTATATACACACATATATATATATATTAATATGCATACACACATGCATGTAAATATATATATATTATTCTTGTATAGATATTTATACATATATATACAAATGTGTTATATAAGCATATATATTTTTATTAATAATCGACATAAGTTACAAAGTGGCTTAACAGTTGAGAGTTTTTTGCATTGGCACCTCATAAAACTCATTGCTCTTGAGTCACTTTGTAATTTATACCAGTTATTAAAAAAAAAAACCGAAATATTTATATACTCATGTTTCGAGGTCTATTTTCCTGTTTGCATGTGTTTGAAGTGGTGTATATTGAGAAAAAAGGAGGCAGTCAGCATTTTGGATAAGTCTTTATAAGAGCTTTCATTCTCCTTTTCTAAATGAAGCAAAAAACATCTGATTCACATAATGAATTAGGAAACGTTCTGTTTTTACCATTTTGGTTTTAACTTTGTCTTGACAAGTTCAATAAACAAACAAAATCATTGATAAAGAATTATCCAAAATTTTGACTGCCACATTTTTCTTAATATATATATATATATAAAGGCGGTGCTCCAGCAAAGCCACAGTCAAATGACTGAAACAAATAAAAGAATATATGTATGTGTGTGTTTGTATATGTATATATATATATATATATATATATATAAAGGAATACAAAAAATGGGACAAGAATGCAAAACATTCAGACAAAAGACGGACAAGAAACAACACGGACGGGTAATTCGAAGTTTTCTTTCCTCAGTCGAGTTCCAGATTATCTTTGCAGTTTCGGCTGATTATACTTAAAATTGGTGGGGTGTGTGTGTGTGTGTATGCCTACTGTGTTGTTGTAGAGGTAATAATAATCGGCAATGCTAGTACTGATAATTGGCTGTTATAACTGTTTATATTTTCCATTGTTATATTGAAAATCATTTGGGATTTTTAAAATCATTGATGTATCATTTCATATCAGGGTTAAAATAATCAAATGTCTACACATTATGTATAAGTCATATTTCTGTGATATTAATAACATCACAACAACAAAAATTTCATAAACATTTTGTTCACATTTTTGTTTGCTGGTTTTAAATGTATTTTTTCTTTCTTTTTTTTTTTTGTTATTTGTAAGATATTGAATAAATGAATAAATAAATCATTACAAATAATGAAAACAATAATTTCGAAAATATACTTGCTTGGTGAGTGATTTGATCTGAGAATTTATTTCACTAAGAGATTTATTATTTGGTGCCAAAATTTTCATCACACCCATTGGTGCAATGAAAATTTTGACACCAACTTATAAATAAATGTTTAAGTGAAGTTAATGTTATTTGCAGTTGCAATATTTCAAGTTCAGTGTTAGTACACCGGGCGAAATGCTTAACAGTATTTCATCTGTCTTTATGTTCTGAGCTCAAATTCTACCAAGTTCAACTTTGCCTTTCGTCCTTTCAGGGCCGAGAAATTAAGTACCAGT
>NC_068985.1:97402316-97403180 GCF_001194135.2 Octopus bimaculoides | reverse complement strand
CTTTACGTTCTGAGTTCAAATTCCGCCGAGGTCAACTTTGCCTTAGATCCTTTCGGGGTCGATAAATTGAGTACCAGTTTCATACTAGGGTCGATCTAATCAACTGGCCCCCTGCTGAACAATCTTGGGCCTTGTGCCTAGAGTAAAAAAGAAGACAGGGGACAAGGTGGTGAAATATGATCTTTGAATGTTGGGGCTCATGGAGGCAATGACAAGTAACTAAGACTTTTGACAATTTGCTGTGCATGAGAAGACATGTCAAGCTAAGTGAAATTATAGTCATGGCCAGTGCTGGTGACAAATGAAAGGCACCTATGCCAGTGGCATGTATAAAGTACCCATGCTGGTAACATGTAAATGTCACCTGTGCCAGTGACACAGAGAAGACACTTGGTACACTCTGTGGAGCAGTTGGCATTAGGAAGGGCATCCGACCATAGAAATCGAGCCAAACAGATTGGGGCCTGATGTAGCTCTCTGGCTTACCATTTCCAGTCAAACCACCCAACCCATGCCAGCATGGAAAACGGGTGCTAAATGATGATGACGCTGGAATGTGGACATTAAACAATGATGATGATGATGACAACGACGACGACGACGATGATGATGACTGAACTCTACATCTATTGTGTCTCGAAACCTAGTTCTGTAGGGATCATCATCATCGTTTAACGTCCGCTTTCCATGCTAGCATGGGTTGGGCGATTTGACTGAGGACTGGTGAAACCGGATGGCAACACCAGGCTCCAGTCTAATTTGGCAGAGTTTCTACAGCTGGATGCCCTTTCTAACGCCAACCACTCAGAGAGTGTAGTGGGTGCTTTTACGTGTCACCTGCACGAAAACGGCCACGCTCGAAAT
>NC_068985.1:97399207-97402060 GCF_001194135.2 Octopus bimaculoides | reverse complement strand
ATCTCATGTGCCACCCGCACAAGAACCATTCCAGGGGCACTGGCAACGATCTTACTTGGCTTGCCGGGTCTTCTCACGCACAGCACATTTCCAAAGGTCTCGGTCAGTAGTCATCGCCTCGGTGAGGCCCAATGTACGAAGGTCTTGCCTCACCACCTCAGCCCAGGTCTTCCTGGGCCTACCTCTTCCACAGGTTCCCTCAACTGTTAGGGTGTGGCACTTTTTCACGCAGCTATCCTCATCCATTCTCACCACATGTCCATACCAGCGCAATCGTCTCTCTTGCACGCCACAACTGATGCTTCTAATGTTCAGCTTTTGCATCAAAATTACTTGATTAATTACATGGTTACTTATCCAAGTAAATGAACTGACACACATTACAGTATACAATGTGAGAATAAACTTCCTTTACAATTTGATACAAAATGTTGTAGAAGCTGTTAAGATAATTTATGGACAGCCTATATATTACGACTGAAAGGCATTGGAAACTGTCCTTGTCTACCATCACAAAAATAGTTGCTAATTACTTGAATTTCATGTACTATTTCAAAGCAATTTGGAAAGCATTTATTTATGTTGGATAATTAGTGAGTATAGATTTTAGTATTGGTAGGTACTTGGCATTTCCATGTCATGTTCATATGCAAACACACACACACATGTATGTATATATAAAACAACAGCTGTTACATTTTGGAGACATAAGCACTTTAATTGAGGACAAAGACCACTCGACTACATTAATGTTATAGGCAAAAACACACAGCGTGAGATTAAGTAACTGCAAAAGTTGATGGTGAACAGCAATTTCTGATGTGGCATTGTGAAATACATCTTGGTTGTAAACGCTTGAAGAATATGCATAGCAAAAATAGACTTACAGTTGCTTAATAAGAGTGGAATGTTCTTTCCATTTATGAATCTATGTTCTTTAATGTGTTATTTCAGAATATAGAATCATAGAATTCTTATCCTAAAAAAGTAGTAAAGAAATGAAAAGAATGTTCTAATCCATATTAAACAACATAGGCATAGGAGTGGCTGTGTGGTAAGTAGCTTGCTTACGAACCACATGGTTCCGGGTTCATTCCCACTGCCTGGCACCTTGGGCAAGTGTCGTATACTATAGCCTCGGGCTGACCAAAGCCTTGTGAGTGGATTTGGTAGACGGAAACTGAAGGAAGCCTGTCGTATGTATGTGTGTATATATATCATCATCATCATCGTTTAACGTCCGCCCTCCATGCTAGCATGGGTTGGACGATTTAACTGAGGACTGATTTGGCAGAGTTTCTACATCTGGATGCCCTTCCTAACGCCAACCACTCAGAGAGTGTGTGTGTGCGTGCGTATATGTTTGTGTGTCTGTGTTTGTCCCCCCGACATCGCTTGACAACTGATGCTGGTGTGTTTACGTCCCCATAACTTAGCGGTTCGGCAAAAGAGACCGATAGAATAAGTACTAGACTTACAAAGAATAAGTCTTGGGGTTGAATTGCTCGACTAAAGGTGGTGCTCCAGCATGGTCACAGTCACATGACTGAAACAAGTAAAAGAGTAAAAGAGAGTAAACAGGGAATGCAAGAAGTTTAAACTGGATGAATTAAGTCGAGATATGCTCAAATGCCTGATTTTTACTCAGGAACTAACTACCGCAAAGGATGCAGAAGTCAGAACTAGAATTCTTGTAAAGCTGAAACAAAGCCAAGATGTGACCCTGTAAAAAGTGTCTAAAGAATGCGAAAGGATACTTAAATTAAGACATGACACAGGAAATTGAATGTAAAGATCATGTTGTTGTTATTGTCTAGTTGTGGTAAAGGTAATAGCAGTAGAACATAGTGACGATGGTATGATGGGCCACTTGTGGTATTTTGAGGAAATGAAAAAGTGGATAGCTACACAGGGAATGGCTCTGGATAGTGGAGATTAAGATCACTTCAATTGCATTAGTATTGAGGATGTGTGTATGTGTGTGTGAAACCACGACTGCTTGATGACCAGTGCTGGTTTGTTTACATCCCCTTAACTTAGGAGTACAGCAAATGAGACCAATAGAATAAGTACCTGTTTTTAAAATTCTTCAAGGTGGTGCACCAGTATGGTCACAGTATAAGGATTAAAGCAAGTAAAAACTTAGAAGACAAAAGATCATTATCACTGAATTGTTGCCCTTTCCAGACTCAAACTGAGTGGTGGTGGTCGTGGTGGTAGTACTTATTGTTTCAGTTAAAAGAAATTCCCCCAAAAACGTTCTTAATAGAATGTTTGTCATTTGAATGGCAGTTCATTGCTCAGAGCATCTGTGATTTGCTAAGAAGTATGACAGCTGCAAGAGAAAATTTTCTCCTACTTTTGTTTGATGTTGCCTGGTAAATGGTAGGAGGAACATTGCACGTTAAGTACTCTAAGCTCTTTCATGTGACCTACTTCTCCCACCTACTGCACAACTGTGCTCTAAAAATAAAGGCTTTGTATTCTGAAGTTGATTGTCTGATTGTCACCTTCAAGGTTGCTACTGTAAAAAACAAACACCATTGAGAACAATTCAAAACAATCGGATATTCACCTCTGCCAGCTGTAAACCAGATGGCGTAGTTGGTTGGGTACCTGAAACTGCTATGCCAAGAAACTTGTAGAAGTTACAAAAATTGTGAAGGCTTTTGGTGCAGAGAGTGAAATAAGCTTTGCAAGATCCTGAGATCAGATCTAACCTCATACAAATCTTTTCAAACTATCAGCAATTGAAAGAGTTGATTTTAAAAGGTGAGTCAACAGCCTTCACCATATACGATGCTTACAAAAGCCTCAAAGAATTGAAATTCAACAAAGGTCCATGTTGCATCA
>NC_068985.1:97393703-97398949 GCF_001194135.2 Octopus bimaculoides | reverse complement strand
ATTTGACTGCAGCCATGCTGGAGCACCGCCTTTAGTTGAGCAAATCGATCCCAGGACTTATTCTTTGTAAGCCTAGTTCTTATTCTATCGGTCTCTTTTGCTGAATCACTAAGTTACGGGGATGTAAACACACCAGCATTGGTTGTCAAGCAATATATATATATATATATATATATATATATACGAGGGGCTTCTTTCAGTTTCCGTCTACCAAATCCACTCACAAGGCTTTGGTCAGCCCGAGGCTACAGTAGAAGACACTTGCCCAAGGTGCCACGCAGTGGGACTGAACCCAGAACCATGTGGTTGGTAAGTAAGCTACTTACCACACAGCCACACCTGCGCCTTGTATATCATAAAGAAATCAAAACTAGAGTGAACTCTGAAATGAATATGGATATATTAATAATAATAAGGTTAAAATCTGTCAATAAAGTTAAAAAATATGGTTAAAAAAATATGAAAATAGGGTTAAAATCAAGTAATTTTTAAGGTTAAAAGAAATTGCCCAAGTCATAACACTTTCTAATAGACTTTGTGAGTAACAATCATGTGTTCAACTTCATAAGATGTTGTAAACAACTATCTTACTATCCCTGATGAGTCTGTGCTTTTCCTGCCTTCATATTCTAAATAGTGTGGAGGTGCAATGGCCCAGTGGTTAGGGCAGCGGACTCGCTGTCATAGGATCACGGTTTCGATTCCCAGACCGGGCGTTGTGAGTGTTTATTGAGCGAAAACACCTAAAGTTCCACGAGGCTCTGGCAGGGGATGGTGGCAAACCCTGCTGTACTCTTCCACCACAACTTTCTCTCACTCTTACTTCTTGTTTCTGTTGTTCCTGCAATTCAAAGGGTCAGCCTTGTCACACTGTGTCACGCTGAATATCCCCGAGAACTACATTAAGGGTACACGTGTCTGTGGAGTGCTCAGCCACTTGCACATTAATTTCACGAGCAGGCTGTTCTGTTGATCGGATCAACTGGAACCCTTGACGTCATAAGCGACGGAGTGCCAACAATACAAGATATTCTAAATAGTCCTTTCAGCCTTTTAAATATACAACAGTCAACCTCGGCAGTGGTCCCTCTGCTGTATCCATGGGGAGTAAATACCCTCCCTCTCTCCCTCTCTCTGTGACAGCATTATCATACCTTTCACTTTTCATGTTTCAGTGAAGGGTAAATGTACCACTGTTATTTCATAGTCACTTTTCACCAGTGATGGCCCAATTCACACTGATATATTATCTCGCAATTCAGAGCTATATTCACATTCTGATTGTCATTATTTTCTAGGTGCAGAACACTTGAAAACCTCTTATGCTTGACAACCTAATATCGAGCTACCAGATAAGATTTCTTGTGTTCCACACTCCTTCTATTTTATTTCCAGATCCACTCAAGACTGAATATTTTTAGCTCCATGCTCACCTTTGCTTGAGCAAAACTGTGATCAAAAGCATTAGTCATAACCATTCAATCTCTCTTCTAAAAGCTATACAGGAGTTTCATTAATCCACTCCTTCATGAGTTACCTCATATTATACATAATAATATTAGCTTGGTGCATAATTATTGCAGCTGTTTTCTATAAATTTTATTCAACAAAACAATAACAACATTTAACAAAAACATCTTTAAATGATTATTCCAGAGCATATTCACCATCTACTTCAGTTTCTGATTGGCGTTTTGTTTAAATTGGCATTTTGTTTAATTTTTTTGTTGAATAAAATTTATTGAAAAAAAGCCACAATAATTATGCACCAACCTAATGATAATAATGAAATTATTGTGTATAGCGCTCAGGTACACTACAACATATATATATATATGTGGAAGTTTTTTTTTTAATGTCATGATAATATTTATTTTTTCAGTCTGGTTTTCTATATAATGACCTAGTTTATCAATTGAAATTAAGTTGTGCTGATTTTTATAAGCGACTAATGAGTTGATAGTATTACTATCAACAACACATTAATACTAGTTTGATGATAGGAATTAATTATGCTTTTATTTGTTACAACACAGAAAATACACACACTATTTTTACATATTGAAATTATTATTACCATTTATGGAATCAAGGTGGTAGAATCATTTGGGAATGACAAAAATGCATAGCAGCATTTGTTGTTTTTCACATTCCTAGTTCAAATTTCATTGATCAGCTTTGTCTTTCATATTTTCAGGATTGATAAAATAATGTACCAGTCATGCACTGGTGTCCATGTAGTCAATTTGCACCCTCCTCTCAAAATTGTTGGCTGTGTGACTATATTAGTCGATGTCAGTGCTGCCTGGCTGGCTCCTATGTAAAAAGCGGCATTTCAGCGTGGTTGATGCCAGTACCACCTGACTGGCCCCCATGCCGGTGGCACGTAAAAATCACCCACTACATTCTTGGAGTGGTTGGCATTAGGAAGGGCATCCAGTTGCAGAAACCTTGCCAGAACAGATTGGAGCCTGGTGCAGCCTCCTTGTCAGCTCTCAGTCAAACTGTCCAACCCATGCTGGCATGGAAAGTGGACATTAAACAATGATGATGATGATACAAGATAAGATTATAGTATCACTAAGTATTTTCTTGCAATTCAGATCAACATGACGTTTCTGTTTGATTATCTATAGTGATACATAGAAATCAATGACCATATGTTTGACATGCAGTCTTCTTAACCACCTGGTATAATGGCACAACAGATCAGAAAATGGAAAAAAAAAATGTAAATCTTTAATGTTACAAATTCACTTCTTGTTTGATTTAAAAAGTCGTTACAACTCATCAAATATTTTCTTAAAGACAAAAAGAGAAGTAATTTTTTGAAGTCAAGGAATGACTTAGAAATTTAAGCATTTTTAATATCCTTTTCTACTCTAGGCACAAGGTCCAAAATTTTTTTTGGGTGGGGGCAGTCAATTAAATTGACTCCAGTACACAACTGGTACTTAATTTATCGACCCTGAAAGGCGGAATTTGAACTCAGAACGTAAAGACAGATGAAATAACGCTAAGCATTTTGCCCAGCATGCTAATGTTTCTTATTTCTTTATTGCCCACAAGGGGCAAAACATAGATGGAACAAACAAGGACAGACAAAGGGATTAAGTCGATTACATTGACCTCAGTGCGTAACTGGTACTTAATTTATCGACCTCGAAAGGATGAAAGGCAAAGTTGACCTTGCCGGAATTTGAACTCAGAACGTAAAGACAGACGAAATATCACTAAGCATTTTGTCCGGCATGCTAATGTTTCTGCCAGGTCACCGCCTTAAGCATTTTTAATATCACAACAAAGCTAAATGAATTAAATATTGCATTGAATGGTAAAAAAAAAAAGATTATAACATACTTTTCACACTCTCAAGAACTTACCTACTCATCCTTTCTGATCCTCAATTCTTATTCTGGCTCTCTCTAATATTTTTTGTACCTTGAGAGTATGCCCTTGTCATCACTTACTCTCTTTCCAGCTGGGGTGGCCATGTATTTCTTCTACAGTAAGACACTTGTTCTTGTTTCTGTATCATACTTTTAGCAACTCAATACCTGGCATAACACCACCTTCCTCAATGTTACACCCCAACTCAGTGAGGTGTCTTGTCTTGAGAATTACTTAGCGACCTCACTAATGCTGGTGCAATTATAAATGGATAGGTTGTATTCCATCTAATGTGACTCTACTCAGAAGGCTGTAATATCATTTGACAGGAACATGGTATAAAGAAATACATGGAAAAAGGTGGTAACTTTAAATGTCTTTAAATACACAAGCTGAATGATAAGTGGAAGTGGTTGATGGACATTTATTCATATACTTACATGCATCTGCATGGGTTGTATGTTTGCTGTTAACCGTGGTGAGAAGCTCATGAACAGCGATATGTTAGAACCAGTGCAATGTTGTTGGTGCTGTGTACATATGTTGATGAGGCATGATGGTGGTGATGAAGATGGAGGTCACTGTAATGTGGTCAGTGGTTAGACCTTAGAAGGTCTGAAACCAACAGACTCCAAGACTAGGAATAGGTGAGTTTTTATAGCAAGACCAGAGGAGGTGTCACCTCAGGACAAATACTGCAGTGTATATATATATAATATGATACATAGATGGCTATAATGATTTAAACTTTTAGGAGTGGCTGTGTGGTAAGTAGCTTACTTACCAACCACATACTTCCGGGTTCAGTCCCACTGCATGGCACCTTGGACAAGTGTCTTCTACTATAACATCGGGCCGCCCAAAGCCTTGAGTGGATTTCATAGACAGAAACTGAAAGAAGCCAGTTGTATATATGTATATGTATATATATATATATGTAGTGAAACTACCTATCGTCTCTTCTACTTATCGCCATTAGATACAAAACTGCTATCGCCATTCTTCTCATTTAAATATAAATAAACGCGAGCGTAGTAGAAAACACCAGCCTTGTCATCACGTGACTGATTATTATTTGAAGTGGCAAATTCTTCGAACCTTTCTCGCCAGAACGCAAACTGACCAATCACGGCCCCTAATAAGGTCACGTGATAGAGTATTAAACTGAAGCCATCGGGAGCCAATAGTTTGTTATAAATAGCTTTAACTCGGCGGCCAAATTTGTCTCGGTCCAGTTTCTCTTTGAGATCTGTTCCGTGTACCACACGACAGCAGCAGCAACAAATAGCCAGCGACCACTTCAACAGCTTCGTCCAGCCAACGATGACCACCGCCGTCACCACATCAGCAACAAGAGTCTACGACTACTAACCAGCATCATCATCATGACCAATACGATTACTACCAAGCAGCCTCTACACCACCAGCGTCAACACGACTTACTATGTACACCAAACCACCTCTCTCTCTTCGATTCTGTTAGGTGACTTAGCTTCACCACGATAATAAACAGACAAGAGATTTCAGCCTGCGATAAACGTCTGTCCTCAAGGCCCTGGCATCAAAGCCAAAACACAACTAGTGATAAGCTCTGCCAAACGACGAACATCTGTATAACAAGAATCACGGCCCGGCATCGATGCCACGACATCACAACTAGTGATCAGCTCTGCCACACTCAGCCTCCCCAATTTCACATACAGAACTTTTCCTAGAGTGTACCCAAGAACTGGTATAATTGCTCATGTGTTATTGACTCTTTCTATTTGCTGTAATATTTCACATACACACACATGTATCACTCACATACTCACTTTTCTTTGTACGACGGCCTGTCTTTGATTATGTTCTTATAT
>NC_068985.1:97389989-97393472 GCF_001194135.2 Octopus bimaculoides | reverse complement strand
TTGACAACCGATGCTGGTGTGTTTACGAACTTAGCGGTTCGGCAAAAGAGACCGATAGAATAAGTACTAGGCTTACAAAGAATAAGTCCTGGGGTCGATTTGCTCGACAAAAGGTGGTGCTCCAGCATGGCCACAGTCAAATGACTGAAACAAGTAAAGGAGAGAGTAACAGAGAGAAAATAGAATAATATGGATGCAAACTCTATTAGCCTTTTCATTAATAAAGAGACAGTGAGAGGAATGGAGGCCATATTTTCCCCTAATATTTTTGTGGTGATGGTGGTGAAGGAAGAGTTGATATTTGTAAGTCAGAGATACTGTGCTGGTACATTTATTTCGGTCTGGTAGATGTAGTTATTCTGAAAGCCAAGGGAGGAGAGATGTACATAAGAGAAAAACAGAAATTTTACAAAGCTATTTTTTCCTTATCATAGTCTCTGTACTTTTGTATATCTTGGACTTTGACCTTCATTTCATAAAAAGTTTGAGGTGTGTAATTTTAAGATTTGGCTAGCGACAATATAGCATCCTGTCTCGTGTCGTCTGCTGGTTGGTTTGCTCGATGCAACAAATAAAGTGACAAGGTTAAAAACTTCCTCAAGATTCGTATCGGGTGGGTGTGGACATACCCCTCCCACCTCAGAAAAACCCGGCAAAAGGAAAGGTTAACTAAGAGAAAAAATAGTTTTCACGCGGTCTTTGTCGTTAGGTATGTATGCGGAACTAAAAATGAAACTGAAGCAAACCAGGAAAATACATAAGTAGACTTGGATCTCCCAAGTAAACGGAACGAATATGAAAATATTTGAAAGTCACTTATTAAATATTTTAGTTAATAACCCGTTAGTATTTTATTTTTATTTATTAAAAATTTAAATTTTCTAATAACACTTTTGTTTTAATTTTAACGTTCAAGTTGAAGTATCCTTGAAGGGCCTATCAATAAAATAATAATCAAATTGGTTGAGTCGTAAACAATCTTAATAGCAAGGATCGATGGCGGAATTCTGCTTTAAGCTTCCTATTTAACCCTACACAACTGTTCTACTTTTTGGAATTTCCAGAAAATTTTTGCAGACTTGCGTTTTACACACGGGAAGTCATACAATTATGGAAAAAAAGAAAAAAACTATTTTTGTGTGTGATTCAAGGGTGATTTAACTGTTGTTTTTAGTAATCACGACCATGTGATACCATTCCCTTTTCTTTGTCACTATGATATGTATCGATGGTTTTCAATATTTTTCTTCCCATAAACATATTTTGTGGAATGATGAATGCACCCAAGGAAAGTCTATTGTTTGAATTTAGGCAAAAAAAATTCGGACTGTCCGTAAATTAATCTTTATTTAAAAAAAAAAAAGAACGTGTGTGTATGTCCTCTACAACTGCTTAACTTGGCGATTCGGTAAAAATAAAAAATAAAAAAGAAAAGACAGACCGACAGAATAAGGATCAGACTTGAAAAATAATGGACTAAATTTGTTCGACTAAACCCTTCAAGGCCATGCTCCAGCATGGCCGTAGTCCAATGATTGAAACAGGTCAATGTTAAAAGCGTCAATGAACGCAACTACTGCCTGTACTTCGCTTAAAAGTAGTATTTCTAGAGTTACAGTAAGGTAGGGCGGTAGCTATGTCTATAAATACATGAAAATGAAAGCTAAATGCTTACTCGAAATGCCAAAACGAAAACAAAATGCTGTTTACTGCTTATTGTAAACAAAATGCTTTTTACTGTTTATTGAAAACAGAATGATGTTTACTGCTTACTGAAAACAAACTTTTGTTTACGGGTTACCAAAAGAAAAAAAAAAAAGTTCTGTAAATGGAAAGGGGAGTTACGGAAAATTCATATGAATAGGTTTTGTTTCCTCGTAACTATCAGAAAAATTTATATATTTTAACGAAATTTTTTACAAATACTTTTCAGAGTGTGTAAATTACGATTATATTGTAATTTGATGTGAAAAGAAAAACACTAAGCATTCACATACAAATACTGATATATTTCTTCGAAATTTCACTTTCACTTTGTAGATGTGACGTGTCAGCACGGATGTATACGTCTCCACCAAATTTTTTTTCAAATCAAATTCCCATATAATCGTAAATTACACACTCTGAAAAGTATTTATAGATTATTTCGTAGAAAAAAAATTACCCAGTTTTCTGAAAGTAGACAAAGCCTTCTCGTATGAATTTTTCGAAAGCCTCGGAAAATTTACGATATATATATATATATATATATATGTAAGAACGACCGTGCGAACCCAAAAAGGAGAAATGGTGACGAATGGCAAAACAGGACTCCTTTTATTTAAACACGTCACACGGTCGAACACAAAAATATAATCAAAGATGATATACAAATATATTATACTACGATAACATAGTGAATTCGTAAATGACCAGTAATTAAGACGATAGAAGACAACCGCATGTGATGAATAACAGAAATATTTATTGTGACATTAAAATGTATGTCTGTGTGTGAGTGTGAATGCGACATAATGAAAACATAATAAAAGACAGGCCATCGTATAAAGAAAAGAGTGTGTGTGAGTGATACATGTATGTGTATGCGTTATATACAGCAGATAAAAAAAGTCAGTAACACGTGTGAGCATTTATACCAGTTCTCAGAGTACACAATAGGAAGAGTCTGTATGTGAAAGAAATTGAAGCGTATGTGTGGCAGAGCGATCACTAGTTGTGATGATGTGGCTTCCATGCCGGGCCGGGTTCTTGTTATACAGATGTTCATCGCAGGCTGAACTTCTAGACTGTTAATTATCGTGGTGAAGCTGAATCACACAAACAGAATCGAAGAGAGAATATGTGCCGCTGTGGTCTGGATAGTTTATCGTGGTGTACGTAGAAAGTCGTGTTGATGCTGGTTAGTAGTCGTAGACTCGTGTTGCTGATGGTGACGTCGGTGTGTAGTCATAGCTGGAGATGCTGTTGATGGAGTCGCTGGACCGCTGCTGCTGCTGTGTGTGGTACACGGAATAGGTCTCTAAGAGATCTGAACCGAGACGAATTTGCCGGGTATAATTCGGTCTATTTATAGTTGATGGTAGGCTCCCAAGGCATCAGAAAAATACTCTATCACGTGACCTTATTAGGGGCCGTGATTGGTCAATTTGCGTTCTGGCGGGAACGGTTCGAAGCAGTTGCCTCTTCAAATAATAATCAGTCACGTGATGACAAGGAAAGATGTTTTCCACTACGCTCGCGCTTGCTTATATTTAACAGCCGGGAAGATGGCTTCTTTGTGTATAATGGTGATAGGTAGTTTCACTACATATATATATGTATATATATATATATATATATATATATATATATATGTGTGTGTGTGTGTGTGTGTGTATATATGTATATATGGTAATCTTCAAGTTTAGGGCGGTAAAAAGTAAATAAAAATATACAAGGGAAATAACTTAACGTCTTACTAGTCTTATCCGTACTAATGTGAAA
>NC_068985.1:97379862-97389401 GCF_001194135.2 Octopus bimaculoides | reverse complement strand
AAAAAAAAAAAAAAAAAAAACTAGAAATAGAACGGAATTTTAAAAATACTTTACTTTCCTTTAATTGTACAGAATAAGTATTTTTATATTTGTTACCTTCAGTTTTATCCGATTTCGATGTTTGTCCATCTTATCAAATATTAAAAATTCAAAGTCAAACAATGAGGAAATAAGAAAAAAATTGAAAATTAAAACAGCTTGTTCCCATAGTCAGTGCATAGTAATAAACAGGTTCGATATTTTATCTTAGTCTTTTCTTATACGTATTGTTTATGTTGTGGGTCTAGAATGGAATGCAATGGATCAATTGTCAGAAATTCTATTGATACGGTCAGCTGTGTGTGTGTGTATGTGTATGCATTAAGTCAGGGGTTTTCAAACTGTGGTCCGCAAGGACAAGACAGGGGGTCCGTGGACAGCAAATACTTTTTATGGGCAATTTGATTTTATATATGTTTTTTAATCGAAATCTTTTAATTGACAATAAACCTATTTGTTAAATACTGTTAAATAAATAAATGTAAAAATATATGTTATTTTAAGCAAATATTTATGCATAAATTTCATAAGCGTTTATAAGGGGGTCTCTAAGGTAAAGCTTGAAATACAAAGGGGTCCGCAAGTCAAAAAGTTTGAAAATCCCTGTATTAAGTGAATACAGGAAGGTCTGAAAGAGTTTGGAAGAAATTGTTTCTCTCTTGTAGTGTGTTTGTTTTGTTTTTTGGAAACATGTTGGGGAACGAATTATTTTATTGTCAAAATTTTTTATAGAATTGATTGGCAGGTTTCTGTTTTTTATTCAGAATATGGTCGGCTGTATGTATACATTGTATTAAATGGATTTAAAGGGGGTCGATTCAATAAAGTTCTTGATCTCCACCGCTTGAACCCTTTGATATATATAGATTCTTAATCCCTTTTCAACTATATATTGATACACTAGACTGTGGCTGGCATTAAGAGAATAGAAGCTTTATTTGTATATTCAAAACATTTTCCATAAACAAATTCAATATGTATATATTTCGTATGTGTATTTCGTGTGCAAGATTCTTGATGTGGATACGTGTGTTGAAAGAAATACAATTAAACCTTGGGAGAGGCATTAAGCCGGTAATAAACACACGCACTGGTTCAGTCCTTTATTAATTTATATAGTTTTTTGTTAAATTATTTCATTGCACTCTTGCAATCTCTTCAGTAACTTGTCTCTCCACTTCCATTTATTTTGAATGTATGATCATACATTCAAAATAAATGGAAGTGGAGAGACAAGTTACTGAAGAGATTGCAAGAGTGCAATGAAATTTACATTCAAAATAAATGGAAGTGGAGAGACAAGTTACTGAAGAGATTGCAAGAGTGCAATGAAATAATTTAACAAAAAACCATATAAATTAATAAAGGACTGAACCAGTGCGTGTGTTTATTACCGGCTTAATGCCTCTCCCAAGGTTTAATTGTATATATATATATATATATACACACACACAGAGTGGGTGTTACGTTCCAAACAGCCCCCTCACGATAAGTGAAAATATGCGAAGTAAAAACAATACTGTATATTTTTTTTAAATTTTTATAATTTGTATATATTTATCTAATATAACAAATGCGGAAACTAATTTCAGTGTGTCACACTTTGACCCCACTCTCTCACTATTCAATAACACTTCTACTGTTGATGATGTTTTTTTTTTGTTTTATTAAAAGTAGTAGTGTTGATGGTGGCAGTGGGAGTAATAACAAGAGAGAAAGAGTGGGTATGTGAGAGAAAGAGGGACTGAACACTGAATTCATTGACCACCACCATATCTGCCATACACACACCATTCAGACTTCTGACGCCACCATCATCACTACTGTCTTTCACATCACTTACTCTCACCGTCATCCCTGACTGCTTCGGCTACCACCACTTCCGTCCTCACCCTTGCATCCACCTCTATCACTACTACAGCTCGTACTGTTACTATCGCTCCATTACCATCACAAAAAAGGCTGAATGGTATGTGTATGGCAGATGTGGTGGCGATGGTATTGCTACTTATCATGCAGCTTTGCAATAAGTTCCAAATTATACCCTTGTTTTGATAAAAATTGTTCATTGCTTGAAAAATATTATTCAGGTTTAATAAAATTTAATGTGTACTCAATGCTTGAAGTGTCATTGTTGGGCCCAAGACCTAATGAAATTTACATATACTAGCCTGGAAACTCTGCGATGTAGTGCAGGTGCGATAGGTGAACTGCGATATGGCGAGTAATTATTGTATTTGTGCATATGTATGTATTGTGTGGTAAGACGCTTGCTTCCTAACCACATGGTTCCGGGTTCAGTCCCACTGTGTGGCACCTTGGGCAAGTGTCTTCTACTACAGCCTCGGGCTGACCAAAGACTTGTGAATGGATTTCGTAGACGGAAACTGAAAGAAGCCTGTCTATTTATATATATTTGTGAGTGTCTGTCTGTTTGTTTCCCCACTATCCCTTGACAACCTATGTTGGTGTGTTTACGTCTCCGTAACTTAGCGATTCTGCAAAAGATATCGACAGAATAAGTACTAGGCTTACAAAGAATAAGTCACGGGGTCGATTTGTTCGACTAGAGGCGGTGCTTCAGCATGGCCACAGTCAAATGAGTGAAACGAAGAAAAGAATATACATCAATTTATTGTTAACTGTACTCAAAGCCAAGGTAGGGCTGAATGATATTCAAAATAATATACAGGGTGTCCACAAAGTCTGGGTACATGGAGATTAACACATACTTTAAGAAATTATTATTTCTTATATTAAACTGTTTATGTTATGATTTTATTTACTCCATGTACCCAGACATTGTGGACACCCTGTACAGTGGCAGACTGGGTCTAAAAATATTGGTTGCCAGGAGACAAAGGGGGCTCACCCACAACTACATTGCTATTTGATTATTTTTGTTTTTTGTT
This sequence comes from Octopus bimaculoides, assembly GCF_001194135.2. Lineage (NCBI taxonomy): Eukaryota > Metazoa > Mollusca > Cephalopoda > Octopoda > Octopodidae > Octopus > Octopus bimaculoides. Next base: position 97,386,450 of record NC_068985.1, on the reverse strand, counting down.
AAAAGTATTCTTTTCAACTGTCTACAAACACAGCCAGGCTAAAATAATTAATGCATTCTTCCAGGAGTAAATAAAAAATTCTTAACTTGAAGGTATGGACCCCCCATATATATATATAACTTTTTATTTAGTCCCTTTCATCTAATTTTTCTTACCTGACCTTCTTCAATATTCTTCCTTTCCCTCACTTCCTTTTCGGCAGAATTCTGGTTTAAGAAACTCATATAACCTTTTTTATTTAGGGGAATTTTCGGAAATGTTTCGTGATATGGGAATACCTACATACATCAATACGTATGCATACATCTTTTTTGTATGTGCGTGTGTATGTGAGTGAGTGAGTGAACATGTGTGTTCTCATGTATGTGTAAGTGGCACTCTCTCTCTCTTATACAAGTCCATTTCATATACACGTTCGTACATCTTTCACTTGAAAACAAAAGTAAATAAATAAAATTTTTTTAAGGAAATTAACGAACAAAACTAGTTGATCCGGATGACAGTTCTGCAAGTCAAAGCGAGAGATCGCCTAAATGGCGGGCGATACGGACGGTGTAAATCTGCCATTTCTTTCTGTTTATAATTTCAAAACAATTTTCCGACAAAAAGGTGTGATTTAAAAGGAGATTCTACTGTTGTTTTTAGCACATCCCACAACTACCTGATACCTTCCTTGTTTCTTTGTCACTCTGACATGTATTGATGTTTTTTAATATATTTCTCCCCATAAACACATTTAATAGAATGACGATGCGGCCAAAGACGGACCATCGCTGGGCGTTAAGCAACAACAACAAAAAAAACTTTTTGCAATTTAAATTCTTACCCCACCCCACTCACCAAGCAAGTGTCTGTATACACCAGCATAGTTAGTGGGGCAGGCGGTCGGCACTTTTAAAGGGCGGGACTTATAGGTCTGCTGTAGGCAATACGTGGTTTTTATGGGGTTCGGGAGCGGCACATACTCCAGCTACGCCAGTGTTTGTATATGTATAAGGAAAACAAAAAATATTTACTATCAGAAAAGTATGCTAGTAAAATAAATGATGTTTTACATGCTTCTCCAATACCTGTGCGATCGATACGGGTTAAGTCTAATTTGAGCATCCGTAAGGATTGGGGGATGGGGGCGAAAATTTTGTTTTTGCATAATTGTGCGAGGTCCAGGGTGTCTGAAAATACCAAAAGGTAAAAAAATTATAACCGGTTAGGCGGGTTACATGGTGTGTTTCGATCCAGAAGCTATAATAGGCCACGCGAATATTTTTAACTTTTTAAATTTGGATTTCAACAATTAGTTTGAAATTATAAACAAACAAATGACAGATTAGGACTCTCTGTATTTTAAACAGATTGAAGCAAAAAAAAAAGAAAATCGAAAAAGAGTGGAAATTTTAGGATTAATGGGGGAAAAGGGTTAAAGAATTTAAAAGACAATCGCATGATAGTATCAATTCAAGCGTGTAGAATACAAATTCACAAAAATTTGCTGAAGATTCCAAAAAATATTTTAAAAAGTTACGAAGAGTTATGGGGTGCTTAAACCAGTACCTCACTGGTTTAATAATGTCCTCATAAATGCTTCAATACGTTACAATACAACCAAAAATATACAACGATTATTTTAATATACAATTTTATTAAGTTATCTGTATACGTTATAATCGTAGAGAAATCGTTTGTCAATAGCCGAAAAATGGGGCTAGTAATTTTCTCCATTATTAAAGTAAAAAAGAAATTAAATGTTTTCAGCAGAATTTAAAACGAAATTGAAAAAAATTCAAGGAGTTTACATACGAAGTAAGTCAGAAGTAGCGCCCAATTCCTGTTTTAGGGTTGGAATATCAAGGAACATTAACAACATGACAGAGTTAATAACTATTGAAGAATTTGCAAGAAGCAACGAACATTTTAGAAAAAAAAAATTAAATAAATAGGTAAATGAGTGGAAACTGAACCGGTGAGTGTGTTAATTAATAAGGTATTAAAACAGAATGACTCCAGACAACAAAACACGACATGATCCACATTTAGTAACTTTCAAAAATAGTCAGTAATGACCTGTAAAGTAACTAAGAAAGGCAATACTTCCCAGAAACTGGGCCCTACTTTTGATTCATCCTTGTATGTATGTATGTATATATATATATATATATATATAATTACTTGTAAAAGTATAATTCTTTAGTTAACATGCTTGCTATGCAAGGAACTTGCTTCATTTTATTCATATGGGAGTGGTTAGTATTAGACTCGTATTCATAGGCAACCTTACGATTTACTGAAATCATTAATCGTTGCAGTTCATGTTGGTCTCCGTCACTTCCTAAAATGTGGGCTAACGACTGAATAAACCACGATCCATTTGTAGAGTTCCTCCAGGAGTAAAATCCAGGGACAGTGGAATAAGCCAGAAGAACGTCTGCCCAAAGTGGTACTTTGTGAGATTTGATATTTTGATGCTTGGCTCTAAAACCGCCAGCATCGTGCATAACTGCACCTCCGTCCAGTTTCGTTCCCCGACAAGCTTGTACGAAGAATAGTTTTGGCTTACCTATTAGACTTGGGCATCTATCAGGAAGCAACGTCTCCACTAATTCGTCTAGTTTTACTTTGCCATCAATACCAAATATCTCGTTATCGTCTTCGCCGTGACTCAATATAACAGAAACGAAACAGTTATGATTCGCATGGTCCAACGCAGATATATCCATAAAGATTTGTTTCATGCTTTTCACTGGTAAATTCTTGCGGTCAATCACCTTAAAATGTAATGACTCTAATGCCTGTTTAATTGCTAATGCATCTCTGTCGGATCCTTGTCGGTTAGACATACCAGTCGATTCGTTGAAGGTTTCATTATTGATTATTAAAGCCAGATTCTCTTTTTTCCGATCCATGTTATATTTGACAACTGCAGATTCGCCAATTCCACCATCAGTTTCCATTTCAACATCTTGAGGTTGTGAATCAAAGTCTCTTTCTGTAAAATATATACCTTCAAAATGTTGTGCATCTGCGAAGTCCATGGTTGATCGGAATGTATGTATAAAATGATAAATGTACAAAAGAGCAGAAATGTGCAGGTGGTAAAACAACAGTGGAACGTTATGACAGTTCACTTAAAATGTCACAGCAGTTGAGGAACGAAAAAGTCAATAGTGCGCGTTTTCCTTTTGTTCAGCCCAGAAATAGCAGTTAAACGAACTCCTTTATGATTCCATGGTAACTAGAGTAATTACAAGCGATTATTCAATAACAGTGTTGACTACGAAAACTTTCACTGTTCGCATCAATTAGGTTAATGACTAAGTTAAGATATGGGATATGAAGAAATGATTCGCAACGAACAACTGTGGTAACAACAAACAATTTACGCACTGTGCAAAACGTCACTTCCGCTCAATTAAAGGCTATTTTACTTCCTTGATCGACCGTTCGTCTTTAACGACAGCGCAATTAGAGAAATTTTCACTGTAAATTCAGTTCTAACAAATGTTCAGCAGGACAAATAACTGTTAAAAAAAAAAAAACAGAGTTAATAAGGATCTCGTTAACATTTTGTCATCCACTTGAAGTTTTTCAACTCTTCTACAAATTTAATAATACAGATATTACAAGCATCATAGTCATGTAATTTTTACTTAATCGAAAAGGTCCGTTGTCATGGAAATCCGCATATGGAACAAAGTCGAAACTTTTACATAGTGTCTCGATCCGCTAGAAATAGCAGCCATACCGTCCTTAAATTTTACACACGCGCAGATACATCTATAATATATATTACAAACACTGGCTTGAAACACGTCTTCGCTATTAATACATACAATAAACATATTTATTGTCGCTGTGAATTTAGGACCCTGTTTCGATGCATCGGTGTTCTAATTAGGAATTAAAATAGAAATAACAAAGCAAAACAAAAAGTCTGCCCGCAACTACGTTATATAACGTGTCGTCTTTTTTTGTTTTTTAGACGAGGTTGCGAACGAGCATCACCGCGAGACAAGTGACATTTTTCGCGTTCAGTTTCCCATAGAAAATATGACTGGTCATGGGAAATATTCCTTTGCTTGGAAACAAGTGAGGGCTGGGTTCAGAAAAATCTGCTTCAACAAATTTCGTCTGACCCATGCAAGCGTAGAAATATGTACATTAAATGAAGATGATGATTTTTCGGTAAATTTTTACCAATTTATCAACTATTTTTGAGTTATGTAGAAAGGCGTGGCTGTGTGGTAAGAAGCGGACTTCCCAACCACTGGTTCCGGGTTCAGTCCCACTGCGTGGCACCTTGGGCAAGTGTCTTTTACTACAGCCTTAGGTCGCCCTTTGTGAGTGGATTTGGTAGACGCAAACTGAAAGAAGCCCGTCGTATATATATTTGCATGTTTGTCTCCCCGCCATCGCTTGACAACTGATGCGTTTATGTCCCTGTAACTTAGCGGTTCGGCAAAAGACTTCGATAGAATAAGTACTATGTTTACAAAGAATAAGTCTTGGGGTCGATTTCTTCAACTAAAAACCCTTTAAGGCGGTGCTCCAGCATGGCCGCAGCCAAATGGCTGAAACAAGTAAAAGAACATTAGTAAATGTGTAAGATACAACAGACACCATGACTGAACATAATTGTCTTTGTTTGATCAAATTTATATGTAAATTTTCTAGTCAAAGTCCATCAGTGAATCCCTAGACTGGACTCCTTTGGTGGGTAACTGTGCAGCAGACGACATCCGCTTTTTGCTCCTAATGTTGGTGCAGCTATCATCTCTCGCAAACCAGGCCACCAAACCGTTAATCAACGAAGTTAGCATTTTGGTTAACGATTTAACTTATAGGAAAGTGGGTTATACATCATTAGATGTATACCTGACTTTCCTATATAAAATTAAGAATTAACGGAACGCTGAACTCCAGACTATCAACACAAACAACATTTATTCAAGGTGGTAATTTATACATCTTTATCTCTTGTTTGTTGTTACAGTTTCTGTGTGTGTGAGCATGGTTGTTGGGACGTTGGTATGTAGATGTAAGCGAGCTGTCGAGCGTAGTTCGATAGATGGAGAGAGACAGCTAAACACGTCCTTGCTCAATCGCTGGCCAGCAACAAAGAGACAGAATGAAGCGGGAAAGCTTGGTTGTTGAATTCCACGCATGCGCACGGCGTTACTACAAACTTATTTTTGAAAATCATTATCAAACATTATAGGCGTAGGAGTGGCTGTGTGGTAAGTAGCTTGCTTACCAACCACATGGTTCCGGGTTCAGTCCCACTGCGTGGCATCTTGGGCAAGTGTCTTCTACTATAGACGGAAACTGAAAGAATCCTGTCGTATATATATATATATATGTGTGTGTGTTTGTCCCCCAATATCACTTGACAACCGATGCTGGTGTGTTTACGTCCCCGTAACTTAGCAGTTCGGCAAAAAAGAGACCGATAGAATAAGTACTAGGCTTACAAAGAATAAGTCCTGGGGTCGATTTGCTCGACTAAAGGCGGTGCTCCAGCACGGCCGCAGTCAAATGACTGAAACAAGTAAAAGAGTAAACTAATTAACTTCCGTTAACTTAAGTCAACTAGAGTTAGCTTCCATTAACTTCAATTCGATCGAAGTTAACGGATTTTAAAGTTTTGACACCTTTTTAAATGTGTTTTTAGAGCAGGTTTTTTTTTTAAATAATAAAAATTAGCGTTAACGGTTTATCGATAACTTTCGTTACATTTTTAAAGAATTAACTGATTGACGGTAATGGAATTTAAATTTATGGTTAACTTTTCGATTAACGGTGCCCACTTTTGGTATCTTGCTATAGAGAAAATACGTGGCTACCCTGCATTTATATAAGGGTAGGTGGAAATATCTATGGTTTTCACTGGAAGTGGTTTCAGAGCAAAGTAAGTATTTATATTCATAAAACTTTTATTTATTGTTCAGGAAAAAAACAAAACAAAAAAAACAACCCTATTTTTACTCTGGAAACCTATTTCTGGCGAAGTAAATGATTTCACTTTCAAGCGGCCCTGGAAACAAAGAAGTGCCTATTATTATATACTATTTCTCTTTCTGGAAATTTAAAGTGTTGTAGACTAGAGAGGAAGGCAGTATACTCTGCTGGATGTGCAACATCAGGGTACATGAACGACAAAGCACACACGTATTGAGAGAAAAGTTAGGCATAAGAGGAATCGGCACTATCACGCTATTAGATGTCAGAAGTGAAAGTAGTCGCTGTCTGTCTGCCTGTCTGCATGCATGCCTGTTGCTGGTCTGTCAGCCTGCTTGCCTGTCTGCCTGCATGCCTGCTGCTGGCCTGTCTGCCTGCTTGCCTGCTGAGCTATCTGTGTGTCCGTCTGTCTGTCTGTCTGCTGGTTTGAGTTGATACTTTGGCTTACTTACTGATATCTATCTACTATGTATCTATCTATCAATTATTAGAAAACACAAATTTAATATAAAAACATATTTCCTGAAATTGCAAATTATTTAAAATATAAAAATATAATTTTCAACAGAGAGAATTTATCAAAATAGAAAACAAATGAAGTTTGAAGTTAAGTTTAAAAATAAATGTGATACTTAT
>NC_068985.1:97373249-97377701 GCF_001194135.2 Octopus bimaculoides | reverse complement strand
CATTTGTTTTCTATTTTGATAAATTCTCTCTGTTGAAAATTATATTTTTATATTTTAAATAATTTGCAATTTCAGGAAATATGTTTTTATATTAAATTTGTGTTTTCTAATAATTGATAGATAGATACATAGTAGATAGATATCAGTAAGTAAGCCAAAGTATCAACTCAAACCAGCAGACAGACAGACAGACGGACACACAGATAGCTCAGCAGGCAAGCAGGCAGACAGGCCAGCAGCAGGCATGCAGGCAGACAGGCAAGCAGGCTGACAGAGCAGCAACAGGCATGCAGGCAGACAGGCAGACAGACAGCGACTACTTTCACTTCTGACATCTAATAGCGTGATAGTGCCGAGGAATCAAACGCAGCTTGCTAGACAGAAGACTATGTTGGTTTGGACATGTGATGCGTATCAATGAAGACAGCTGTATAAAGAAGTACCGGTCACTGAAAATGGTTAGTACTTGTGAAAGAAGGCGACCTAGGAAGGCATAGATGAAGTGGTGAGGACTGTTGGGGCTTATGGGAAGAAATGACAATGGACCGAGGTTGGGAAGCCATGCCTGTATTAAACATATTAAACAAAACTTGTCAAAGGGAAATAACACATGAAAGATAAAAAATATTCTCAAATAACAGAACTTGGTTCAGTTGATGTTTAATCTTCCATGTGTTGCCTTCACATTTATATAATGTTAGTTGTTTTAGTTATTTCCCATATCTCGTAGTAGATTGTATAGTTCTCTATGAAAAATGAGGAATCTTCAACTGTTCCAAATATATTACAGTATTTGTTGATTGTAAACAAACCAGTAAAGTAGATTAAAAATCTGATGAAACAAAAATTGTGGCAGCTACAAGATATTTGAAAGTGGTACCGTATCACTGCACAAGCTTGGATATGTGGTTGAGAAGATTGCTTCCTAACCATGTGATCAGGAGTTCAGTCCCACTGCATGGCACCTTTGGCAGATGTCATCGACTATAGCCTCTGGCTGACCAAAGCTTTCTCAGTGGATTGGGCAGATTGAAACTGGAAGAAGCCCATTATGTGTGTCAATGACTGCCTCTACCACATAGAAATTACCTGTGCTGGTGCCATGTAAAAGCACCCAATACACTCTGTAAAGTGGTTGGCGTTAGGAAGGGCATCCAACCATAGAAACCATGCCAAAACAGATGACTGGCACCTGATGCAACCCTCTGGCTTGCTAGTCCCTGTCTAACTCTTGCCAGCAGGTTAGATGATGATACACACACACACACACATATAATAATAATAATAATATTAGGGATAAAAATCCAAATTTACAGGTAAAAACTCAATTAAATTCAGTTTATTAAAAATTAAAATCAAATTAAGTTTCACTGTATAAAATATAAATATATAATTTTAGGGAAAAGAACCAAGGTTCATGAACTCATCGATGAAAATCCACTGTCACACATAGACAAATTAATAAGTAAAAGCACAATAAATAAGTATAATATAATACAAAGTAAATATCATAAGATAATGATATATATATATATAAGTTTTTGCAAAATATACTCATAATATTTAAAGAAAGATTTTCTTGGAAATTATTAACTCATCATCATCATTTAGCGTCTGTTTTCCATGCTGGCATGGGTTGGATGGTTTGCCAGAAACTTCACAAGGTTCCATTGTCTGTTGGTGCTTGGTTTCTACAGTTAGATGTCCTTCCTAATGCCAACCACTTTACAGAGTGTGTTGGGTGTTTTTTTTATGTGGTACCAGCAACAACCAGTGCTTTTTATACGGCAGTTCTGACCATTATACATGCTATGTGCATTTCAAACACTTGAAAATTCCAAGTCATAGCAGCTTTTTCTATATAGTGTTCTTTGAAGTTGTTTAAAGTTATTTATAATGCATCTAGAAATATTTCTCATATGAAGTTTGTGTCCCAAACTTTCCAAATATCAAATTCATGTTCATTTTGCAAAGGGGAAAACAGAAACCTGCATCCCACAGTACCATACTTAAAACCTGAATAATGCCTCCGACACTATCTTGCATTAACACGTTAACCACTACATATACCACCAGTGGTTCACTGCTTAACTTCACACAACCGCCAGTTACAGGCCATGATGGTTAACATGTTACTGTCCTTCCATCATGTTTGATGGGCTTCTTTCAGTTTCCATCTACGAAATCCACTCACAAGGCTTTGGTCAGCCCGAGGCTATAGTAGAAGACACTTGCCCTAAGTGCCACACAGTGGGACTGAACCCAGAACCATGAGGCTGGTAAGCAAGCTACTTACACACAGCCGCTCCTGCACCTATATATATATATATATATATATATATATATATATATATATATATATATATATGGGCATGACTGTGTGGTTAGGAAGCTTGCTTCCCAGCTACATGGTTTCGGGTTCAGTCCCACCACATGGCACCTTGGGCAAGTGTCTTCTGCTATAGCCTCGGGCCGACCAAAGCTTTGTGATTGAATTTGGTCAGTGGAAGTTACTGCCGCATGTGTATATGTCTGTGTATGTGCTTGTGCCTCTCCGAAAGAGAGAGAGAGAGGGATATATATTACATTTGTTTACAGGAAAGTTTTTGCCTTATGGCAACCACAGTCTGATGGTGCTGACTGGTGAACCAGTTTTTTGGGGTTAAATCGAGCTGTACCGATATAACGTAGAATAGATATAGTAATAATAACAATAGTCTTTGGATGGAATTCATAAACATTTAATGCATCACTACATGCATTCATCCTAGGAATACGGACTGTGATCTTAAGAGACGTGATTTGTGGAAATATGCAGAGTGATAAATTCCATCCAAGGATCATTGTTATTATTTATATATTGAGAGAGAGAGAGAGAAATAGCTATATTGCTGTATCAATAAGACTATTAGATCTTGTCTTATACCACTGGTCACAATGCGCTTCCTTGAGTTGTTGTAGCTTTTGAGTGATGCTACTCTGCTGGCAAGGACAGACCAACATTCCACCTGAACAGAATGCCAGTTCATTTCAGGGTCACCCATTTACAGCAGTGAGGACTGGGGCAACATGAAAGGAAGTATTTTGCTCAAGATAACAGTACACTACTGGTCTGGGGATTGAAACTACAATGTTGCGATCACAAGGGCAACACCCTAGCCACTAGGCTACATGCTTTGACTATATATGTAAGCAAAATCGGAAACACATACACAGGGTATGTCTGTTGTTAGTTCATAGGTTAGCTGTGGTTTTTAGACATAACAGAATATATTCTCTATGTGCCTAGTATAAAAACCATAGACATTGAATGATGTATCTACAATAATCAATATTGCAGTGCAACACAGTCCTCTAGGTTGTCAGATCCTGTAGAACCAACCAACCCATGACAGATGTCAAGCAATGATGATGATGATGAACAAAGTGAAACCGGAAAGTATCAAATTGATTTATTATATTTTTTGTTAAAATCCATATAACGGTTGCATAAAATAGAAACCTTGGTTATTTACCAAGTATATTTGTTTTCAAAATGTTGACCTGAAACACAAAACTGAAATGTCATGACATCATTATCATCATTTTAGCGCCTATTTTCCCATGCTTGTATAGGTTAGACAAGAATATGTTGAGACAGAGTTTTCTGTGGGTAAATGCCAACCCTCACTTATTTCCACATTTTATAATAATCTCCCAGTCTTTTGAACAACAAATAACCTGGACATAGTTACAGAAAGAATTCGTAATCAGTGAGTCGTTGCTTACTACCAACAAACACACATACACATGTGTGTATGTCGGAGTTCTTTCGGTTTCTGTCTACCAAATCCATTCACAAGGTTTTAATCAGCCTGGGATTATAGTATAAATCATTTACACCAGGTGTCACACGTGGTTAGGAAACAAGCTTCTTAACCACACAGCCAAGACTGTGTAACATATTTGATAAAATTGGTCTAATATAAACAAACATGTCACAACAATGAAACATCTGTTCAGAAAGGTGTTGAAAAAAGACTTTCCAAAGTAGCTAACAATAGTGTTATCATCATTATCACCATTTAATGTTCACTTTTTCATGCTTTTAAGGATCAAATAGAATTTGTTGAAGCAGATTCTACAGCTGGATACCTTTTCTGTCCCCAACCCTCACTTGTTCCTAAGTAACGTAACTTTTCCTTCTGGTGGGGCATGTTTTTCACTTTAATCAGAGAATAAACATCGCTTGTATGAAGATTTACAACTATCATGTAATGCCAAGACGAGATTTACTTAAAACACCATCATCATCATCATTTAATGTCTGCTTTCCATGCTGGCATGGGTTGGACGGTTTGACAGCAGCTGGCCAGGACCCATATCTCTTTTGATATGGTTTCTACAGCTGGATGCCTTTCCTAACACCAACCACTTTACAGAATGTAATGAGTGCTTTCATGCAGCACTGGC
>NC_068985.1:97371493-97372522 GCF_001194135.2 Octopus bimaculoides | reverse complement strand
AATAACATTCACATTACATTTTGGATATAGCATTCTACAGAATAAGGCGGTGACCTGGCAGAATCATTACCATGATTCTTTCAGCCTTGATAAATAAGTACCAGTTGAGCATTGGAGATTAATACAATCAATTTATCCCCATTCCCAAAAATGACAGGCCTTATATCAAAATTTGAAACCAGTGTAGTATTCTAGAGAATGAAGCAAAGAGCTGGCAGAATCGTTAGCATGCCAAGCAAAATGCTTAGAGGCATTTCATCTATCTTCACATTCTGCCTTTCTGCATTTTGGGTTCAATAAAATAAGTACCAGTTCAGCCCTGGGGTTGATATAATTGACTTACTCCAAACCCCCAAATTGCTAGCCTTGTGCCAAAATTTGAAACCATATGGTATTCTACAGAAATAAGGCAGCATTTTTACTCCTAACTTTAACATTATATCTTTTCTTTGAGACTCAAACTAATATTTAGAGTTAACATTCCTTGGACTTCTGTTGTCTTTGTATTTGAATTTGTCTGTTATTGCATAGTCACATGGTCCTTCCACATTCATCCAATTAATACCTTGGAGTATTCAATTCTTGGATTATCTTAACCCTTTCGATACCAAACCCAGCTGAAACCACCTCTGGTTCTGTAGTACAAATGTCTTGTTTTCATAAGTTGTTTTCCATCAAACCTTAGTCACAATTTATGTTCCTAACACTAGCTTAATGATAACAAAGTTATTTTACCAAATTCTTTGTTATATTTTTTGTTTTGTTTGTGGCAGATGTTCAGGTGCAATAAAGACTGCAAACAAACAGGAAACAACTTCTATCTCATTCCAGGGTGAAAAACTAGAGGTAGTCGATAGCTTCCGCTATATGGGCGACCAAGTTAGTAGTGGGGGTGGGTGCGCTGAAAGTGTAGCTGCTAGAATAAGAATAGCCTGGGCAAAGTTTAGAGAGCTCTTACCCCTGCTGGCGACAAAGGGACTCTCACTCAGAGTAAAAGGCAGACTGTATGACGCATGCGTACGAACAACC
>NC_068985.1:97368633-97371072 GCF_001194135.2 Octopus bimaculoides | reverse complement strand
GCGGGTGACACGTAAAAGCACCCACTACACTCTCTGAGTGGTTGGCGTTAGGAAGGGCATCCAGCTGTAGAAACTCTGCCAAATCAGACTGGAGCCTGGTGTTGCCATCCGGTTTCACCAGTCCTCAGTCAAATCGTCCAACCCATGCTAGCATGGAAAGCGGACGTTAAACGATGATGATGATGATGATGATGATTTAGAATTAATTGAAAGAAACACAGAGCATCTTAATAGAAATATGGTTACAAAAGGGTTAACAAATGATTAATTTAACCCTTTTGTTATCAACCTGTCTCTGACTCTGTAGTACAAATGTCTTGTTTTTCATAAGTTGTTTTCCACAAAACCTTAGTCACAATTTGTGTTCCTAACATCAGCTTAATGATAATAAAGTTGTTTTACTAAATTCTTTGTTACCGTAAATCCTCGAGTATAGTCCACCCTTGAGTATAATACGCAGGGGATTTTTAGGGGGCTGTACCTCTGAAAATCCTGAACCTTGTGTATAATACGCACCCCTTCTCTAACTTGAGTCAAGGATGTCTATATAACGTCCTTGGTTTGTAAACGTATATGCGGTAACATCCTTTATAAATTGTATAAATTGTATATATAACATAATGCAAACGTGTAGCTTTTTTGTGTACTTTGTAGAAAATAAAGAAATAACAGTAATAACATCAGTGAAAAATAAATATTAAGTAAATTGCCTTTACATATTTATCACTTAGAAAATTTTGCTTAGAAAATATTTTTCATTTTTAACCTCGTATATAGTACGCACTAGAAATTTTGACCTTTAAATTTTGGGAAAAAACTGCGGATTATACTTGAGGATTTACGGTATATTTAGAATTAATTGAAAGAAACACAGAGCATCCCAACAGAAATATGGTAACAAAAGAGTTAACTAATGATTAATTTAATTCTTTCGATACCAACCTGGTTGAAACTGCTTCTGGCTCTGTAGTACAATTGTCTTGTTTTCATAAGTTCCGAATTATGAATCTTCCACCAAACCTTTGTCACAATTTATGTTTCTGACACTAGCTTAATGATAATAAAGTTATTTTACTAAATTCTTTGTTATGTTTAGAATTAATTGAAAGAAACACAGAGCATCTCAAAATAAATACAATAACAAAAGGGATTACTTCTTGGATTGCATTAAACTGTTGGATTATCTCTTGGAGTATGTTGATCCTTCACCCTTGATTGTGAATCTTTATATACTATACCTGATTATCACGTGAAAGCTTGTGGTCCAGTAGATTAGAAAGTTGGCCTCTTGACCATAATATCATGGACTCAGTTCTTACACTGGGCAGTGTATTGAGTCCTTGAACAAAGTATTTCATTTTACAGTGGTCCACTTTACTTACTTGGCTGAAAATGAGTATCAGCCTAAGCCGCCACCTCCTTGATGAGTCAAATTTGGGAGGGCCACGGAGATATCTATGTCTGATCTTAGGCACCAAAAACAATTAGTAAACCTTGGTACTCACAACCAAGTCACACTTCCTTCCAAGTGATGGTTATATTCTTTTCTACATTATCTACATTTGATGGATATTTGTCCTCACCTTGTTTGTTGTTAACACCGTTTCGGCTGATATACCCTCCAACCTTCATCAGCTGTCTTGGGGAAATTTTGAACCTGGGTTCTCATTCCTAAGGTACTTTTGGATGTTGTTGTTATTATTATTATTATTATTATTCAGGTCACTGCCTAGAATCAAACTTGGAATCTTGGGGTTAGTAGCCTGTGCTCTTAACCACTACGCCATATGGCGTAGTGGTTAAGAGCACAGGCTACTAACCCCAAGATTCCAAGTTTGGTGGTAGCGTCAATCAGATACGACTGCTAAGCCAAGACTGAGCGTAGCAGTGAGGCGCATGCAAGGGCTGGCACAGGCACAAGAAAAATACAACAGTGTTGCCAACAGAAGCACGGACAGTTTCCCTGCATCCCAAGTGCTTTGGAGCCCTTACTTTTGGGATTACCCTCGTATGTATATATATATATATATAATTTTGTTTAAAAGAGTTCCAACACTGTCTGTTTTTTATGTTTTATTTATATTCCTGCAAAACCAATGTGGGATATAGAATATGGAATATACAATATATAATATAATATTCAATATATAATATAAAATAAAAATGGATGGTACAATGAAATAACGTATTGAATGTCTTATTGAATAGATGAAATATTGAGTGTTCAATATAAAGGATTAAATATATAAAGGCGAATACGTATTTTCTATACCTTGCGGTATTTCATCATGGCCGGTATGATATACTTTAACAGTCTGTCATACCGGCCATGATGAAATACCACAAGGTATAGAAAATACGTATTCGCCTTTATATATTTAATCCTTTATATTGAACACTCAATATTTCATCTATTCAATAAGACATATTCTATATATT
>NC_068985.1:97367204-97367894 GCF_001194135.2 Octopus bimaculoides | reverse complement strand
AGTAGTTGAGGCTGTGAGTGTGGCAGTGCTGATCACTAGTTGTGATGTTGTGGCTTCCATGCCGGGCCGTGATTCTTGTTATACAGATGTTCGTCGTTCGTCGCTGGCTGAAATCTCTTGTCTGTTTATTTATTGTGGTGAAGCTGAGTCACCTAACAGAATCGAAGAGAGAGATGTGCCGCAGTGGTTTAGTTTGGTGTACATAGTAAGTCGTGTAGACGCTGGTGGTGAAGAGGCTACTTGGTAGTAATTGTGGAATCGTGTTGGTCATGACGATGATGCTGGTTAGTAGTAATCATAGAATCGTGTTGGTCATGACGATGATACTGGTTAGTAGTCGTAGACTCGTGTTGCTGATGTGGCGGCGGCGGTGGTCATCGTTGTACGAAGCTGTTGATGTGTCGCTGGCTGCCGCTGCTGCTGCTGTCGTGTGGTACACGAAACAGATCTCAAAGAGAAACTGAACCGAGACAAATTTGGCCGCCGAGTTAAAGCTGTTTATAACAAACTATCGGCTCCCGAAGGCTTCAGAAAAATACTCTATCACGTGACCTTATTAGGGGACGTGATTGGTCAGTTTGCGTTCTGGCGGGAACGGTTCAAAGAAGTTGCCGCTTCAAATAATAATCAGTCACGTGATGACAAGGGATGGGTTCTCCGCTACGCCCGCGTTTGTTTTTATTTAAATGA
>NC_068985.1:97363249-97366222 GCF_001194135.2 Octopus bimaculoides | reverse complement strand
TGTAAGAACGCGATGAGGCACGGACCCGAGAGGGACAAAGTGGTGCGTGCGTTGCTTGGCGAAAGCCAAGGAAGGAAAGGATTATTGACCGGAAGCATGTGACCATGCCGGTGTAAAGGGAAGAGAGAGAAACAGAGGGAGGAAGTAGAAGAATAGGTGAGCAACGAGAGGAAAAGAGAAAGAGAGGAAAAACGAGGGGGAAAAAGAGATACGTAGTAGTAACAGAGGAAGAACGAGAGGGGTAAAGCGAGATATATATATATATATATTTATGTATGTATTTTTATTGCTATTTAGTAGAAGAGTAACTCAAGACGGGAAAGTTTCGCGTGTTGGCACTTATAAAACGACAAAACACTCGGACCTTCAGTAACTCTGTTACCTCTACTAAATATTAACAGAAATAGACAGTATTTGGCATTTTCACAGCCTTAGGGCTGAAACTTATAACAAAATAACAAGAGTGTGCGTGTATATGGAAAGAGACAGAAGAGGAAATATTTTACTTGAAAAAGTATAATTCTTTCGTTAACATGCTTACTATGCAAGGAACCTGTTTCATTTTAGTGGAAGTATGCTCATATTCACAGGCAACCTTACGATTTACCAAAATCATTAATTGTTGCAGTTCAAGTCGGTCTCCGTCTTTTTCTAAAATGTGGACTAATGAATGAATAAACCAGGATCCAATCGTATGACGTCTATAGGAGTAAAATCCAGGGACAGTGGAATAAGCCAGAAGCACGTCTGCCCAAAATGGTACTTTGTGAGATTTGACATTTTGATATTCGACTCTAACATCGCCGCAATCGTGCATAATTGCACCACTGTCCCGTTTCTTTCCCCGACAGGCTTGTATGAAGAATAGTTTTGGCTTACCTATTAAACCTGGGCATTTTTCAGGAAGCAACATCTCCACTAAATCGTCAAGTTTTACCTTATCATCAGTGCCATATATCCAGTTATTGTCTTCGCCGTGACTCAATATAACACAAACGAAACAATTATGGTTCCTATGGTCCAACATAGATATATCCAAAAAGATTTGTTTCATGCTTTTCACTGATAAATTCTTGCGGTTAATCACCTTAAAATGCAACGACTCCAATGTCCGTTTAATCGCCGATGCATCTTCATCGGTTCCTTCTCGTCTAGACATTCCTGTCGATTTGTCAAACTTTTCGTTATTTATTATTAAAGCCAGATTCTTTTTATTACGATCCATGTCATATCTGGTATTTACAGATTCGCCACTTTCCTCAACAGACACCATTTCAACATCTTCAGGTTGTGAATCGGGGTTTCTCTCTTTAAAAAATATACCGTCAACACGTCGTGCATCTGTGTAGTCCATGGTTGACTGAAAAGTGTATGAATAAACAGAAACGTGTCAGAATAGCAAACCGCGGAAAACGACGACTTGCGAACAAGGAAACGTCGTTCTGTAACGACACATCACCTCTGTTTAATTCTTCTGTAATTTTGAAAGAAAATAACTTGCAAAGTTATTTTCTCGAAGTTCAAACACATAATGTGTAAAAAAAAAAAAAAAATTTTTTTAAGTAACCAGTTGACAGTATAGGCGCAAGAGTGGCTCTCTGCTAAGAAGCTTGATTTCCACCCACAAGCTTCCGTAAATTAGCGGTTCGACAAAGACACCGATAGAATAAGTACTAGGCTTACAAAAAAATAAGTCCTGGGGTTGATTTGTTCGCCTAAAATGACCGCAGTAAAATGAGTGAAACGAGTAAAAAGTAAAAGAATAAAATAAATGGTCTCAACCTTGTAAATTTTCTTGCAGCTGAATGTTCGGCAACTTCCGTAAACAATTTTTATTTATTTACTTATTTATATATAAATTCATATCCTGTTGTGGACGACATTTGCTTTGAGGAAGATGAGGAAGGCGAAAAAGTGAAGCACATGCTAGCACTCGTGCTCACAGATTCACCCATTCATTGGCTTTCACATCTATGATTTAAATAGGGAAACATACGTTCGCACCATGTATGTGTGTAAGCGTGTTCTGCTTTACTCACACACACATCTTTCATCTATACTTACATACACAAATACATAAGCAAAAATGCTAGTTCTAAAACCTAAGAGATCAACGCAGTAGTTGTACTGACAATTCATATTCGTAGCCACTTTAAGATGACTGACCGTTCGCGCGGACTCTACTGCGATATTTTAACCCCAAGAAGACATCTCTAGCTGGTTAACGAGGCACAACTGCATCCGATAATATTGCGAGCAGTAGAAAGAAGGGGTTCGCTTAGATGCTCGTAATTTTATCAGATGCAGTTGCTCATCGTTAACCAGCTAGAGGAGATACCCCCTTGGGGTTAAAATATCGCAGTAGAGTCCACGCGAACGGTCAGCCTTGTTAAAGTGGCTACGAATATTACTTACAAATACATACACTGTGCAAGTGTGTGTTTCAGGTGTGTGTGTGTATGTTAATTCAAATACATAAAGCCGAACACGTTCGCACACACACGTACAAACATTGTCTTTTATATGCACGTACGTACATAAATATGGAGGCGCAATGGCCCAGTGGTTAGGGCAGTGGGCTCGCGGTTTCGATTCCCAGACCGGGCGTTGTGAGTTTTTATTGAGCGGAAACACCTGAAGCTCCACGAGGCTCCGGCAGGGGATGGTGGCGAACCCTGCTGTACTCTTCAACCACAACTTTCTCTCACTCTTACTTCCCGTTTCTGTTGTACCAGTAATTCAAAGGATCAGCCTTGTCACACTGTGTCACGCTGAATATCCCCGAGAACTATGGGATCCTTATGATTTGACGGGCAACACTTTCAAACTTGGGACACTGGTAGAATGTGTCATATAAAACAACTTCTTCTCTTAACCTTCTTAACAAAAAATTGTACATCGCAAGTTATTTCATGTTAAAGTTGTCGTATTTCTGTAATTTCAACCAATCACTGACGTCTATTCAGCTGAATA
>NC_068985.1:97360463-97362830 GCF_001194135.2 Octopus bimaculoides | reverse complement strand
AAATACGACAATTTTTTACATGAAATAACTTCGAATACAAAATTTTTTATCTGTTCTACAACACAAAATATACAAGTATTCGAAGTTTGAAAGTGTTTCGGTACCAAAAACACTACATAAAAAAATGTTGCCCGTCAAATCATAAAGATCCGAACTATGTTGAGGGTACACGTGTCTGTGGAGTGCTCAGCCGCTTGCACGTTAATTTCACGAGCAGGCTGTTCCGTTGATCGGATCAACTGGAACCCTCGACGTCGTAAGCGATGGAGTGCCAACACGTACATAAATACAAACAAACATATATACATGACTACATTGTGCGAGTGTATGTTTCACTATTCAACTCATGGACACGAGAGTCAATGGGTGTGTGAATATGAGCGGAAGAAAGAACATGCGCGCGTAAGCGTGTTTCACCTATCACTTCCCTCACCGACTTCTAAGCAAACGTCGACTTCAGCAGGACATGGAAATGAATATAAATTCCTTAAGGATATTGCCGAACCTTGAGACCATAACCAAAATATAGCTCAATAAAAATAGTGTCATCATGCTTGTACCCTCATCCATTTCACCATCTATGCATGTTACCGTTGCTTCTCAATAAATGCCCAAAATGTATCAAGGGAAACAACTCTGACAGACTTTTCCTACCATTTCTCCATTCACATACAAAGCATTTATCTCTCTTCAATTTTTTATCGTTCTCTTGTTACCATCAAGCAACTTATATAAGTTGTTCTTTTCCTTTTATTATTATTATTTTTTCCCAAATCAATCGATACAGCATTATTTGTCTGGGAGTGTGAATAGGGGTTAGAGATCCTAAATGCAGGCGAACTTTTGCAAAAGGTTTTGTTCTGAAATCACTGATTATTTAAAATAAAACGGTAAATTTTTATCGCAAATTGCATTTCGTTTATCAGTTGCACATACACAGAAATAAATATATATATAGGCGCAGGAGTGGCTTCCCAACCACATGGTTCCGAGTTCAGTCCCACTGTGTGGCACTTTGTGCAAGTGTAGTCTCTGTGAGGCCCAGTGCTGAAAATGTGCTCTTAATGTGCTGCCGACATGGATACTGTTGGCCAGAGTGATCTAAAGATTAAAAATAAAATAAGATAACCTTCTCTTTTGAAGACTAGAATATCTGATTCTCATTCCCAATTCTGTTTTCTTACTCCCACTGCAACTTCTTCTATACGACCTTTCCCGCACCTGATGCCCTAATGATTTACCTGTGTAAACTATTAACGAGTGTAAGCAGATCATTCTTTGGCTGAAGCTAGCCAGGAATCACAAAGTGGCACACAATGATGATTCTGGGAATCTCTCTTTTCTCTTTTACTTGTTTCAGTCATTTGACTGCGGCCATGCTGGGGCACCGCCTTTAGTCGAGCAAATCGACCCCCAGGACTTATTCTTTGTAAGCCTAGTACTTATTTTATCGGTCTCTTTTTGCCGAACTGCTAAGTTATGGGGACGTAAACACACCAGCATATATGTGTGTGTGTGTATATGTTTATGTGTCTGTTTATATATGTGTGTATATGTTTATGTGTCTGTGTTTGTCTCCCCCCAACATCACTTGACAACCGATGCTGGTGTGTTTACGTCCCCGTAACTTAGTGGTTCAGCAAAAGAGACCGATAGAATAAGTACTAGGCTTACAAAGACTAAGTCCTGGGGTCGATTTGCTCGACTAAAGGCGGTGCTCCAGCATGGCCAGTCAAAATGACTGAAACAAGTAAAAGAGTATATGCGTATATTTATATATATATGTATGTGAGTATACTCAATTGCAAACATACATGCTGACAAGTCTACACACACAGTGTACATGCTCACTCACACACGTGTGTGCGTGTAAACTAAACACATGCATATATATATGACCATATATAGACTTGTCAGCATATAGGTTTGTAATTAACAATTTTATGACACCATTTCATCCGAAATGACCACCACCAACAAAATCTATTTCTTCATTCTTGGTCTACTTAATTCTCTTTTCTCCTATTTTATATACACATATGTGTATGTATATTGTACCAATGTGCCAGAAGGGAGGCTAGGCGACAGGTTTATTTAGCCAGAGGGGAAGCAGATAAGGAAAGATTTGCCAATGTTCTGCGCCGTAAGGACCAAAGACTCGAGGTATTTCGTGTTGCAAGACAGTGTAGGAGAGAGAATAGTGATGTTGTAGGAGAGAAATGTGTTCGCATGGATGATGGTACGCTTGCACTAAATGAGGATGCAAAGAAAGAGGTCTGGAGATGCCACTACGATAGATTGCTTAATAAAGAGAATGAATGGGAGAAAGAGAGCCTGCCATATGTCGACCCAATAGAGGGACCAGCT
>NC_068985.1:97357361-97358456 GCF_001194135.2 Octopus bimaculoides | reverse complement strand
CATAAAAGACACCATTTCGAGCGTGGCCGTTTTCGTGCGGGTGACAAGTAAAAGCACCCACTACACTCTCTGAGTGGTTGGCGTTAGGAAGGGCATCCAGCTGTAGAAACTCTGCCAAAT
Organism: Octopus bimaculoides; assembly: GCF_001194135.2. Taxonomy (NCBI): domain Eukaryota; kingdom Metazoa; phylum Mollusca; class Cephalopoda; order Octopoda; family Octopodidae; genus Octopus; species Octopus bimaculoides. The sequence goes on along the minus strand of NC_068985.1, from coordinate 97,358,336 downwards.
TAGACTGGAGCCTGGTGTTGCCATCCGGTTTCACCAGTCCTCAGTCAAATCATCCAACCCATGCTAGCATGGAAAGCGGACGTTAAACGATGATGATGATGATGATGATGATGTATAAATATTTGTGCATGGATTCGTATCTATGTGTGTTAGTGTCTCTCTGCATGTGTGTGTGTGTGTGTGTAAACCTATGTATGTTGTACTTACCCCTCCTACTCCTTGATAACTGATATTAGTTTGTTTTATGTCCTTGTAACTTAGCAGTTCAGCAAAGGGTGTCCAATGGAATATGTACCTGACTTAAAGATAAGTAATGGGTTTGATTTGTTCAACTAAATCCTTTAAGGTGGTGTCCCAGCTGAAAATACAGAGAAGACATTCTTAGACAAGTGGTAAAAATGTGAAAGACCATTTCCACAAATTCTGAAATGCCATTGTTTTACTTGGTGTAGAACTTCCTTCAAAATACCTAATTCCATTCTACAGGGTGTCCACAAGGTCTGGGTATATGGAGTAAATAAAATCATAACATAAACAATTAAATATAAGAAATAATAATTTCTTACAGTATCTGTTAATCTCCATGTGGGTACATGGAGTAAGTAAAATCATAACATAAACAATTAAACATAAGAAATGATAATTTCTTAGAGTATGTGTTAATCTCCATGTACCCAGACTTTGTGGACACCCTGTATATTTAAAAGATGAAGAATTACGTACATTATTTACATTTGACAGATATTTGTCCTCATCTTGTTTATTGTTAACACGTTTCAGCTGATATACCCTCCAGCCTTCATCAGGTGTCTTGGGGAAATTTCGAACCTTGGTTCTCATTCTTAAGGTAATTTTTGATGTTGTTGTTATTATTATTATTATTATTCAGGTCACTGCCTGGAATCAAACTTGGAATCTTGGGGTTAGTAGCCCGCGCTCTTAACCACTATGCCATATGCCCTAATTCCATGGTGT
>NC_068985.1:97353921-97357351 GCF_001194135.2 Octopus bimaculoides | reverse complement strand
GTCACTGCCTGGAATCAAACTTGGAATCTTGGGGTTAGTAGCCCGCGCTCTTAACCACTATGCCATATGCCCTAATTCCATGGTGTGATGACAAAAACTCTCATCCATTGGGTCTCCAGTCTATGGATAGGGGAACGCCATGTAGATAGACAGGTTAGCTGTGAAACTCCAGGTCACTGCCTGGAATCGAACTCGGAATCTTGGGGTTAGTAGCCTGCGCTCTTAATTACTATGCCATATTCCCTAATTCCATGGTGTGATGACAAAAACTCTCATCCATTGGGTCTCCAGTTTATGGATAGGGGAACGCCATGTAGATAGACAGGTTAGCTGTGAAACACCAGAAGGAGTCTTGGAGAAAATCACGGATTGCCCTTTGGTAAGGTACAGTGAGTGTTAACAACCCTGTCAGGGTCACAGCAAAATCCCGAAGCCCTAAAAAGTGTGGAAATTCTGCTATCATTAGAAAGCAGGTTAGTATCAAGGAATGAAAGGTGAAACATAAATTAAACTACTTTGTGTTTGGATTTCTTCTCTCTTTGCAGAATGGATTATACTTCTATGGATCTTGGTCTGTGAAACCCATCAATTAATAGACTGGTACTGCTACTGTTTGTTGGACCTGTAACTATAAGACAAGAAATCGGTAATTAAATGTCATTATGTCTGAGCAAGCTCAACCACGTGAGAATGATTTCCATATGAAATGTTGCAGTGACATGTTTTTGAAGATGTTGATTATAATTATGTTGGATATAATTGGTTTTTTGTTTTTTTTTATTTAGATCACAAATAGTATAGAAGCCAAAATAGAGTCTGCATCCCTATAATTCTTTATTTACCATTCCGATTCTCATAGGTCAGTGGTTCCCAAACTGGGTGATATTGCCTCCTCGAGAGAGCAGTGGAAAGTTCCAGGGGTGTGATAATGGGGCAGAGATTCATGTAAAAAGTGGAATGATAATGGGGTAGCAATTCACGTAAAAAGTGGGGTGATAATGGGGTAGCGATTCGTGTAAAAACAACAAAATAATGGGTTCATTAGGTTAAGTTTTATTTGTGAAATACAGTTGCTTTGAATTTGTTTCAGAAAGAGGTCGATGATTGTGATGGGTAGTTGTGGGGGTGCTAGGAATGTGGCCTGGGTGTTAAGGGGGCGGCAGCTTGCAAAATTTGGGAACCACTGTCATAGCTACTCCTTATGAGAAACACTGCCATAGCAGTAAGATTATTCAGCTCAAAATTGTAAAGCTGTGAGTTCAATTCCCAGCAGGGAGTTGTGTCCTTGAGCAAGACACTTTACTTCCCACAGTTCCAGTCCACTCAGCTGGCAAAAATGAGAAGTATTTGTATTCAGAAAAGCTAGTCTTGCCGTTTTCTGTGTCAAGCAAGCTGTTCCGTTGGCCGGATCAACTGGAAGCCTTGTTGTTGTAATCAACAGTGTCACTTTTCTATGAACAGAACTGTAATTATAACAGAAGCCTATTATGTGGCTTGCAGCTTATAAAAGGTGCAGATGTGGCTGTGTAGTAAGAAATCTGCTTCCCAACAACAAGGTCTTGGTTTCAGTCCCACTGCATGGCTCTTGAGCCAAGTATCTTCTACAACAACCCCAGGCTGATAAAAGTCTGGTGAAGAGATTTGGTAGATGGAAACTCAAACAAGTCCATCGTATATGTATGCATGTGTGTGTGTGTGCACGCCTTACTCTCTCTCTCTTGTCTTGACATCATGTGCTAGTTGTAGACAAAAGTCACTGTCATGCAAGCAGAGTCCTCTGTTTCCAGTCTTCTTTGAAAGTAAACCTGGTTATGGAGACATTTATATTACTTGGAAACAGTTGAGGGTTGGCAACAGGAAGAGCATCAAACTATTGAAAAATAACCTCAACAAACTGAGCCCAATCGATGCGAGCATGGGAAAGTGAATGTAAAAACAATGATGATGGTGGTGATGGTGATTAAATTAATGTTTAGCTTTAAGCAACATTTCCATGTTGGTTTTCACAGACTTTGTCCATATTTTCATATATCTCAGACTATAATATCCAAGGTGGAGGTGCAATGGCCCAGTGGTTAGGGCAGCGGACTCACAGTCATAGGATCGTGGTTTTGATTCCCAGACCGGGTGTTGTGAGTGTTTATTGAGCGAAAACACCTAAAGCTCCACGAGGTTCTGGCAGGGGATGGTGGCGAACCCTGCTGTACTCTTTCACCACAACTTTCTCTCACTCTTACTTCCTCTTTCTGTTGTGCCTGTAATTCAAAGGGCCAGCCTTGTCACACTGTGTCACGCTGAATATCCCCCGAGAACTACGTTAAGGGTACACGTGTCTGTGGAGTGCTCAGCCACTTGCATGTTAATTTCACGAGCAGGCTGTTCTGTTGATTGGATCAACAGGAACCCTCGATGTCGTAAGCGACGGAGTGCCAACAACAACAACAACATATTATCCAATGTGTCCAGGGGAAAATCTGAAACTGCATAACAACCTATGGAATGCTAACATGCTGCAAGAAAGATTGTGGGGGTGCCCCCAAAGGAACAGGTTAACAAAAAGCTAATACAGGAGGACAGAATAAGGGAAGGGGTGAAGAATTTTTAGTCAAATGAACTGACTCCAGTTCTTACATTTTCTTAAGCCTTGTTCTTATTCTATGGATTTCTTTAGCTGAACTGCTAAGTTGTGGGGATATAAACACACCAGCATTGATTATTGAATGGTACTGAGGGGCAAGCACAAACAAAAACACACACACACACATACATATATATATATATATATATATATATATATATATACAGAAGGCTTCTTTCAGTTTCTCTCTACCAAATCAACTCAAAGGGCTTTGGTTGGCCTGTGGCTACAGTAGAAGACACTTGATGAAGGTGTCACGGTGTCAAACAAATCAATGCCAGTGCCCCTATTTTGTGTGTCTGATACTTATTTTATCAGTTTCCTTTGCTGAAACTCTAAGTTATGGGCATGCAAGCAAATCAACACTGGTTCTCCTGCAGTAGTGAAGGTTTAGCATATGACATATACATACACACACTAATATACATATAGGTGTGTGTATATATATATATGTATGTATATGGGCGCTTCCCAACCACATGGTTCCGAGTTCATTCCCACTGCGTGGCACTTGGGCAAGTGTCTTCTACTATAGCCTCGGGCTGACCAAAGCCTTGTGATATGTATGTGTGTGTATATGTTTGTTCCCCCAGCATCGCTTGACAACTGATGGTAGTGTGTTTACGTCCCTGTAACTTAGCGGTTCGGCAAAAGAGCCCGACAGAATAAGTACTAGGCTTCCAAAGAATAAGTCCTGGGGTCAATTTGCTCGACTAAAAGGCGGTGCTCCAGCATGGCTGCAGTCAAATGACTGAAACAAGTAAAAGAGTATATATATATATATATATATAT
>NC_068985.1:97351392-97353188 GCF_001194135.2 Octopus bimaculoides | reverse complement strand
CGTACTCGAAAATGGGGAATTCTGTATCGAGAAAAAAAGGAAAAAAAAAAAAAACGAAATCGGGGTGCAGTCCACATTCTTTATGCCCAGCCTATATTTTATAACAGGTGCTAATTTTTTAAAAAGTGTGATCGGGTGATGGGTCGCTCCTCTAAGAAATACGCTATTGCTTTCATCATAGGAAAACAAAATACAACTACACATAAGAATGCTTTCGGTCAATAGATTTAAAAACAGCTATAAAACAATAATAGAAAACCTTCGGACGGGTGGAAGTCTTGCCACAATAATATTTATAGTTACTACATAACGTGACAAAATGTATGAATTATGAATTTTATTTTTAGGTTTTCAGTATATTTCATAACAATTGCAGCAAGGAAGGTGTTTATAAGCCATTAAAAAAGGAAGAAAAAAAAACCGTTAGATTCACTTAACATTTAAATTTAATTTGTCAAAATATTTTTTGTCGCTTTGAAACCACGACCTGTTCACTGACAAGCATATTCTTTAAATATGTCAGCAACACATATTTAGCAAGTGTTCTCAGCAGAAATCAAGACGGAAAAGTACGAAGTTTCAAGTATTTTGCACAGATGAATATAAATATGTATATATATGTGTGTGTGTGTGTTTATTTTTATTGATATTTAGCAGAAGTAACAGAATGACTCAAGTCCCGAGTGTTTCGTGCGTTGGCACTTACCAAACGAACTGTTAAATATTAATGAAAATTTACATATACGCGTATTTTGAGTGGTATGATGTATTTTTGATGTTTGCATCGACATATATATATATATACACATATGTGTGTGCGCGTGTACAAGGGGAGAGAGAGAGAAGAAGAAAGGTTTTACTTGTAAAAGTATAATTCTTTTGTTAACATGCTTGCTATGCAAGGAACCTGTTTCATTTTATTCATAAATGAATGGCTGGCATTAGACTCGTATTCATAGGCAACCCTACGATTTACTGAAATCATTAATTGTTGCAGTTCAAGTCGGTCTCCGTCTTTTTCCAAAATGTGGGCTAACGACTGAATAAACCACGATCCATTTGTAGAATTTCTCCAGGAATAAAATCCAGGGACAGTGGAATAAGCCAGAAGAACATCTGCCCAAAGTGGTACTTTGTGAGATGTGGCATTTTGATATTTGACTCTGACATCCCCAGCATCGTGCATAATTGCACCACTGTCCAGTTTCGTTCCCCGACAGGCTTGTATGAAGAATAGTTTTGGTTTACCTATTAAACCTGGGCATCTATCAGGAAGCAACGTCTCCACTAGAGCATCTAGACTTACTTTTCCATCAGTGCCGTACACCTGGTTATCGTCTTCGCCGTGGGTCAATATAACACACACGAAGCAGTTATGCTTTGCATGCTCCATCGTGGATATATCCAAAAAGATTTGTTTCATGCTTTTCACTGATAAATTCTTGCGGTTAATCACCTTAAAATGCAACGACTCCAATGTCTGTTTAATTGCTGATGCATCTCTATCGGATCCTTGTCGTTTAGACATTTTAGTCGATTCGTCGAAGGTTTCATTGTTGATTATTAAAGCCAGATTCTCTTTATTACGATCCATGTCATATCTGGTATTTACAGATTCGCTACTTTCCTCAACAGACATCATTTCAACATCTTCGGGTTGTGAATCGGGGTTTCTCTCTTTAAAAAATATACCTTCAACACGTTGTGCATCTGTGTAATCCATGGTTGATCGGAATGTGTATGAACAAGCAGAAACGAGTCGGAACAAGAAACCGCACGGAAAAACAATAAAGATA
>NC_068985.1:97349249-97351030 GCF_001194135.2 Octopus bimaculoides | reverse complement strand
AAGTAATCAATAAATAATAAAAGATAAAAAAATAAAGTATCGTTATCGTTGTCCCATTATTTATCGCATCATCTACGCGTGATACCTTTTCTATGGGTTTTAGGCACGAAATATTCTTCTACCTGGATAATAAAGGAACGAAAAGATATATAAAGGGGAACAACTCTAGACAAACTTTCGCTATCTTGTCTCCATTCACATCGAAAACATTTCTTTATACGTGTGTGTGTGTACGGATGGCTGTCTGTCTGTCATTATTCAGTTTATTTCAAGATTTCTTGCCAATAGAGAAAGAACTGGTTTCTAACCTAGATCCAAGGCTCCTTCACTGGAATTTCAGTGCCACCAAGGTATGTATGTAATTTTTGAGAAGCCTAATTTCTGAAGATTGGTATTAACACACTGCTTAAATACCAATCTTGAGAAATCCCAGGGTCCCAATAATTACAGGTATAAACCTGAACTTGTAATCTGGATAGAATAACTGCAGATTTCTCAATAGTTCAGCATAGGTGTTCTCTTTTTCACTGATCTTCAGCTTTATGTTAACATCTGCTGGGCAGCTAATTTCCACAACTGTGCACAGTTTCTCTTCTCTGTCCCAAATCATTGTATCAGGTCTGCCGTGGTTACATTTTATTGTGGTCTCCATTGGGATATTCCACCAGTATTCCTTTTTATTATGAGTGGCTATGGTTTCTACCATACTGTGGGTTCCTATTTCATTGTCCTTGGGATTATCTTTCTGGCGGATTTTATTGTAGAGTGTCCTAGCTACAACATCTTGTATGTATGTATATTTGTATATGCGAAGATTTGTACGTTTTGTTTTATGTATGTATTCTCATGCATATAGTTGCATATCTAGACATGCTTATATATATTGAAATGATAAACTTTTGGAAAATTTTACAGATTTTTATAGTTCCAGTGATGGATTGAATCTGTAGTCTTCAAATTAGCTTTCTCCTTCCTGGTTCTGAGAAGCCTAATTTCTCAAAATTGGTATTTAGGCAGTGTGTTATATATCCCAGGGCTCCAATAATTACAGGTATAAACCTGAACTTGCGCGAGTGCGTGTGTGTATGAAAATTCAAATATGAAACTCTTTTGTTTTGAAAAGAACATATTTTCCAGATTTCATCAATCTAAGAAAAGTGAACATGCCACACACACATACATTCACACAGTCTCACACGTCTATATGTATAGAACTATGTATGCATATGTATGAATGTCTATATACATGCACATGTATGAATGTATACACACACACACATATACACTTATATATGTGTGTGTAGAGAGAGAAATTAATGTATATATATATTATATGTTTGTTGTTGAGATTAAAACAGATTAAAACAGATTAAAAATAAAATAAAATAACCTTATCTTTTGAAGTTAAAGCAGAATGTCTGACTCTCATCTTTTTCCTTACTCCCAATGCAACTTTTTCCCTCCATCCTTCCCCGCTCCTGTCACCCTAATGATTTTCCTGTATAAACTTGTTGGCACTCTGTCGCTTACGACGTCGAGGGTTCCAGTTGATCCGATCTACGGAACAGCCTGCTCTTGAAATTAACGTGCAAGTGGCTGAGCACTCCACAGACATGTGTACCCTTAACGTAGTTCTCGGGGATATTCAGCGTGACACATGTGTGACAAGGCTGACCCTTTGAAATACAGGTACAACAGAAACAGGAAGTAAGAGTGAGAGAAAGTTGTGGTGAAAGAGTGTAGCAGGGTTCACCACCACCCCCTGCCGGAGCCTCGTGGGG
>NC_068985.1:97343013-97346579 GCF_001194135.2 Octopus bimaculoides | reverse complement strand
GATATAGTATCTGTCATGACAGTATCGAAATGTGATTGTTTCAGTTTTGATACTGAAATAGTAGAAATAGTTTCATTTTTAAAGTGAAAGTATTTGACATAAGTGTTTTTGTTTCATTTTTGACAAGTAATACTTAAATAGTGGGGGAGATATGATGTTACTGTGGGCTCGAACTATGCAAGAAGTTAAAAATTTTTTTTTTACTAAAATACAACCGGGACCCTAAGTAAGGCATGTGTAAAATTTGAATGAAATTCAAGGTACATTACATGCACGTTTGAGTTGTTGAGTGACTACCTCAACACCCAGTCATAATGTTGTAAGAGCTGGGTCAGGCAGCTCCTACCTGGTCGAAAGCCATGCTGGGTATCACTCAGCAAGTTATCTTCTTCAAGGAATGCGATTAGTTTCCCCCTGGCTATCCGTTCCATGACTTTGCTGATGTGTGAAGTCGGAAAGAGAGGCCTATAGTCTTTGGCATCTGCTATGCTTCCCCCTTTATGGATTGGGCATATTATTCCCTCCTTAGCGAAGGCGGAGATAGTAAAGAGACAAGGTGTTGATGGTTTCAATGTATTTTATTATAAGTCCATTAGATAACAATTGAACACGAAAATAATAGTTTTTTGCCATTAATATAAAGAAATAAAACCAATTTATCAATGTTATCACTTTTACAGCATTTTAATTATTTCAACGAAAATGTTTGTGAAGAGCAAAAAAATTAGGATAGGAATTTTCCTTAGTAAATTTAATATTTTATCAACTTTATAACGCAAAATGTAAGTCCGGGTGCGTGATATGCAGTGCTACTTTTTCCTGCTGTACTTGAACTTTGTATAATCGTGTTTAGAACCAGATTTCGTTGCTCAAAAGGAGGATGGTAACAAGTTTAGAAAGGACCAGATGCATAACTCACTGTCATATATTTTTGAAAGAATTTTAAAGTATATAAAATTTATATAATGATTCGAAATAACATGTTCTCACTACAGAATAGAAAACGGAGTAGAAATTTCAAGTACACACATACACACACACACACGTCGTCAAATCGAACCGTAAAACAATGAAAATAACAATAACAAACAAGAGGACGTGCACAGGGAACACATTTGGCGATCGGTTAAAAAAAAAAAAAAGGAGGGCTTTGGACGTTTCAAGCATAGCTCTTCGTCGGAAAGTAAAACAGAAAAGTTCAGAGAAGGACAAAGATCACCAACAGCACGTAGGAGAGAGGGGAAAACGAACGAAAAACGAAAATTTTACTTGTAAAAGTATACTTCTTTTGTTAACATGCTTACTATGCAAGGAACCTGTTTCATTTTATTCATAAATGAATGGTTGGAATTAGACTCGTATTCATAGGCAACCTTGCGATTTACCGAAAGCATTAATTGTTGCAGTTCAAGTCGGTCTCCGTATTTTTCCAAAATGTGGGCTAACGACTGAATAAACCACGATCCATTTGTAGAGTTTCTCCAGGAATAAAATCCAGGGACAGTGGAATAAGCCAGAAGAACGTCGGCCCAAAGTGGTACTTTGTGGGATTTGACATTTTGATATTCCACTTTTGCAAAAGTATCAGCATCGTGCATAACTGCACCGCTGTCCATTTTCGTTCCCCGACAAGCTTGTACGAAGAATAGTTTTGGCTTACCTATTAAACCTGGGCATTTATCAGGAAGCAACATCTCCACTAAATCGTTAAGATTTACTTTGCCATCAGTACCATAAATCTGGCTATCGTCTTCACCGTGCGTCAATATAACACACACGAAGCAGTTATGGTTCCCATGGTCCCTCGTGGATATATCCAAAAAGATTTGGTTCATGCTTTTCCCTGATAAATTCTTGCGGTTAATCACCTGAAAATGCAATGACTCCAATGTGTGTTTAATTGCTGATGCATCTCTATCGGATCCTTGTCGTTTAGACATTTTAGTCGATTTGTCGAAGGTTTCATTGTTGATTATTAAAGCCAGATTCTTTTTATCACGATCCATGTCATATCTGGCATTTACAGATTCGCCACTTTCCTCAACAGACATCATTTCAACATCTTCAGGTTGTGAATCGGGATCTTTCTCTTTAAAAAACATACCATCTATAACTTGTGCATCTGTGTAATCCATTGTTGATCGGAATATGTATGAAGGTGCGGAAATGTATTACGGGAACAACAAACGGTGCATTGTTCTGAAAGTTGACTTTAAAATTTCACAGCAGTTAAGGAACGGAAATAGACGATAAATTAGTGCTGTTTTTGTCGTTGTTCAGCACAGAAATAGCAGTCAAATTGTATTCCTTATAAATATCAAGATGGTGGGAATAACTCAAACGATTATCCAATAGACAGTAGTAAATATAGGTTAATACATTATAAAGTAAAATATCCACATCTATTAAACTTACACCTTAAACGTTGATAAAATGTCCAGACATAACTTAATAATAAAATAGACAATCCACTGAATTTGTATGTGATACCACAGTCGCTACTCAACACAAGACTACTTCCGCGTTTTATTTCTTTTACGTTTTCTGAATATTTGTGTATGAGATGTCATGCTTAATAAATCCCTGGTTACCAATGGACCAATGATAAAGGTTACTACATTTAGGTCAGTCAGTGGGATGGGCAAGTTGGCTATGTAACTGAATGCTCTCAGTGACACTAAATATTTTTCTAAAAATTACTGGAAGCTTTTTAGTCCCATGCGTATAGCTGTCGCAGATATACCCCTACACATGTATACAAACATAAATACATACAAACATACGCGCGCGCGCGCACAGACACGCACACACATCTGTGCGTGAAAGTGCATCGGCTGCTACGTTGGTCGTCCCTTTGATGTGACGTATATCCGTCGTGTACTACGATATGAAGTCGAGGTGGCGGATTTCTCTCGGCGAGTGGCGATCCGACTTGGTGTTAAATGCATATACCAGTGGTTTGTGATCGGTATATATGGCAAAAGTGGTACCTTCCAGCATGTCTCGGAAATGCTCAACGGTCAGGTATGCCGCTAATAATTCCGGACTGAATGTACTGTATTTCGTTTCCGCGGGTTTTAATCGCTTACAAAAGAAAGACAACGGTTGCCATATGCCGTCAACAAGCGGCTGTAGTACACCTCCAACTCCGGAATCGGATGCATCAACGAGTAAACACAGTGGGGCGCAGTGGCCCGGCTACTGACAGCTAATACCATGACTGGCCGGAGCGAGCTATATGTCTGTCTCTCTCTCTATCTATCTATCACTCGAAAGTTCGCGCGTCCGCGCTAGCTAGTCGTGAGTAGAAAACACAAATTTAATATAAAAACATATTTCCCGAAATTGCAAATTATTTAAAATATAAAAATATAATTTTCAACAGAGAGAATTTATCAAAATAGAAAACAAATGAAGTTTGAAGTTTAAAAATAATAGGATCGACCACTCACGACTAGCTAGCGCGGACGCGAGTACCCTTATACTCTGTGTTGTGTTTTCAAACGCATGGATATAGGTGTCAAATTTGTTCCAATAACTTTCGAGTAATAGATAGATAGATAGAG
>NC_068985.1:97341585-97341994 GCF_001194135.2 Octopus bimaculoides | reverse complement strand
ACGCACATAATCGACAAAAATGAAACAAATATGGACGACTTGCTCCGAAACACCCCGAGAGGGGAACGCTTCTCAAAAATAACCTGCAGTTGTTTCCTTCAAAATTCCTACATGCTCGAAATGTACATACATCAAGGTATATTTGTAGAAAATTTCACGAAAAAATATTAATTTTCCTGGAAGTTAAGAAGAATATAAGTGGACTCTGTTGGAATTTCCGAAAATTGTCCCCCACCCCCATTCCAAAACTTGTGTTTTTATTGGCAAAACCAGCAACATGACCTCCCATCCAATATGTTTCAAAAGACGATAGGCCATACTAGAGCACCGTCTTTTATTTGAAGAAATCAACGTCAGGGATTATTCTTTGGAAGCCTCGTATTAATTCTATCGCCTCTTTTTTCGAACT
>NC_068985.1:97340255-97341485 GCF_001194135.2 Octopus bimaculoides | reverse complement strand
CAGATGAAATGCTGAAATGGGGGTACATGCACGATTCGCTAGGCCTCTTCTGAGATTCACAAAAAAATTCCATACAAATATACAGTAAGAGATAAAAACAAAAATGAAATAGAAATAAAAATAAAAATAAAAATAAAAATAAAAATAAGGGTACAGCAAGAATAAAATAAAAAATAAATAAATGAAAAATGAAAATGTTACATATAAAAAATATAAAAATATAAGGCACATAAAAAGCCGACAAAGAGTACATGAGGTCATACAAATAGTTATAGACACTCCAATATATAAGTCCGTATACATAACCATACTTAGATGTTCAATGTTATATGTAAATGAAATTGTTAAAAACGTAAGTGCAATAGTGGTGAATGGGTGCGGGGACTGAACAAATGTCCATGTAGCAGTCAAACAACTTTGAAATAACAGCCAACCGTATTAAGAAATGAAAGATCATATAAACCAATGTTGTCCTAGTACATATAAAGAGACTCAACAATAATTCACGAAGAAAATAGTTTCTACCATTAATATAAAGAAAAAAAGACCAAATTATCAATGTTATCATTTTTACACCATTTTAATCATTTCAACAAAAGTGTTTGTGAAGACAAAGAATTAGGTAAATTTAATTAGTAAATTGAATTAGTAAATTTAATGTTATATCAGTGTTATAATGCAAAAAGTAAGTCCCTGATCCGGTATGTAATCTGCAATGTTTCTTTTTTCTGTGGTACTTGAACTTTACAAAATCGTACTTAGAACCAGATATCGTTGCTCAACATAAGGAGTACAAGTTTACAAAGGAGCGGCTACATGAATCATTGTCATATATTTAAAAAGGAATTTTAAAGTACATAAAATATTCATTTCTACTCTAAGCACAAGGCCCGAAATTTTTGGGGAGAAGGCCAGGCGATTAGATCGACCCCAGTACCCAACTAGTACTGAATTTATCGACCCCGAAGGGATGAAAGGGAAAGTCGACCTCAGCGTAATTTGAACTCAGAACGTAAAGACAGACGAAATGCCGCTAAGCATTTCGTCCGGCGTGCTAACGCTTGTTATTTCTTTATTGCCCACAAGGGGCTAAGCATAGAGGGGACAAACAAGGACAGACAAAGGGATTAAGTCGATTATATACATACATACATGTATATATATATCTATCTGTCTATCTATCTATCTATCTATCTATCTATCTATCTATCTATCTATCTATCTATCTAT
>NC_068985.1:97337552-97340118 GCF_001194135.2 Octopus bimaculoides | reverse complement strand
TTTCCACTTGGAGAATTTAATGTAGTTACAAAAATATGTCCTTCTGTTGAAATGAAATTTCAGTAAATTTCTATATCTTTGTACAGCTGAGGATTGCTCTGCATTTAACATTTGATGTTCACATTGCTTAAATAAATGGAGTCGCATGAAACGATCGTACAGCATTAACTTTGGATATCCTTGTTGCTTATTTCGATTTTAATCACCTTATTTTGGAATTGTATTGATAATACCATACTTAATTCTGGTGCCTAAACTTAAGTACCATATTCACCTTAAATCTAAATTTTATAAATATACATATACATATATAAAGTGAAATTGTTAAAAACGTAAGTACAGTAGTGGTGAGTGGGTGCGGGGACTGAACAAATGTCCATGTAGCAATCAAACAACTTTGAAATAACAGCCAATCGTATTAAGAAATGAAAGATCATATAAAGCGATGTAGTTCTAAAAGAAATAAAGATAGACAAAATACCGCTAAATATTTCGTTGGCGTGCTGACGATTCTGCCAGCTCTTCGCCTTAGTACATAAGAATTTTTTTTTTCACACTAGGCACAAGGCTCGAAATTTTTGGGGGAGTAGGCCAGTCGATTAGATCGACTCAGTACGCAACTGGTACTTATTGTATCGACCTCGAAAGGATGAAAGGCAAAGTCGACCTCGGCGAAATTTGAACTAAGAACGTTAAGAGGACATAAAAGATATTACAATGAAACAGTAAGTTCTCATAACAGAATGTGTGTATGTTGTGGTGTGTGTGTGTGTGTGTGTGTGTGTGTGTGTTTGGATAAGGTGAGGAGGAAAGAGGAGAGAACATATGAAAAAGGAAGATTTCACTTGTAAAAGTATAATTCTTTCGTTAGCATGCTTGCTATGCAAGGAACTTGTTTCATTTCATTAATCTCTGAATGGCTAGTCTTAGACTCATATTCATAGGCAACCCTACGATTTACCGAAAGCATTAATTGTTGCAGTTCAAGTCGGTCTCCGTGTTTTCCGAAAATGTGAGCCAACGATTGAATAAACCACGATCCATTTGTAGAATTTCTCCAGGAGTAAAACCCAGGGACAGTAGAATAAGCCAGAAGCACGTCTGCCCAAAGTGGTACTTTGTAAGATGTAATATTTTCATATTTTTTTCTCATATCACCAGCATCGTGCATAACTGCACCGCTGTCAAATTTCGTTCCCCGACAGGCTTGTACGAAGAATAGTTTTGGCTTACCTATTAAACCTGGGCATCTATTAGGAAGAAGCATCTCCACTAAATCGTCAAGTTTTACTTTATCATCAGTACCATATATCCAGTTATTGTCTTCACCGTGAGTTAATATAACACACACGAAGCAGTTATAATTAGCATAGTCCCTCGTGGATATATCCCAAAAGATTTGTTCCATGCTTTTCACTGATAAATTCGTGCGGTTAATCACCTGAAAATGCAATGACTCCAATGTATGTTTAATTGCTGATGCATCTTTATCGGATCCTTGTCGTTCAGGCATTCCCGTCGATTTGTCAAATTTTACGTTATTTATTATTAAAGCCAGATTCTTTTTATTACGAACCATGTCATATTTGGTATTTACAGATTCGCCACTTTCCTCAACAGACACCATTTCAACATCTTCAGGTTGTGAATCGGGGTTTCTCTCTTTAAAAAATATACCGTCAACACGTTGTGCATCTGTGTAATCCATTGTTGAGCGGAATATTTATAAAGATGCGGGAATGTATTATGGGAACAACAAACAGTGGATTGTTCTGAAAGTTGACTTTAAAATTTCACAGCAGTTAAGGAACGGAAATAGACGATAAATTAGTGCTGTTTTTGTCGTTGTTCAGCACAGAAATAGCAGTCAAATTGTATTCCTTATAAATATCAAGATGGTGGGAATAACTCAAACGATTATCCAATAGACAGTAGTAAATATAAGTTAATACTTAATAAGTAAAAGATCCACATTTGTTAAACTTACACCTGGATTAAACCAATGTATAACTGCTAATAAACTGATAAAATGTGCAGACATAACTTGATAATAAATTAGACAATCCACTGAATGAGAATTTCACTGAATTTGTATGATACAACAGTCGTTTCTTAGCACCCGACTACTTCGGCGTTTTATTTTTTTCCTTTTCTGAATATATGTGTAAGATAAGTCACGCTTTAATAAATACTGGTTAGCAACGGATCAATGATAAAAGTTTCTACATTTAGGTCAGTGAATGGGCTAGGCAAGTTTTCTATGCATATTTTTCTGAGAAAACTAGTTTTTTTCATTGGAAGTTTTATTGTCCGATGCGTATAGCTGTCGTAAATATAGATATACACAGGGAGAATATACAAATAATAACAACAGACGAGGACAGGTGGTGTAAATAACAAAAGTATATATTAGTATGACGCTCGGGAATACGGAAAGTCTTTGACGTTTCGAGCTACGCTCTTCAACAGAAAGAATACGGAGACAAGGAGAAAAACACGGAGAAAAAAAATTGAATAGTGTTCAGTCAACGGTCAATCATAATATGTACACACACACACACACACA
>NC_068985.1:97333750-97334436 GCF_001194135.2 Octopus bimaculoides | reverse complement strand
CTGATAGAATTCTGACAAAACTGTGTAGCAACAGATCGCCAGCAATTGCTTCATCACAAATTGCCGTTCTAGCTCCTGCGAAAAGGGATTACCCTGCTATGTATAATCAGGGCAGCGCAAAAAGTTGTTTTGCACAAGCATTTGTATAGCCAATTAGACGGATGAAATTTACGTACGCTTAATAATGTTACGCAAAACAGCCTTCAGACTTTCCCTATTAATTTCATCGTCTTTTGAATTAAGAACATATTTACATCATGAGGGTTTTTTCATTGTAAGGCTTTCTTTTTTAGTTGATTTTCACTTAGCAAGACTTATTGTAGATGGTGTAATAAGTCACACCCGGACAAGGTTGGGTTATACTGCTTGTAGTCACTAAACACAAGACAACTTCTGCGTCTTATTTATTTCATATATCGTGTGAATATTACCATGTTATTTGTAAGAGATGTTATGCTTAAAAATTACTGGTTATAAATGAACCAATGGGAAATTAACTACAGTTAGGACGACGACGATGACAGAAAAGCTATCTTTGTAATTTACGCGTAAGAAATATCACAAATATTTTTCTTACAAAACGACATATATTTATTGCGATATTTTTGTTCAATGTGTCTAGCGTTGCGAATGTACATTTGAACACGAACACAAACACACACACACACACACACACACACACACAT
>NC_068985.1:97327835-97329619 GCF_001194135.2 Octopus bimaculoides | reverse complement strand
GAAATATGTATAGAGATCAAAGTTAGTTATGAGTGCATCATTTAAACGTATTCTGTATTTTTCGATGAAAGAATTTTCATTATTTAAACGTTCTTGTATAGAAATTGTATCTTTGCACTGTTAGAGGGGAAAACTGAAATTTGGTTTGATGTCACCCGATGTGGATTTTCCTTCTTTAATTTCTTGTATAACCTGGTGTAGAGCTCAATATATATATATATATATATGCATCAGGACGAAGGGTTCGTCGAATACAGAATTGCAAGAAGAAAGTAAGATGACAAAAGAATAAAGAATTATCTGATGAACTTCATTAACTTACAGTCGTTTCTGCTACAGGATGCAGTGCACTCATAGTTGAGTACCCGACTAACACCTTTTAGCTTCATCGGAGAGAGCGAAGAAGGAAGGGAGTGAGCGAGAGAGAAAGAAAAAGAGAGCGAGTGAGAGGGAGAGAGAGATATATAATACATAAATACAGTGAGCGGTACCGAGCAAAAGAATGTGAATGCAGTCGTTTTGTTGGGTTGTTTGGACGGGTAGTCAGTGGCCACCCCAGTGCACTGGAGTACAGTGTTTTCTATGAATGTTTTCTCTTTTTATTTTTATTATTTTTTTTTTTGCAGGTGTAAATAAGTACTGTCTCGACTCCTAGGATTCACGTGTTGTGTTACCCGATTCCACGGCGTTTCAGTTACCGAAATCGCAACATTCATCCAAAACGGGATTTAAGTCTGTCATAGGGTTACCCATTTACGACCGAGTGGACTGACAGAATATAAAATGAAGTGTTTTTCTCAATAACACCACACACTGGTCCTGGAATATGAAATGAAGTGTTTTTCTCAATAACAGCACACACGGTCCTGGAATCGAAATTACGATCTTGAACTCGTGGGTACAACTAACTAACCGCTAGGCCACGCCCTTCCGCTCTAGTCTTTATATCTATCAAAGATTCTCTTTTCTCTCGAGAAACACTGTATTCGCTGTTTTTACTTTTTAATCGATCAAGAGTTCAGAAGAAACATTGGTTGAAGAGATTCCAGTCAAGAACTGAGGAATGGCTTTTAATTTCCAACCCGTGCATGAATTAATCCTGGGACATTATCTTAGCAGTGTAAATAGAAACATTATTTCCAATCTTGTATATAGTCAGCAATGATATCTTGCGCAACTGTTGTTAAATTTATCGCTAGTTCTTGAGCATTGTTCTTCAGCCGTGCAATTTTAACAAAGACTTAGTCATCGTATTATTGGCTACCTTTGACTCTTGAATCATAGCTCAATCTGCGCCTGCGACATTTGGTTGAAAAATTCTCTATCTCGCAGTCGGCGTAAGGTGTCATTAATTAGGTAAATCGATCGGCAAAAAAGTGAAATTGTTACCAGGTTATAAGTGTAAGTGCAGTAGTGGTGACTGGTGAGAAACTGAACAAATGTCGATGTAGCAGTAAAACAACTCTGAAATAACAGCCAACCATGCTAAGAAATGAAAGACCATATAAAGCGATGTAGTCCTAATACAAATAAAGAAAAAAAAATGTTAATGGTTATAATGTAATTTTATTATAAGTCCACTGGACAATAATTGGACACGGAAATAACAGTTTCTGCCATTAATATTAAGAAATAAAATCAAATTATCAATGTTATCATTTCTCTGTCATATATTACTGAACAAATTTTGATGAACATAAAAAAAAAATATTACAATTAAACGAAATAAGTTCTCAGAAAAGAACTGAAAACGGAGAAGTAGAAAGTTCAAGGTTATATATATA
>NC_068985.1:97324212-97327024 GCF_001194135.2 Octopus bimaculoides | reverse complement strand
ATATATATATATATATATACACATATATAATTGAGGAGAGAGTGGGAGAACGTATGTTAAACGAATATTTTATTTGTAAAAGTATAGTTCTTTTGTTAACATGATTACTATGGAAGGAAGCTGTTTCTTTTTATTCAACCGGGGATCATCGTTTATAGACTCATATTCATAGGCAACTCTACGATTTACCGAAAGCATTAATTGTTGCAGTTCAAGTCGATCTCCGTCTTTTTCCAAAATGTGGGCTAACGACTGAATAAATCACGATCCATTAGTAAAATCTGTCTAGGAGTAAAATCCAGGGACAGTAGAATAAGCCAGAAGAACGTTTGCCCAAACTGGTACTTTGTGAGATTTGATATTTCGATGTTCTACTTGACCATCAGTAACATCGTACATAACTGCACCGCTGTCCAGTTTTGTTCCCCGACAGGCTTGTATGAAGAATAGTGTTGGCTTACCTATTAAACCTGGGCATTTATTAGGAAGCAACATCTCCACTAAAGTATCTAGTCTTACTTCTTTATCCGTGCCATATATCAGGTTATCGTCTTCACCGTGAGTCAATATAACACAAACGAAGCAGTTATGATTCCCATGGTCCATCGTGGATATATCCGTAAAGATTTGTTTCATGCTTTTCACTGATAAATTCTTCCGGTTAATCACATTAAAATGCAATGATTCCAATGCCTGTTTAATTGCTGATGCATCTCTATCGGATCCTTGTCGTTGAGACATTCTAGTCGATTCGTCGAAGGTTTCATTGTTGATTATTAAAGCCAGATTCTTTTTATTACGATCCATGTTATATCTCGTACTTACAGATTTGCTACTTTCTTCAACCGACTCCATTTCAACATCTTGAGGTGTTAAGTCGGGATTTCTTTCGTTAAAATATATGCCTTCAACACATTTTGCATCTGTGTAGTCCATGGTTGATCGGAATATCTATAAAGCTGCCGAAATGTGGCAGTAAAGCTTAAACTGCGAATTGCTATGAAAGTTGAGGGACGGAAAAAGACGTATATTATTTCGTTTTTTTCCCTTTGTTCAGCTCAGAAACAGCAGTTAAGTTAGTTCCGGATGGGCATATAACAGAAGTGATTATTCAAGTGATATTAGTTAATATAAGTTATTGAGACAAACACTTACCTCTCTGGCTAATCGCTCATCAACTTTTTCAAGTACCACTTGAAAAGGAAGATGAGAATAGAGAGGCAGGTTTAATCTCGTGAAAGTTTCAAAAAAAGGTGGGTGAATGTAGCAAACATGGTGCGTGCGAGGGACGAAACCACTTTGAGCATGATCCTGTAAATCGAAAAAAGAAAGAGAGAGAGAGCACTTTGCTCTCATGTGTTTATTCCCTCCCTGCCTGAGGCAACCGTGGTCTTTTCCGTAGGGTTTTCTTTCCACGGATAAACATAATCTTGCTTTTTACTTTTTAAAAATTCTTCTGTGATATACGATCCCTTTTGATCGCCTTTCTTTTCCCGATCCCTTTTGATCGGAATTTTACTTTTTTTTCTCATTTTTTCCCTTTTTCTTTTTCATTTTCGAAAAGAAAATCTCTACATTTGTATTTGTCCTCTCTGTGTTCAGCCCTGTATGGCCAATAAAGAAAGTTATCTATCTATCTATCTATCTATCTATCTATCTATCTATCTATCTATCTATCTATCTATCTATCTAGCTATCTATCTATCTATCTATCTATCTATCTATCTATCTATCTATCTATCTATCTATCTATCTATCTATTTATCTATCTATCTATAGGCACAGGACTGGCTGTGTGGTAAGAAGCTTGCTTCCCAATCACATGGTTCCGGATTCTGTCCCACTGCGTGGCACCTTGGGCAAGTGTCTTCTACTGTAGTCTTGAGCCGACCAAAGCCTTATGAAGTGGATTTGGTAGACGGAAACTGAAAGAAGCCCGTCATGTGTGTGTGTGTGTGCATTTAGGTTTTTGTATTTACGGTTCAGTAGTTCAGCAAAAGAATAAGTCGTGGGGTCGATTTGTTCGACTAAAGGCCACAATCAAATAACTGAGACAAGTAGAATAAAAGAATCTATATACATTACCAAAGTGACTAAGGTGACTAGTCAGCACCAGTGTTGCTATAGATAAGAGTCAAATCAATTCGTGACCATGATAAGTTCCGATCTTAATGACCGACAAGAGAAATGGGCGTTTGCTTTCTACGGTAATCTACTACCATACATTGCTGCCTCTTGATTGTAAATTGCGAACAGCAACCTGAATAATTTACAATTCTCATTTCATCATTTTCAGAATCATTCACCGTTTTCTATGCTATTCTCTATAAGACTGACGAGGTGAGTTAAGTTCTTTAACCCCCAGTGACAAAGTAAGGGATCATTGACAAAGGCTAATCAATTCTGAAATTATGAATGATATGACTTCATCTCGCTTGCTACAGGGAGCTTGTCTCCCTTGTCAGACATTAGACATGTACTCTCACGAGGCTAGGAGGTGTTTTAACTCTTATTTCTAGCAATGCTAGTGCTGACTAACACTTTCACTCACTCTAATGACGACTATACTTGCTGCCTCTCTATTGTAAATTGCAAACAGATACCTGAATAATTTACAATTCTCACTTCATCAGTTTCGGAATCAGTCAATGTTTCCTATGCTGTTCCCTACGTAGGGATCTAACTTGACCCTGCCTGACATTTGAAACCAAATGTACCAGCTTGTTGCTTGTCAAAACAAGCGGGAAATCCTCTCCACACTAGATGATTGATGAGGAAACATTCGACGCCCTAGGACCTGTGATATATATAT
>NC_068985.1:97323245-97324112 GCF_001194135.2 Octopus bimaculoides | reverse complement strand
GAACCCTCGACGTCGTAAGCGACGGAGTGCCAACAACAACAACATAGGAGCAATATATGAGGGATCCTCTATGAGGTCGCTCGCCATGTGTGAAATAACAGCTAAATTTTCTCAAATCGCATACAGCAGTTTTAAAAAAGGGTGTACTCCTGGAATTTACAAAATGATAGGCTGGTCATTGCCGGAACGCATTTGATCATGAATTTATTTGATCGGGTCTGACTTCGGACTTAATAACAGCAACAACAACAACAACAGCCATAGCCGCACAACCACGAAAGAATGATTAACTTTACACAGCTATGATATACAAAGTATTGCAAATAAAATATCAATCACAAATAATAATCGATTAACAATGATACGGCTGGTTTATTAACTGACAAACTTCAAGAATTAATGCAATATTACATGACATTGTTCAAATATTTAATTAGATATTTTGATTTATTTAATCGATGTTAAGTAACAGATGTGGTGCACCAATATTTAGAGTGCATATCTGTACACATTAGCATTCAGCTACTTTCACATACAAATACCTCAGAATATTTCTGAAACATATTAGTACTTACTTTTGCGTATATTCTTTAGAGATGTGTTTATTCTCTTTACTCTTTTACTGGTTTCAGTCATTTGACTGTGGCCATGCTGGAGCACTGCCTTTAGTGTGGAGCAAATCGACCCCAGGACTTATTCTTTTGTAGGCCTAGTACTTATTATATCGGTCTCTCTTGCCGAACTGCTAAGTTACGGGGACGTAAACACACCAGCATCGGTTGTCAAGCGATGTTGGGGAGACACACACACACACACACACACACACACACACATATATATATATATATATATATATATATATATATA
>NC_068985.1:97321048-97323034 GCF_001194135.2 Octopus bimaculoides | reverse complement strand
TGTGTGTGTGTGTGTGTGTGTGTGTGTGTGTGTGTGTGTGTGTGTGTGTGTGTGTGTGTGTCTGCACTTTGTATCATTCCGTACAGGAATGTCCAGTAAGCATTTGTCCAGTAATAGCTGCATCGAGTGAACCCACAAAGTGTAAGACTTATTCGAGGATATATTTGACAATTTAATAAAACAACTCTAATCTAGTAAATAAAACTATATATATTTGAATCAGAATCTGTACGTGTGTTCTTGATAAGCTTTCTTATAAAATTAATTTATGAATCTGCCGTTAGTTTCGATGATTGCTTCAATGCAGGCCAGGAATCGTTGACATGTATGCAAATAAAGGGTCTTTATACATCTCGGACTTCACCTGGACAATGTAGCTGTCAGTGAAGCTACGGTTTTGTAAAGATGTCGATTAGTCTTCCTTGCAACAACGCTCCAAAGGTAGTAGTCCATAGGATTTACATATGGCGTGTTTGAAGGCCAGAAGTTTGATGATCCATGATCGCAATGATTGTCAGACATAAGTTCTTGGGATGCGTGGGCTTTGTGAGAAGTTGTTTTCTTGTTGAAATATGTACGGCCTTTCCTTGCGTACTTCATCCATCCAGGGTTTAACAACTGTCTCCAGCATCTCAACCTTATTCAACAGCATTCTAAAATCCTGTGGAAAGATGTGAGGCGACATCATTTTCGTTATTCACTACTTCTGAATCCATCATTTAGTCTTCATCACTTTGAAGATGTCAGATAAATTTGCGCATAACCATCTGTAATTTTCAGTCAGAGTTTGGGCCTTGGTCGACAAGCGCCAAGCCCCAAAGTGCTATATTTGCGAGGGTTTTTGTGTCTCTGCAGTCATGAATCGGTTTCTCCTCAGCACACACGTCTTGTATCGAATGCCCTTGTGCATCACTGTTCTGCTTGTCCACTCCGACAACCAAAATTATTTCGTAACAGACCACATTGATTTTCAGAGATCATCATCGGTAAAGTTTCGAACCCGTTTACTGAACTGTTGTGTCCTTATCGTGACCGAACATTTAGGAGGATTTTTTTTTTGTTTTTTTTTGTTTACCTCTGTTCTAATTGTTGTTTCTCCTGTCCATCTTTTTATCGTCTATCTGTCTGAATGTTTTATTGTCCTCTATTGCGCTTTTGTTCCATTTTTTATATTTATATATACATATAGCGGCGTACGTACACACCTGTGCTCACCTTATGTATATATATATATATATATACATACACACACACGCACATACATACACAAAATTGCGCATAAGCCACCCTTATCATTTATATGCATATATATATATATATATACATACTTACGCACACATACATACACACACACATAAATAATACATACATACATATGTATATTCGTAAGTACATAAACGCTTACCTGTACATACATTCACACTTCACTTATATCTGCAAACAAGAAATAAATGGACGGAGCTTTTTTCGTTAATCAAACCAAATGGGACACAAAGACATAAGCGAAGAGACATCAAATTATATAAACATTCCACAAGCCTTTTGTGTTTAATCCACACACGCTTTGTTCAACACCCGTATATTTATATCCACACGCGCGCGCGCGCACTGGCTGTCACTAGAATGGTAATGCTCACGGTTTTAGGCGTTTGTTACTTCCATTAAATATTAGTATTTTTAATTATGTTTTTATTAGTTTTATTTCTGTATTATTTGTAGGCGGAAGCGTGGAAGTTTGCTTCTCAACCACATGGTTCCTGGTTCATTCCCACTGCGAGGTACCTTGGAGACAGTGCATTTTACTATGGCCCCTGATCTCGCAAAGCCTTGTGAATGAATTTTGTTGACGGAAACTAAAAGAAGCCTGTTGTGTGTGTGTGTGTGTGTGTGTGTGTGTGTGTGTGTGTGTGTGTAATTTATATATTTGTATATCTTTGTGACGTGGAGGCGCGTGGCTTAGTGGTTAGGGTGTCAGCACCATAATCG
>NC_068985.1:97319054-97320433 GCF_001194135.2 Octopus bimaculoides | reverse complement strand
TATTTGGTAGCAGAGGTTGTACTCATGGAAAATCTGATAAAAAGATAAATGCTGTTGATGTAGAAATACGTCCCTCAGAAATGGAGAATCAAAGGAGAGACGTTATGGAGAGGTTTATATGAATATGTATACGTAGCTTTTGCATGAAAAACTACAATATACCATAATCTTCCATGTGTAATTTATACTAGTTTCGAAACTTTACATGTGGAAATGCGCATGTTTACATTATTAAACGTGGAGGTGCAATGGCCCAGTGGTTAGAGCAGCGGACTCGCGGTCATAGGATCGCGGTTTCGATTCCCAGACAGGGCGTTGTGAGTGTTTGAGTGAAAACGCCTAAAGCTCCACGAGGCTCCGGCAGGAGATTGCTCTGACAGATAATCCAACTGAAATATTCTACATTGAAAGAAAGAGTACTCAAAGCACGTGTGTTGTAACAGAAGACGGGCAAAAGAGCAGGTGCAAATAGTACGTGACACACCTGTCTATAAGCAGGTCCCGCAGTATTTGTGAAAAACGAGTTGTAGATCTGAAGATGTCTGAAAAATTCATTTCGTTCATGATCAAAAACTTGAACGATGGTGTGTCTATATGTGTGAGTTCGTACTTGCATATGTACAAATTTTCTTAACTTTATTTATACCTTATAAACGAACATTCCATTCTTTTATTAACTATAAACTTACCTTAATTATATTAAAATTTCTTCCATCCATTTATTATTCTAATTCTGTTTACCTGCTCTATTTTATCTCCAGTCAACCTGCTTCCGCAGCATTTCGTTCGACTTTATGTTCAATGTTCAAATTCCGCGGGTGACGACTTTGCCTTTCATCTTTTCAGGGTTGATAAAATAAGTACCAGTCAGGCACTGGAATCGATAAAATCGACTGGCCCCCTCCCCCAAAAGTTTCAGACCTCATGCCTAGAGCAGAAAGGAATACTTGTTCTGGTTCTTTACACTTTGTGTTCAGATCTTTCTGCGATTAAGGCGGCGAGCTGGCA
This sequence comes from Octopus bimaculoides, assembly GCF_001194135.2. Taxonomy (NCBI): domain Eukaryota; kingdom Metazoa; phylum Mollusca; class Cephalopoda; order Octopoda; family Octopodidae; genus Octopus; species Octopus bimaculoides. Next base: position 97,319,425 of record NC_068985.1, on the reverse strand, counting down.
GAAACGCCTGGCGAAATGCTTTGCGGTATTTCGTCTGCCGTTACGTTCTGAGTTCAAATTCCGCTGAGGTCGACTTTGCCTTTCATCCTTTTGGGCTCGATTAAATAAGTACCAGTTACGCACTGGGGTCGATGTAATCGACTTAATCCCCTTGTCTGTCCTTGTTTGTCCCCTCTATGTTTAGCTCCTTGTGGGCAATAAAGAAATAAGAAACGTTAGCACGCCGGGCGAACTGTTTAGCGGTATTTCGTCTGTCTTTACGTTCTGAGTTCAAATTCTGCCGCGGTCAACTTTGCCTTTCATCCTTTCGGGGTCGATAAATTAAGTACCAGTTGTGTACTGGGGTCGATCTAATCGACTGGCCTCCTCCC
>NC_068985.1:97316013-97318886 GCF_001194135.2 Octopus bimaculoides | reverse complement strand
TGTACCTAAATTAAAACCAAAGACACGGTGGTGGGTTGGCGAATTTGTAAGAGCGTCGAACAAAATTTGTGCTAAGGAATTTGTTCCGGCTTTTTAGTTGAAATCCCGTCGAGGCTAAATTTGCCTGTTATTTCTCCGGGGGTCGATAAAACAAAGCGTCATTTAAGTACTGGTCTTGAGTTAATTAACCCTCCCGATGACCTTGTGTCTAAATTAGAAATAATTTTCGTTATTAACATTTTGGGTAACTTGTGCCTCGTTCCTATCAACGAACACCTATCATTTCTCTAAACCCTCCGTTGACCCATGTTAGGTGTTTGTGCTGTTAGCAATAGCTTTAGGCGTGAGTTGTATTTTTTTAAACTTCCGGTGTAAGTAAGAGCTGTTTCGAATCCTTGTATTCATAGGGACGGTTACCCGGGTTTCGTGGCGTATAAGTGACCGGATGACACCATTCCTGCTGAGCGAAACGCTAGTCTGTTGCAGAGTTACACACATTTGCAGCTGAGTGGAGTGAGGGAAGGCGAAATGGAGTGTTTTGTTCAAGAGCGTAATGCACTACTCGATCCAGGAATCAAATCCAAAGATCGTGAGTGCAGCATCCTATTCAATAGGCCACAGGTCATCGTGTTTTTTTTTAATTAAAGTGAGAGAGAGAGACAGACAGACAGACACACAGACACACAGACACACAGACAGACAGACACACAGACAGACAGACACACAGACAGACAGACACACAGACAGACAGACACACAGACAGAGAAAGAGGAGAGAGTAAGAGACAGACAGACAGCAACAGAGACAGAGAAGGAAGAGAGAGTGAGAGACAGAAAGGCAGAGAGAGACAGAGACAGAGACAGAAGAAAGACAGACAGATGGAAAGAAAGGCAGATGGAGAAAGAAAGAGAGAGAGAAAGACAGACTAGCATACAGACAGACAGACAGACAGACAGACAGACAGACAGACAGACAGACAGACAGACAGACAGACAGACAGACAGACAGACAGACATTCATGCAGACATACAGATAGAAAGGATGGAAAATCTACACTAGTTCTTGAATAGTTATTTCTCTGTCAACCTCCAAGATATTCCAAACTTGATCCTTCTAGAGTCCCGACGCAGAGCACAGTATGTCCGACAATATACAAAGAGGGGGATTATTCATCAACGCTATTATATCGCTGCCATATAACCCACCTTATTGTATAATGTCCATATTATGAAATGATATAACGTTTTACATGAGCAAAATAAATGAATGAATAAACAAAAAAATCTAAGAGAAATAATCCGGTCTATCTTTACAGTATCTTGACGAGGAAGGAGCAACGTAAAGGAATAAGATAGCAGGGTCAAATATATAGCGGGGGATAAAAAAAACAAAAAAACAACACTTGTTAAGTCTCACCTTCGACTGTGAAGCTGGTTCGATTCCACGGTACTCCAGAGCAGCACATCTTGTAACAAATGCAAAAACAGGAGTACAACAGTGACATGATTTTGGTGCCAAATAAACAGCAACACCATGTTAAGAACTTTTTTTTGGTTTATGAATGTACGCGTATGTATAGAAACATATGCATATGTGTGTGTATATATATATATATATATATATATATATATATGGTGGTGGTGGTGGTATCGACGAGCAAGTGTGAGTATGTATATTTATGATTATATGTATGTATGTGTGTGGTGTGTGTATTTGGTCGAAGCTGATGGTTTAATGATTGATCGGTTTCGAACGAATAAATAAACTTGAATATATGTATTGTGTCCTCTTTCTTTCACTTTCGTTTGCTCTACCAAACATGTATGTCCGCGTGCGCGTGTATTCTACATGTATGCGTGTGTGTGTCTGCATGTGTGTGTGTCTGCATGTGTGTGTGTCTGCATGTGTGTGTGTGTCTGCATGTGTGTGTGTGTCTGCATGTGTGTGTGTCTGCATGTGTGTGTGTGTCTGCATGTGTGTGTGTCTGCATGTGTGTGTGTCTGCATGTGTGTGTGTCTGCATGTGCGTGTGTGAGTGTGTGTGTCTCAGTTTATGTATATATGTTTTCTATATATTCACATTTGGTTTCTATATATGTATATATATATATATATATATATATATATATATATGTGTTCTATATATATGTATTTATGTGTGTGCGTGCGTGTGTGAGCGTGCATGTGTGCGTGCGTGCGTGTGCCTGTGCATATGCCCTCATATACACACACACGCACACGCACACACATTCACACGCTCACCCTTTCCCTCTGTCTTTGTCCATCCTTTTAAAAAGGCCTTTTGCCTATGCATATATACACATATATATATATATATATATATATAAATGTATGGGTGTATGTATGTGCAAGCACTCACGGTTCCGGTAAATATGAGCAACCCTTTAGGTGTGTCTACGTCGTGTGTTTGTTGTTGTTGTTGTTGTTGTTGTTCGTAGTGGTGGTGGTGGTGGTGGTCTTGTTGTTGTTTCTGCTGTTGCCGCTATTGAAATGATCAATTACCTGCTAAATCTCCGCTGTTGATTGAGTACTGTTAACAGAATCAGGTAAAATGATAAGTGTTATTTGTCATCAATCAAAACAACAACAGCAACAACTACAACAGCAACAACAACAACAACAACAATAGCAGCAGCAGCAGTAGCTATAACGGTAACAAGGATATACACAGCGGCAGCAGCAGCAGTAGGTGTAACAATATGAACCACAACAGCAGTTGTCAATAATAACAAAATAAAGGCTACTTCTGTTATAGCGGCGGCGGCGGCGGTGGTAGTGGTGTTGGTGGTGGTGGTGGTGGTGGTAATAGTGGTAGTAGTGGCGGTGGTTGTGGTAGTAGTAGTAGTAGTAGTA
>NC_068985.1:97314363-97315788 GCF_001194135.2 Octopus bimaculoides | reverse complement strand
GGTAGTGGTAGTTTTGGTGGTAGTAATAGAAGTAGTGATGGTGGTGGTGGTGGTGGTGGTAATAGTGGTAGTAGTGGCGGTGGTTGTGGTAGTAGTAGTAGTAGTAGTAGTAGTAGTAGTAGTAGTAGTAGTAACAATAGAATCAGCAACAGCAGCAATAATAGTAGGCATAACAACAGCTAAAGCCGGAGTAGCAGTAGTAGTAGCAACAACAAGAACAGACAGACAGACAGACAGACAGACAGACAGACAGACAGACCATCCACCAACTTCGTGACAAGAGGCCCGCTCCCCACCCCTGCTATTAAGAACTCGGCTTACAAAGGAGAGCATTATTGGGAGAATGCTTTGCTTATTTCCGAAATCCAATCACAATAAACTCTTCTGATAGAAGCGTGGGGCACTTAAAGGCGAAGACTAACCACAGTGAGGCTGAAACGACAGAAGCAAATACAGCGCTCAAAAGTAATAAGGACATTGAGAGGATGATAGTCGATCCAAAATGAGAAGTTGGGCTCCAGTTTTTATTCAGTGGGTTCCCTGCCGAGTACCACAAGGCAGGGATATGAATTAATCTTACGAAGATTGAGACATTTGTCGTCTCAAAATCTTCCCAGTGTACTCAGCATGTTGGGAGAACATCTTTCTTTCTTGCCTTTAACCCTCCAACGCGGAGTATAGGCCACTTATAATTGAATTCCATGTCGCATAATTTTTCGCTTCTGTACTTATACTCTGCTATGAATGTCCCCCTTTCTCTAGTTCCTTTTGTGTTGATCTACACCACGAGTTTTTAGGCCTACCCCTCTTTCTATATCCAACCAGATTCCACTGTAAAGCACTTTTCGCTACATTTGGTGTGTCCTTTTTAATTGTTCTACCAATCCACTTCCACTTTTTCTTAAATATTTGCTCCCTAATCGAAACTTGATTCGTTCTTTGCCGTAGCTCCATATTGCTTATGTGTTCGGATCATCTGATTTAAAGTATGCTACGCAAGCACCTGTTGATGAATGACTGTATTTGCTGATTTGACTTAACTGTTGTTCGCCATGTCTCAGCCCCATACAATAATACCGCTTTTGCGGAAAATCGAGTAACAGTTGCTTCTCATAGGACCCTATGGAGGAGGTGCCTGAGGACCCTACACTCTCGCACCTCCCAGGAAATGTGGGCGGAGAAGATGGCTGAATGAATATGTAGGTGTATACATACATACATACATACATACATACATACATACATACATACGTACGTACATACGTACATACGTACATACGTACATACATATATATATTTATATATAATATACGCACACATGCACACAGACACACACGCACACGCACACACGCATGCACGCACACACACACATATGCACACACACAGACATACACATACGCCCGTACACAAATGTACTCGGACAAT
>NC_068985.1:97313248-97314353 GCF_001194135.2 Octopus bimaculoides | reverse complement strand
AAAATTCTTATTTTGTTCTTTATTGAAATTACACTTGCGCTCCATACTTTGGTGGGCGGGGGGAACATCACTGAGACAAATCTGGGAAGATTTAAGGATCTCGGGGCCGCATTCACAAATGATGAAAAGCAGGATGCTGGATAGGATGCTGGCGTTGCAGGTAATGACACAGTAATTCTCCATCTTGTTTTCAGTCCTTAGAAGAGAAGAGATTGGGTGGGTGGCCTAAATCGCTATCTTCAATTCAGTTTTGATACCTATCCTCATCTGTTGTCACAAATGTTGGCCAATGACTGAAAGAGTACGATCTTGAATACATGTGGCCCAAATGGCTATCCTGCGAAGGTTCTCTGCAGTAACGTTACTCGGCAAGGTGCGTAACTCGGAGATTAGGGAGTCGCTCCAGGTCGAGACGCACTGAGGGGTCACAGTTCCAGTAATATTCTTTTCTACTCTAGGCACAGGACCTAAAATTTTGGAGGAGGGGGTCAGTCGATTAGATCAATCCCAGTGTGCAACTGGTACTTAATTTATCGACCCCCAAAAGGATGAAAGGCAAAGTCGACCTCGGCGGAATTTGAACGTAAAGATAGACGAAATACCGCTAAGCATTTCGCCCAACGTGCTAACGTTTCAGCCAGCTCGCTGCCTTACAGTTCCAGTAATATTAGAATGTCATAGGAGAGAATGGAAAGTCAGATTCAATCGGAACCAATCGGCAGGAGACCCAGGAAGAGACGAAGAAAGAGATGGCTGGATATATCCAAAGTCTCAGTTGGTCATGCTTGGGAAATCAGGCGGAAAATCGAGTAACAGTTGCTTCTCATAGGACCCTATGGAGGAGGTGCCTGAGGACCCTACACTCTCGCACCTCCCAGGAAATGTGGGCGGAGAAGATGGCTGAATGAATATGTAGGTGTATACATACATACATACATACATACATACATACATACATACATACATACATACGTACGTACATACGTACATACGTACATACGTACATACATATATATATTTATATATATTGTACGCACACATGCACACAGACACACACGCACACGCACACACACGCATGCACGCACACACACACATATGCACACAC
>NC_068985.1:97305682-97307435 GCF_001194135.2 Octopus bimaculoides | reverse complement strand
TATATATATATATATATATATATATATATATATATATATAATGGTAAATACACATTGTGTACAAGGCATCACCAACAAGTAGAAAAAAAAGGAAACATACGAGAGAAAAGTACAAAATAGCAAAAGAAGATAACTCTTCATCAGTTGTTGGACTGTTTATTGCTCCTATTTCATGCTTTTGACGATGATATAGGGAATTTCATAAGACAGCAGCATCCAGAAATTTTAGAAATATAAAATTCATAGTGAGTTAGACCTTCGAACGAACGAACAAATACAGAGTGGACGTACAGAGTAAACAATCGATGAAGGCAAACATTAAGGGCCGTTAGGCCAAGACGAATTGTAATGAGTAACGCTTGGGATATATATATATGTGTGTGTGTGTGTACGTGTGTGTATGTTATATATGTGCATATGTATATAAAGATATAAGTTAGCGCGCGCGCAAGTGTGTCTGTGTTTAGTTTCGTTGTATGACTGGATAAAAAAACTGGCAATGATTTTATCATATCGTTTTCTCAGAAAATATTTGTTATTTCTTGCCTGAAAACTGCATAGAAAACATCCTTGTAAGCTCCAAATGCAGTGAATTTCTCATTAGTTCATGCGTAACCAGAATTATTGAAGCATAACATATATCAGAGATAACATCATATATTATAGCATATAAAATAAATAAGACGCAGAAACATAACATATATATTACCGAGGTAATATATCGTCATTTTCCGTTCCTCAAATTTTACAACAATACACGGTTTAAACTTTTTCTGCTACATTTCGGCTGCTTTATAGATATTCCGATCAACCATGGACTACACAGGTGCACGAAACGTTAAAGGTATTTTTTTTAAGAGAGAAATCCCGATTCACAACTGGAAGATGTTAAAATGATGTCTGTTGAAAACAGCACCGAATCCGTAAATACCAGATATAACATGGATCGTAATAAAAAGAACCTGGCTCTAATAATCGACAATGAAAGTTTCGACGAATCGACAGGAATGTCTAGAAGAGAAGGAACCGATGAAGATGCATCGGCGATTAAACGGACATTGGAGTCATTGCATTTTAAGGTGATTAACCGCAAGAATTTATCAGTGAAAAGCATGAAACAAATCTTTACGGATATATCCACGATGGACCATGGGAACTATAACTGTTTCGTTTGTGTTTTATTGACCCACGGTGAAGACGATGACCAGATTTATGGTACTGATGGTAAGGTAAATCTTAACGATTTAGTGGAGATGTTGCTTCCTGATAGATGCCCAGGTTTAATATGTAAGCCAAAACTATTCTTCATACAAGCCTGTCGGGGAACGAAAATGGACAGTGGAGTAATTATGCACGATGCCGCTGCTTTTGGAGGCGAATATCAAAATGTTACATCTCACAAAGTACCACTTTGGGCAGACGTTCTTCTAGGTTATTCCACTGTCCCTGGATTTTATTCCTAGACAGATTCTACTAATGGATCGTGGTTTATTCAGTCGTTAGCCCACATTTTGGAAAAAGACGGAGACCGACTTGAACTGCAACAATTAATGCTTTCGGTAAATCGTAGGGTTGCCTATGAATATGAGTCTAGTAGCAAAGATTCTTCGCTGAATAAAATGAAGCAAGTTCCTTCCATAGTAAGCATGTTAACAAAAGAACTATACTTTTACAAGTAAAATTTTCGTTTAACATACGTTCTCACGTTCTCCCACTCACCCCTCAATTTATATATATATATATATATACCCCT
>NC_068985.1:97302499-97303950 GCF_001194135.2 Octopus bimaculoides | reverse complement strand
ATATATATATATATATAACCTTGAACTTTCTACTTCTCCGTTTTCACTTCTTTTCTGAGAGCTTATTTCATTTAATTGTAATATTTTTTTTTATGTACATCAAAATTTGTTTAGTAATATATGACAGAGAAGTGATAATATTGATAATTTGATTTTATTTCTTAATATTAATGGCGGAAACTGTTATTTTGCTGTTCAATTGTTGTCTATTGGACTTATAATAAAATTACATTGTAACCATAAACATCTTTTTTTCTTCATTTGCATTAGGACTACATCGCTTTATATGGTCTTTCGTTTCTTAACACGGTTGGCTGTTATTTCAGAGTTGTTTGAATGCTACATCGATAATTATTCAATTTCTCCCCAGTCACCACTACTGCACTTACGTTTATAACCTGTTAATAATTTCACTTTTTTCCGATCGATTTACCTAATTAACAACACCTTACGCCGGTTGCCAGGTAGAGCATTTTTCGACCAAATGTCGCAGGCGCAGATTGAGCTACGATTCAAGATTCAATCGTAGCCAATAATACGATGACTAAGTTTTTGTTAAAATTGCGAGGCTGAGCAGAATCAAGAACAATATTCAAGAACTAGTGATAAATTTACCTGGTCAGTTCCATTTACACTGCTAAGATAATGTTCCAAGATAAATTGATGCAGGGGTTGGAAGTTAAGAGCTATTCCTCAGTTCTTGACTGGAATCTCTTCGACCACATTGTAACCATAGAATAATTCCTCCGAAATCCTGATCAATAAAAAGACTAGAGAATACTGTGTATTTACGACCTTAGGATCGCGTAAGGAAAAACTCGAGTGAACAGATAATCTTTGATAGATATAAAATCTAGAGTGAAGGTGCGCGACCAAGGAGTTAGTTGTAACCACGAGTATAAATCGTAGGTTCTCTCTCTCTCTCTCTCTCTCTCTCTCTCTCTCTCTCTCTCTCTCTCTCTCTCTCTCTCTCTCTCTCCTCATCCTTCCCTCCCTCTCGCACTTTCTCTCTCTCCCCTCTCTCTTTTCATCTCTGTCCCTCTTTCTGGCTCTCTTTCTCTCTCGTTCTCTCCGATGAAGCTATAAGGTATTAGTCAGGTACTCAACTATGAGTCCACTGCATCCTATAGCAGAAACAACCGTAAGCTAATGAAGTTCTTAAGATAGTCGTGTATTCCTTTGTCGTTTCATTTCCTTCTTATCGCTTTGTACTCGTCTAACCCTTCGTCGTGAAGCATATGCATAGTGAGTTCTCTGATCAAATGTAACCTTCATCGTACCCTCATGGTGACGCAGAATGCGACAAGGCCGGCCCTTTCAATTATAGGTACATATACACATAATAGCAACAGGTGATGCGATTGAGTTACACATAGCATGGGCTAGTCCTTGGCCGAAACATATCGAAGTTATCTAAGTTACACACACACATATATATATATATATATATG
>NC_068985.1:97299640-97301668 GCF_001194135.2 Octopus bimaculoides | reverse complement strand
ATTCACTGTGCTAGAAATAGATCACATCTTGTGTCTAATAAGACCTACGCTATATTTCATGTGATCTATTTCTAGCACATTGAATGTCCACGTTAGTGGTCAACGTCATATATAAAAATATATATATATATATATACATATATGTATATGTATATCCATATATGTATGTGTATGTATATATGTATGTGTATGTATATATGTATGTTAAGCGTAGATGTTGATGTGTGGTAAGAAGCTTCCTTCCCAATCAAATGGTTTCAGGTTCACACCCACTGCTAATACAGATGCGAGCCCACCAAAGACTTTTGAGTGTGTTGGTAGACGGAAACTAAAAGACGCCCGGCGGTGTGAATATCTATCTATCTATCTATCTATCTATCTATCTATCTATCTATCTATCTATCTATCTATCTATCTATCTATACATACATACATACATACATACATTTATATATATATATGAATGTGTCTGTTTATGTTTGTAACCCTACTTGACAACCGAAGCTGGAGTGCTTACGTCCACGTAACTTAACGGTTCGGCAAAAGAAACCAGTAGAATCGGTATCGGGCTTACATAGAAAAAAACCCGTTGTCAATTTCTTCAGTAAGCAATACAACCTTTTAAGGCGGTGCTCCAGCATGGCCGCAGTGAAACAAGCAAAATAATACAACACACACACATGTAGATAGATAGATAGATAGATAGATAACTAGTAATGAATAAGCAATCTATTAGTTACAGGAAAATATGGTGTCTCATTGAAGTAATTGATGAAAAAATCTTTTGAAAAGCTACAGTTTATGGTAGTGCATGCCCTTCCATATTGGTATGTGTAATAATATCGATGTTGTTGCACAGATATCTGAAAGACTGATTTTAAGCAAAACAGAAGGCTTGCTTTTAATGTTGCTAAGTCTGTGAAGATCAATTGCACATCAACCGCTTCATAGATACCGTGTGTAAGACGGACAAGCGGATGTAAACATTGTATGAGTTAACTAGGAAATGGCTGTTCATAGAGGGCTACACAGGTTGATACCGAAAACATTACTTGTTGATACCGAAAATAGTGATAGCAACAATAATCAAAAAGATTGAACAGGCGTTAATGTAGAGGTGTTTTAAAGAAAGTTATCAAGGTAGCTGTTTATAGGGAGTATTTTCTGTGGGACAACCTTTTTCTCTCACTTATTTTCTATGAGGTAGTAATATATGCAAAAATCTATTAAGCCACAATGGATTTGGATACAGAATTCACAAGCTTTTGTATATGACCAAACTTTAGCAGTATGGTACAGATATTAAATCGTTTTCAACACTGTATACACATGTGATATCCAATTCGTGTCAGAGAAATTTTTTGAAGTAAAATGAAAGAGAGGAAAATAAATGAAGAGCAAAAGAAATATGAATTTAGGTGAAGTAAATTTTAAACGAAAAGGATAAAACGTTTACAAAATAAGTGAGATTTAGCCCACGGTAAAGTTTAATACAGCTCTCAGTTCAATTTTATAACAAAAGGCAAAAAAAATTCTTTTCATTTTAAAGGTATTTTCACAAATATATATCGATTGCAAACATTTACGGTTGAGAGCTGTGTGGAATTATGATAAATACCGATTCTTTGTTATCCTCTAGCATTAAGAAAAATGGAAATTATTACAACTGAAAACGGTAATAAGTTTCAAAGCAAGCTAAACAAGCGCACTCAGAGAGCGCAAACCTCCGTCATGGCAACACCAACATCCTCTCAACGATTAGCCAGAGAGGATGTTTGAAATGAGAATATTGCGGAACTATTATTTTGATGAGTTCTATCTATTTATCACCCGATAAGGCACACATGCACCGCCGGGTGCTGTTGAACCAGTTGTTAAGTGTCCGACCAGTGAGAGATCGATGCTAGATGCGTCGAAACAATTGTCGTGATTAATAATAAAAATTCTCGCATATTCCTTCTTCTGTCTTTTATTTACCATATATATTTATGTATGATTGTGTGTATATATATATATATATATATATAT
>NC_068985.1:97294858-97299175 GCF_001194135.2 Octopus bimaculoides | reverse complement strand
ATATATATGGAGAGTGAAAAAGAGCGAGAGGGGGGAGGGGCAGAGAGGGACAGAGAGAATATGTGTACATACGTGCAAATAAGCATTCACGCAAGCAAACTGAAGGGTTTTTAAAAATTCTCACATAGATGTGTATGTTTGTATTTATATTTGTGTGTTTGAGATGGTATGTGACATAACGCATTTCGTTTTAAAGTACATACCTACAATACAACACAATGATAGATCGACAGCGTGCAAACACATCACGCCAGAGAACATACACAGACAACCTTACATTTACTGAATCACACGAACATACACGCTGACGCAACCATACACACATTCATATATACATATTGATTCGCAAACAGAAATTATATGTACGTATGTATGTATGTATGTATGTATGCATGTGTGTCTATAAAAATGTGTGTCTGTGTTCGTGTGTGTGTGAGTGTTTGTGTCTGTTTGTATGCACGAATTTATAAATATTTACCGCGATTTGATTACGACATATGTGTATCGAGGAGTTATTATTCAGTGCACGTCAATTCCAACAGCAGAACAGAATTTTAAATTGCGACATAATTTTATGCCATCCCATTCAACCGCCTCTCCTATAAGCTTCGTAAGCAGCAGCGGAGAGAGACTGCGAAGAACAACAGCAACAACAATTGCAACAACAACAACAACAACAACGACAACAGCACTAGCAACAACCCCAACACAAAGAACAGAGGTAATCAGAAAGAAGAAAAGTGCTAAAATATAATCACACAAAATAACAGTAAAAATATAAATATAATGCCGAGAGGGGCAACGATAAACGTAAAGAAAACCAAAAGCAACAGATTTGGCGATGACAACTACAATAGTTATAAAGTAATAAACGACTCCTCAAGTTTAATTAAATGAGTTTGCTGTGATTACATAAAGGAACTAACGCACGTGATTCAGAACACATAGGAATTCACATGAGGAGAGACAGAAATATTTAATCTCAATGCGGTGAGCTGGCAGAAACGTTAGCACGCCGGGCGAAATGCTTAGCGGTATTTCGTCTGTCTTTACGTTCTGAGTTCGAATTCCCTTGAGGTCGACTTTACCCTTCATCCTTTCGGGGTCGATTAAATAAGTACCAGTTACGCAATGGGGTCGATATAATCGACTTAATCCCTTTGTCTGTCCTTGTTTGTCTCCTCTATGGCTTGTCTCGTTTCGGTGCTGACGCGGAATCGCTGTATTTCTATGATTTAGTGAAATGTAACCAACGATAATTTAGAAATTGCAACCGAGAGTAGGCCGGAATAATTCTATATCCTAAAGATTGAAGTCCTGCTTTTGTTGTCGACTTTCCTACTAGGGCTGTTAGCTATTCCGGTCGTTCAATGACCCCTTGATGCTGCACAATTTTCGCCTGAATAAAATAATTCTTACTCATCCCCGTACGTTTGGTAACAATTCGACCGTTAACCACTTACCAATGAATATTCAATTTTTACTCACCCCTGTAGGTATACATATATGTACTTAATAAATTTATACACAGATAAATTTCTAGTTATAAAAGAATCAAAAATAATACCTAATTCTTAGCAGAGCGTAGTTTCGATCTACGGACCTCTGGGTTATGGGCCCAGCACGCTTCCACTGCGCCACTCTGCTTCACAAGAGCAAAAGTTATGAATAATGTATTATTTCTTGCATTGTCTGTTCTGTGCTATAGTAATTCTATTACATTATCCGTCATATGTCATTTATTTGCTGTATATTTATCTCTATGCATTGTGTTACAGTAACTGCACAATACATGCGGCAGTACTGGGGTATTAATTTACTTATTGACATTCGCTCTGGTGATATTTCGAAATTCAGGTTTGACAAATGACATGCATAAACCTATATGTTCCAAATTGTCTTGGATATCTCTTCACTGCAGTTTTCAAATTGACCAGAATTCAATAAGTGTCTCTTTGCATATCACTGTCACCCAATAAACTTATTCATAAATTTTCCATGACTTCCATCAGTGAAAATGAAGAGTTCAATACATGACGATATAAATATGGTCTTTCCGTTTTTAAACCAGTGACCCTTACAAGTGTGCCCTCCTACGGGAGGTACAACGTTACGCTAGGGATATTTAATAACATTACTTAAGCATTTAGAAAATACATTCTAATATTTGGAATGTCATGGATATATTTTTATTTATAGTTTATTTACACCAGCGTGTCTCTGCTTTAGGAGCTTGCTTCGCAACCATGTGGTTTCGGGTTTAGTGTTACTTCGCCAAGTGTCTTCTATTATAGACCAGGGACGACCAATGGCATATGAGCGAATTTGTTAAACAGAAACTGTGCATAGGACCGACCTATATAGATATTTGCGTTTATTTGTGCTTGCATATATTGTATCTGTGAGTCCGTATGATTGCGTTGTGCATGTCTTCCACTACTATTCGATAGTTAGAAACACACCAACATCGGTTATCAAGCGATGTTGGGGGGGGGGGGCAAACATAGACACACAAACATATACACACATACATATATACATAATCCACTCACAAGGCTTTGGTCGGCCCGCGGCTATAGAAGAAGACATTTGCCCAAGGTCCCACGCAGTGGGACTGAACCCAGAACCATGCTGTTCGTAAGCAAGCTACTTAGAACACAGCCACTCCTAAGCCTCTGTACATATACATGTACATGTACATATATACTTATATACCCCCACATCTACCACCCCTTCCTACTCCGCCCCCCCCCGCCCCCAACCACACGTCTGATTTGTTGTCCACCACGCGATGCACACACTGTACAGTCACGATCCTCAAAAATTACACACCACATCATTGGTAATCGACATTATGAAACCGGCTCACAATTCGCAATTTACATACGTTCTATGCAATCATATGACAAAACCCGCACAGCACATGATCTCTTCTGTCTTCGCATGTCATTAAACGATAGATAGATAACGTAAAAACGCTCACACAAATCATTTTGTACACAGAATATTCCTGTCGCATTCACCGCCTGACGCTAAAGAACAGAACACCAATTGCATAGCATAAACAGAACAAATAACGCCACTCAGCAAATTAATTCACTTTGCACATCCTCTGTACAAAAGACGAAACACTAAAATACCAAGAAGAAATAAAACAACGACGATGAGAAAAAAACAAAACAAACAAGAACAGCTTATAGAATATTATAATTGAAGCCGACAAGACTTATAAGCCCGTAAGACGCTGCCACACTCACCTCAGTAACATTGATAGGCGCCTGGTGGTGTAGAAGAAGCTCGTATAAAATTGGAAAACATGATGATGAATAACAAAGTAAAATAATAATAATAATAATAATAATAATAATAATAATAGCAATAATAATAACTGTCGTGTTAATAATAATAATAATAACACTATAAGGGTAACAAAAATAGCGTTAATAATAGCAGTGATTATTCTGACAATCATAAAATTTTGATCGTGATGATGATGGTGATACTAATTGCTAGACATGAGAAACAAATAAATATGCATTTAGCTGCACCACAGTTATACGATGTTATTACGACTAACGTTAACAGAAAATATTGCAGAAAAATCACAAAACACAAAACAGTGAAATCATGCCTACACACTCTTGTACAAAAACGCGTATATCTATACACAGACACTTAACACACAAACACACGCACGGAGGCAAATATACAAGTACAAACAAAAGACACACACACGCACACAGACACACAAACACACACAGACGTAAACTGCAAGAAACAAAAGCAGAAGCAAACAATTTCAAAATCACGAATTTTAAGCAAATTAAAACCATGGAAGCAACAACATGAAAACAAAAATAATAATACACAAGCGACAATATAACAATGTGAACAATACTATTAACAGCAGCGAAAACCGCTACAGCAACAATAATACAATTAACTATTAAAACAATAAATAAACCGAATTATACACGCAGGATATAATAATAATATAACAGGTATAGTTTATGAGACACTATCGTGGAGAATACGCCGCAGTTATGAAGTTATTGTATTTTTAAATCCATTTGGGTGTTTTTGGTTAATATTTTCTATCGTTTGTATTTCTTAAGACTATTTTCATTGTGACTTCCGAGATTGTTAAAGGCTTTCAGCAAAGCAAAACGAATTGAAACAAAGCAAAGCTATAAAATGCAATATATTGCAATTAATTTTGCTGACGAGAAAAAGTAATTCGTATGAGAAACATAGCCATGGTAGTGCGAAAAACCTACTTTTCACAAGCATTTGCTCTTCAGTTCGAATCAGATGCAC
>NC_068985.1:97292041-97293234 GCF_001194135.2 Octopus bimaculoides | reverse complement strand
TATATATACATATATTTAATATGTATCTGTTTATATATATATATATATATATATATATATATAAAATTGTGTGTATTTATAGAAACAGATACACCGGTCATTTTGAATTTTGATTGACTACTCCAAATCGATCGAAAACAAAAAGTTAAACACAGATCGTGTACACAAGAACGTTTATTTAGTTAGACATATTTGACAACGAATAAAGACATAAAGAGAATTGATTTGTAAATAATAACAGAAAAATAGACATCTCTGACATTTAACGTTAGACTATGAAAAAAAGACATAGATTTTAGACAAAGTGCCTTTCTATAACACATTTTTTCATCAACGAAAAGGATAAAAATAAGAAACAATACCTTGTTAGACATTTAAACACATCTCCAGATGACATACAATATTGAGTACAGTTGCTAACACTCACTGAAAATATATTAAAACATCTTTTTTGAAATAATATATTTACCAAAAACAAATAAAAGTTTCAGAGAGTAGTAAAGTTTAAAACAGTGTGTTGTATAGTCGACTTCCTTCTATTTTCCATATATACATTACTCATCTATCTATCTATCTATCTATCTATCTATCTATCTATCTATCTATCTATCTATCTATCTATCAACTGCTAGCCATGCTACAAGACATAAGTGGAGTAAACAAGTAATGGAGCGCCCCAGTAGATGCGAATGGTGTACCTGTCAGTGGGTACCGAAAACGAATGCACAGTGAATGGAGAGCAGTGGAACTGTTTGAAATTACTGAACAGAGATTATGTGACCCTATGACGAATTGAAGATGGTTGTGGTCAATGAGGAGTGTAGACGTGATATCAATAGTAATAGATGCACTTGGAAGTATCAGCACTCAACTACCAACATGGCTGAAAAAGATTGGGGCAAGCGTGAAAGAAGAACACCTACAAAAACCAGCATTGCTTGGAACTGCAAGAATTCTTCGCAGGGTCCTTGAAGCACGACCAGTAAACAAATGTCACCTTAGTCTGCTGGCTGTGGACAGATAACACTTTCCATCATACCCAGCAAAATAAGCTGTGAGTTTTCAACTGTGAGTTTTCAACAACAACAACAACAACAACAATAATAATAATAATAATAATAATAATAATAATAATGATGATGATGATGATGATGATGATGATGATGATGATGATGATGATGAGAAGAAGAAGA
>NC_068985.1:97284553-97291479 GCF_001194135.2 Octopus bimaculoides | reverse complement strand
CTTCTTCTTATTCTTCTTCTTCTTCTTCTTCATCATCATCATCATCATCATCATCATCACCATCATCATCATCATCATAATAACAACAACAATATTAGATATTTCTCTGCGTGCCTCTATGTGTGTGTGTGTGTGTGCGTGTGTGCACGCACGTGTATATGTATGTGTTTGTGTTTGCATTTGTCTCAGCCACCACTTGACAACCGGTGTTAGTCTGTTTGCATCCCCGTAACATAGCGATTCTGCAAGTGTGACTGGTTGAATAAGTACCAGACTTGAACATTCAGTAGCGGGGTCGAGATGGTTACCCAGCAGTTCCGTTATCCGACGACAATGAAAGATAACATAATTCTGCTCCTTTGTACTATGAATCTTCTTTCCTTCTCGCCTTTGTCAGAGACCCCAAAGACATTCACAGCACTGTTACTTCCTCCTACCAAGGTGCCGTGCAGTGGGATTGAACACGAAACACCGTGGTTGCAAAGCGAGCCTCTTTGCCAGTTCCACAGATTATATTATCTGTGAGTCAGAAAGGCGGCGAGCTGGCAAAATCGTTAGCACGCCGGCGAAATGCTTAACGGTATTTCATCTGTCTACGTTCTGAGTTCAAATTCCGCCGAGGTCGACTTTGCTTTTCATTCTTTCGGGGTCGATAAATTAAGCACCAGTTGCGTACTGGGGTCGATCTAATCGACTGGCCCCCTCCCCAAAAATTTCGGGCCTTATGCCTAGAGTAGAAAAGCATATTGAATGGTATTCTTCTTTTAGGCGGCGAGCTGGTTGAAACGTTAGCACGCCGGGCGAAATGCTTAGCGGTATTTCGTCTGCTGTGACGTTCTGAGTTCAAATTCCGCCGAGGTCGACTTTGCCTTTCATCCTTTCGGGGTCGATAAATTAAGTACCAGTTACGCACTGGGGACGATGTAATCGACTTAATCCCTTTGTCTGTCCTTGTTTGTCCCCTCTATGTTTAGCCCCTTGTGGGCAATAACGAAATAGGTATTTCATCTGTCTTTATGTTCTGAGTTCAAATTATGCCGAGGTCGACTTTGTCTTTCATCCTCTCGGGGGCGATAAATTATGTACCAGTTGCATACTGGGGTCGATCTAATCGACTGGTCCCCTCCCTAACAATTTTGGGCTTTGTGTCTAGAGTAGAAAAGAATCGTTAGCATGCCGAAAAAACGCTTAGCGGCATTTCGTCCGTCCCGTGTTCAAATTCCGCCGAGGTCAACTTTGCCTTTCAGCTCTTTCGGGGTCGATAAATAAGTAGCAGTTGAACACATGGGTTGATGTAACTGATTTATCCCTTCCGCGAATCTCCTGGTCTTGTACCAAAATTTGAAATCATTGTCTGTAAATCGGAGTGACGATTCTTTCGGTAGAGACTCTGAGTTTACGGTTCTTCTGCTGATGTCATTTTACACTGTTTTTATTTTCTTACCTTTAAGACTAAAATATGATACGAGAGCGAGAGAGCGAGCGAGAGAGAGATATATATATAGAGAGATTTCACTGCTATTTCTAGCAGGCTGCGCGAATACGTAAAACCCGAGATTATAAATTCGTTTTAAAACTAGACTAGAATATAGTTAGGAGCGAATCAGATCTTTAGCTGGTGTTGTCGGAATATAAATCACATATAATATATTTTCTCATTGGCCGCAGTTTAGCATTAACACTGACAACAAAAGAAACATCTCTACTATTGATATATCACAGCTAAAGAGATTAGGCGTTAATCCTCCTGCGTTTCTTGTTGCTATTGTTGTTGCTAACTTATCTCTATGGTCATAGTTTTTGCTGTTGTTGTTGATGCTGTAACTGCTCTTATAGTCGTAGTCTTTTTGTCATTGCCGGCTCCGCCGCCACCGCAACCACCGTCGTCGTCGTCGTTGTTGTCGTCACTGCTGCTGCTACTGCTGTTTCTCTTGGTCTTACAGTTATCGCTGGTGTTACTGTCGGCTGCTCTTCTCCGGTAAATTTACTGAAGGTGGCGTAAACGACGGCCCGGGCGAATGGGTCGTCATGTACCACCCAGCACGTACCATCCTTAGACCGGACAACACAACCGGACAAGGAAGGACACTTGCCCTTGAAAGTAAAGAAACTGAAGGGTGGGATTCCGATCCCGGTTTGTCCCCACCCATCACGTACTTGCTCCCACCACTCCCTTTATCCGGACGTTTCATTTCCTTCCCTTTTACTCCTCTTTTATCAAATATGTCCCCGTGTAAACTCCCGCCCCACACTAATCCGCTGTCCTTGAGGCAAATAAACAACATTACCTTATCGATATAGTCAACAGTTTTTCCTACACTTGGAGTGTTGTTTTCTACTTGTTTCATTATTGTTGTTGCTGTTGTTATAGGTCATGGCGAACGTGGTGGCGGTGGTGGAAGTGGAGGTGATGGCGGTGGCGGCAGTGGTGGTGGTGGTAAAGATGTGGTGGTGTTGATGGTGGTAGTAGCGATGGTTGCAACGCACCGCATCAACTATGGTGTAGCTGACATACTGCGCCTGTCTCTTCATTGTTAATCTTATTTACTTATCTCAATTGATTAAACTTTATCTCAATGATGCCGTACAAACTTAATTACCCAAGTGAGATAATCTAGTAAACTGTGTGTACTTTAGAAAGAGAGAGATTCTTACGCAGGTACATGTGCATACACGTGTGTACAGGTGAAATAGATAAATGGATAAGACATTTGGTTACCTTCTCAAAGATTGCACGTCTTACTATGTTTCAGAACTGGACATCTAATATTGGTTTCACATTTTAGCACAAGGCCAGGAATTTTGTGGGGAGGGGTAAGTCGATTACATCGGCCCCATTGTTCGACTGGTACTTGTTTTATCGATCCCGAAAGGACGGAAAGCAAAGTCGGCCGCGACAGAATTTGAACTCAGAATGAAATGCCGCTAAGTATTTTGTCCGACGTGGTAAGGATTCAGCCAGTTCGCCGCCCTCTGGATACCTAATATTGGTTTGAAATTTTGGCACAAGGCCAGCAGGTTTAGGGGAGGGGTAAGTCAGTTAGATCGGCCCCAGTGTTCAACTGGTACTCATTTTATCGACCATGGCAGGTCAAAAGGCAAAGTCGAACCCGGCGGAATTTGAACTCAGATCCTAAAGACGGACGAAATACCGCTAAGAATTTTGCCCGACCTACTAACGATTCTGCTAGTTTGTCCCTTTTGAACACCCAATATTACAGTCAGTTGTGGTTTTACATGGCATTTTGGGAAAGTGTCTTCCTAACACATCTTGAGAAAATGTCCTCTTTACATGGCATCTTAGGAAAGTGTCTTCTCTACATGTCTTGCAAACAACTCGCACATGCTAGTGCTACCAGTCGAGAACTCCACATACCGGAAGCCAGCAAGTGTATGGGGTCATCAGGAGAGAAAGCGCGCCGTTTCGGGGCCTACCTTGATAAAATATGTTAGCTACACAGTATCTTAGGAACGTCTTTTTAGGGATTGTCCTCTTCACACGGCTATTCAGGAAAGTGTCTTCTTATCACAGTATCTCGAGAAAATCTCTCCTCTACACGGCATCTTTGCAAAGTGTTTTATTTACACGGCATCTTGGGAAAAGTGTGTTCTCTACACGACGTCTGGGGAAAGTCTCATCTCTACACGATATGTCGGGAAAGTGCCTCATGTTGACCATTGCTCTGTAAGTGAAACTCGGTTAAGTGAAACTCAGTTGAGTGAAACTCGGTTGAGTGAAACTGCTTGGAGTCTTGTTATAGTGATCATTCCTGTATTTAGGTAGTAGATTTAAATTGCCTCTCGGTTTACATAAAAGCATATATATATATATATGGATATGTATATAATATGTTTGTGTAAATATATGTATATATATGTATATTATATCTATATCTATAGATAGATAGATTGATGGATAGACAGACAGACAGACAGACAGACAGATAAATGTTGCGGTTACTTGTTCATAGGAACTTAGTTAGGTCGTTTAGAATATAAAACTGAATATTCTAGCTCTAGGTGTCAATATGCTTTTTTAAATCTCTGAGTACAACAAAATGGATTTTGTTGGACTCATTTGACTCACCAACCAACTGCATGAAAGGACGATTAGGACACGAATCGATAGAAAATCTACCGACTTGCCGTCATCCTGATCAGTCAAGCTGCTTAAGAACACTTTGTGCAAATTATAATTTCGAAATTTTGAACATTGAATCTAATACTTGTATTGTATTGCAGTTACCATTCGTCAACAGATGTGAGTATCAGTGATCGGTCGTATCGTGAGAACAACCAAAATGAGTCACCTCTCGCTCACCCTCACCCTCAAAATATCGACGGACTCAGATTGGACAGTTGGGTGCTATCATTGAGTGCAAAGTGACCAGATGTGTGAATGACCAGCTGTGACTTTTTGATAGATTATGGTCTGCAGAAACTGCCGATAGGTGTCACTAATAAGTAACCAAATGGTTCTTAAACATGATCTGTTAGCTTGGCTGGCACTCCGTCGCTTACGACGTCGAAGGTTCCAGTTGATCCGATCAACGGAACAGCCTGCTTGTGAAATTAACGTGCAAGTGGCTGAGCACTCCACAGACACGTGTACCCTTAACGCAGTTCGCGGGGATATTCAGCATGACACATAGTGTGACAAGGCTGACCCTTTGAATTACAGGCACAACAGAAACAAGAAGTAAGAGTGAGAAAAAGTTGTGGTGAAAGAGTACAGCAGAGTTCGCCACCAACCCCTGCCGGAGCCTCGTGGAGCTTTAGGTGTTTTCGCTCAATAAACACTCACAACACCCGGTCTGGAAATCGAAACCGTGATCCTATGACCGCGAGTCCGCTGCCCTAACCACTGGGCCATTGCGCCTCCACAAACACGAACTGTAAACCTAAGTGAAAAACAAACTTCGCTGTCGAAAGAAACGACCAGAATGTAGTACTATCAACAGCAAGTTTGATACACTACCATCAAGTAGTATGTCACAGTATGAAAGTCATGCTACAAAAGGTCGCAAAAGCTTCTCATTAGAATAATTAAGACATATTCGTAGGAAGGGTGCTGGATGTAAGCAAGAAACACAACCCTGGTGTATTGTGGTTTAATTAGCAACGGAGTGAATACCCACAAACGTTTCGCCCAGAATAAATATCACTAGTGAAACTCTTTTGCTGGTTGTTGCAAATCTACCGAACGGAGCCCCACTCCTGTCCCTGGCAGAGACCCGATAATCGGTTATTGATTTAGAAAGCTCAAATTCTACAAGGTAGACCGTGTCGACCAGTTCAAAAGAACAATAAACGCTCAACTCCATGTGCCAGACTGGTTAACAATTGCTTGTAAAATGTTCGTAGCTAAAAGCCGGAAGATACAGGTCCATAGCATGTTTAGTTGCTGTACACCTGTTTCTCGGATGTATTACACAAGGTACTGCCCCATTACATGGAACCCTCACTCATTTCTAAGGACAATCATTATATATCGTTTTGACTAGTGCTCAATTGCCCTTACTCTAAATATTCCAATAATCTCGAAGGTGATTGGAAGGGTTACTAAAATAACCTAATTTTTTTAGTTTGAGTCTTCTTCTCCATGGCCAAATTATGATAGCCAAATAACCATATATCACAGATGCTCACTTTATCACGTTACATATTGGTTCCAGGCCCTGAGAACTTTAGGGAATTCAGTTATGATTCCATTAAAGTTCTTCAGTGAAGATCCTTAAATCGTCTCTCACATGAGAACTTCCTAGAGATGGGCTCTCCCTATCTCTTACTTTTTGGATACAAAGTTTTCTCTCGTCATTGTCGTTGTCGTTCACCGCCACCAGGCAGTCTGACGACGGCTTATAAACCGAAGCTTCGAAGTCACAATTAAACTATCCCTAGCAATGTGTATGGTATTAAAATACAATACTGCAATAAGATATGTACTATCACGTGATAACATGTCCGATCAGGCTATCAAATGTTGTTACACATCGCTGATCACAATGCGCTTTTGCACTGTTTTAGCCTTCAAATGACGCCACCCTGCTGGATAGGCGGACAGGACAACATTCCCACCCCTTGATCGAAAGTGGGGACTGGAGCAACGTGAAATGAAGTGTTTTGCTCAAGAACACAACACACCTCCCAATCGGGGAAACGAACCCACGATCAGGTGATCGTATGTGCAACAGTCTAACCACTAAGCCACGTGACTTCACATATGTAGTATACTAATGTTAAATTGTTTTATATGAATAGCTTTACTCCAAAATGACGTAAGCGATTTGATCAGGTGGGCTGTTAAGTAGGATATGGCCTGGGCTAATTTCTGGCTGAAACATATCTAAATTTAAGTTTTTACGTGAAAACAAATATGCATGGACGTATGTCTGTTTTTCCTTGGAGCTTTTTAAGTTCCTGGGAGAGTTCGAGCCGGTCGCTAACAAAGTGACAAGACTTTTTGAATTAAGACAGTTCCCGGTGTTTGTAAACGTGTGGTTGAGTTGGTATGTTGGTTGAATTGTCGATGGGTTAGGGTTAATCTGGAACCATAACCCAAGTGTGTTCATCTTCTCACTTAAGAATCTCATATGGAGAATATTTGGAATGTCTTACAAATCCCCACAGCGCCATTAATAGATTGAATTCGTATGTATGTATGTATGTATGTATGTATGTATGTATATATGAATGTATGTTTGTGCGCGAGCTAATATGTATATACATACATACATGCATACATACATAATACATACATACATACACACACACACACACACACACACACACACACACACACACACACACACACACACATGTATATATATATAGGCACAAGTGTAGCTGTGTAGTAAGAAGCTTACATCCCAACCACATACTTCCGGGTTCATTTCCACTGCGTGGCACCTTTGTAAGTGGATTTG
>NC_068985.1:97281996-97284543 GCF_001194135.2 Octopus bimaculoides | reverse complement strand
AGCTGTGTAGTAAGAAGCTTACATCCCAACCACATACTTCCGGGTTCATTTCCACTGCGTGGCACCTTTGTAAGTGGATTTGGTAGGCGGAAACTGAAAGAAGCCCGTCGTATTTATACATATGTGTGTGTGTGTGTGTGTGTGTGTGTGTGTGTGTGTGTGTGTGCGTGTATGTATATATATTTGTGCGTTTGTGTCTGTGTTTGTTACCCCGCCATCGCTTAACAACCGATGTTGGTGTGTTAGTGGCCCCGTAACCTAACAGTTCAAGAAAGGAAACCGGTAGAATAAGTACTAGGTTTGCAAAGAATAAGTCGTGGGCTCGATTTGTTCGACTAAAACTCCTTAGGGTGACGCTCCAGCATGGCCGCAGTCAAATGACTGATACAAGTAAAAGAATATGTATATATATATATATATATATATATGCATGTATGTATATACTTATAAATATTTTGTTTGTCGTATGTACGGCCTACCGGATATGTAATGTATGTAATTCGATTCTAACATTTTCTTTAAATCAGGCTTATGGTGGATTACACATATTGTCGGATTGGGAAGATAAAGGATTGATAACGGCTGAATAGTTTAAATTGATGTCGGCGCACTTTTAGGTAGTCACGTGGTGTCTGACCTCAATTGCCATCGATCATGATGTTGATTTGGCTGGAGAGGTCTTTCTTTAAACAAGCTAACCACAATCTGCCATTTCTTCTCAGTACCTACTGGCGAATGTAATCGTCTGAACGCTTGACTGAACTTAATCGTAAGTCCAAATAGGTAATCCCTTGTTTACGTTACGTATAACAAGCAACGAGGTAGCCTCTTTGTGGTCACTCGATCTCCTAGAAAAAGCTTCCTTGCTTCATAGAGACAATGTTATGATAATTATCACAGGTTATCATCCAAATATCAATCCTACCGTATTAAAAAAGTGGAAGATATTGATCCATACAGTCCAAGATATACATGGAGATGGCATGCCCACTCTTGGTTACCGTATTGAAGGCAGAGTGTTAAACCACAGGTGGATTCAGGTTAAAACGATGTTAAACACAGTCATTATCAGAGACAATTTGTCTGCTGATGACAGCATATTTAATGTTAATTTAAATGCTTACATGCAATGCATAAACTTTAGTGTCGCCATTGTAAATGCAAGAACAGCCGGCCTCGGGGAAATTTTGCTTTTGTCTAAACACCAGAAACAACATGAAGAGGCTCTGTAGAGTGAAAAAGCTTACCTATCTTAGCAGTACACTGCCACAAAAATATCATTAATGGCGATGTAAGAGTTAGGAATCGAAGAGACCAGCAAGGCTTTTGGTAGACGGTACAAAAATGTCTGGAATAGGAAAAGTATCAACTTATAGGAACAAAACTGAAAGTGTACAGCACAATTCTGTTCCCACCTACACGTTGGTCTCCGTTAGTGAAACATGGATTGTATATTAACGTCACACAAAAAGCCGCTTTAAATTCTCGGCATCAAATAGTAAGGGTTTCAGAGTTTGAGGTAGTTATTCAAGAAGGCCTTCTCTGCATCTACATCATACTGTGGCAGTTTCAGCTAAATAAGAAGGTTATGTAACTCGCTTGCTGGAACCGTCGGCCACTGAAAAAGCAAACAAGCAAAAAGCAAACACTAACTGCTCTTCGCAAACTACAAAGAAAGCAATCTACAAAGAAAGACACGCTTAAGATATGAATGTTATTTGCTACTTTTGCTAATTAATTACATAAGGCTTCTGCGTTTCATCCATGCAAACGATTCACAGACCAACGGATCACACCTGGTTTATTTCTCTCCAGACTCTACAAAACTTCCCTGTCCAAGGTCAGTGTCTCACTGCCACGTAACATCATCCGTCTTACGCGTATTGAGTACTCTTCGTCACTTTATGGACGGAGAAAATATGCCGCAATCAGAAATGATAATTCCTTTAATTTATTTCAGCCAAACAGCTTTTAAGGTATTACTACAACCTTTTATTTTCTCTTTCCAGGTCGCTGGTGATACAGAATCTGACAGATGAAAGATTATATGATAATCGAATATCGCCACATTTTGATCTTGGTAAGTTTTCTTCTCTTTAATATTGATTCAACAGATTCCATTATATTTACAACACAGTTGAAAATACATCACCAATTTGGAATCAAAGACGTTCGGGTACCAGGCATGGGTTGGATGGTACAAGACTAATTACAAGCATTATCTTGTGCCCATTGTCAAAATATTAACATCCAAATTTATCAACGGATGTCAGTTTGTTTAGTTTATGATAATCCCAAATGACAGTCAATAATGAAGACAGACTGATTACTAGTGACGTTAGAGGATCAGATAAAATGCCTTGTGATAAAGAATTTGAAATTGGAAACGTCTTTGAGAAATGGTAATGCACTCAACATGATCAATAAACTGAATAATAACACTGTCAACATAAAACATATCGACGTTAGTCACTTGGTTGGTATACGTTGGTAGCAATCTCAGTAACCACGGCATTAATAATATAAACGCCTTTTGTTAACGTCGCC
>NC_068985.1:97278596-97280742 GCF_001194135.2 Octopus bimaculoides | reverse complement strand
GTTGGAATTGGTTGTGCGGAAACCATTGATCATGTGTTGTGTAAGTGTGCTTGTGTGTGTATGTGTGTGTGTATGTTTGTGCGTGCCTATGTGTGTGTGTGTGTGTGTGTGTGTGTGTGTGTGTGTGTGTGTGTGTGTTTGAGGTTAGTTCGTCTTTGAAGTTGGTTCACTCCTTATGGATAGGTAAAGACAGTTAAGTACATACAATAAACTGAGCAATCAGTTTTGCTGTTTGCTACAAAGACACACCGACAGACAGACATACAGACAGACATGGCCCGCAGAAGAAAAAAACAGCAAAGCGACATCTACAGAATTAATGAGAGGCTGCAAAAATCAATCACATTAGAAAATTCAAACTCATTCCCTCCCCTTCCATCACTTCTGTCTTTCACCCGATCTATTCCTCTTTTGTTTCTCTCTTTCGCGAATGCTGCTTTCTCTTGGGGTCCGATATTTGCTGACTCCTATGTCAAGATGAAACTGCTGCTTGCTTTTCAGTATTGATTGTCCAAGGTTAAAGACAAGATCAGCAACTTTTTCGAAAGAAAGGAATACTGTTGATCAAATCATTGTCGTGCTGTTTATTTTATTGCTTCTGAAGAGATGAAAGTTGAAGTCAATATTAGCGGAGTGAAGGTGAAGATGGCGCTCAAGCCAACAGGTTCGAGAAATGACAAACTATTTGCAGTGTGAATATTCCAGTTTTAACATGCTTATTTACTCTCATAGAGCATCACTTATCTCAATGCTGTCTCATCGTCTTTCATTATTTAAGAGCCTCATCTAGAAGAAACTGGCGGCTGAGAGAATCTCTCTATATGTATGACCGGTTTAATTCTTCGGTTTTACTTTAACGTCTGAACCAGCATGTTTGTTATTCAGTATCTCGGTCCCATTCACTATCAGACTGTCTGTGGCAGTATGTAAGAGATAGTTTAAACGGAACAGCTGCGTTAAAAGTTGTTTTTACTCTATCATCATCACCATGGCCATCACCAACTGGAAGGTATTTAACCCCATCATACATACAACGCCTTTGAGATGACTCTTTACTCTTTTACTCTTTTACTAGTTTCAGTCAGTTGACTGCGGCCATGCTGGAGCACCGCCTTTAGTCGTTCAAATCGACCCCAGAACTTATTCTTTGTAAGCCTAGTACTTATTCTATCGGTCTCTTTTTGCCGAACCGCTAAGTTACGGGGACGTAAACACACCAGCATCGGTTGTCAAGCGATGGTGGGGGGACAAACACAGACACACACACACACACATACATATATATATATATACATATATACGACGGGCTTCTTTCAGTTTCCGTCTACCAAATCCACTCACAAGGCTTTGGTCGGCCCGAGGCTATAGTAGAAGACACTTGCCCAAGGTACCACGCAGTGGGACTGAACCCGGAACCATGTGGTTGGTAAGCAAGCTACTTACCACACAGCCACTCCTGCGACTGTAAAGAAAAAACAAAGAATTCTCTGTGTATCACATGAGCTGCATTTTTCTTGTCTCCCAAGTTGTTAAGAAATCGTTAGGTATATTTTCAAGTAGATCTCTGCCAACATTGTAAGATCCTAGTGCCCACCCTTCCTGAACTTAGACAACTCTGTAAGTAACACAGCTGGTTATTCAATCCATAAATTTGTACAGGAGAGCTTCAAAACCGGTTTGATAAGTCCACTAGCCATTTGGGCCAAAGAATCGACCGTTTGGTGTTATTGCACTTCGATTGCATGATGAATAGAGACAAAGTCCTGGTTGTGGGCAGACAAAATTGCTTTTGTGTCTTCGGTTGTGGGCAAATAAATCTAAAATCTATTTTACGGCCAATTCTACAACCACCGCGCATAAATACGCGCATGCGTACAAACAAGTTCACACACACAAACACACACCAGAGCTCTTCTCAATCTCTCCTTCTCCTCTCCTTCAGTCTCACCACGACGTACACACAGTCGTCGCTATAAGCGAAGACCTTCTGTTCTCTCTAAGCCAACAAAGCGATCGATAACCTCAATCAGATTACAGACTAAACTCTTAGCTCAGTATATCATACCAACAACTGTAGTTGTTTGCAATTTATTCTCTCTCTCTCTCTCTCTCTCTCTCTCTCTCTCTCTCTCTCTCTCTCTCTCTC
>NC_068985.1:97275971-97278152 GCF_001194135.2 Octopus bimaculoides | reverse complement strand
TTTGTCAATGAATCTGCCAAATTTCGAATATTTAAGAAGTAAAAACCAAACTTAACCGTGAAATTATGATTGAATAAATTATTATCAATCAACTGTGGCGTTTGAAACCGTGCTAACTCTTTACTCTTTTACTCTTTTACTTGTTTCAGTCATTTGACTGTGGCCATGCTGAAGCACCGCTTTTAGTCGAGCAAATCGACCCCCAGGACTTATTCATTGTAAGCCTAGTACTTATTCTATCGGTCACTTTTGCCGAACCGCTAAGTTACGGGGACGTAAACACACCAGCATCGGTTGTCAAGCGATGTTGAGGGGACAAACACAGACACCCAAACACATGCACACACATATACATATATATATACATATATACGACGGGCTTCTTTCAGTTTTCGTTTACCAAATCCACTCACAAGGCTTTGGTCGGCCCGAGGCTATAGTAGAAGACACTTGCCTAAGGTGCCATGCAGTGGAACTGAACCCGGAACTTGCTTACGTGGTTCGTAAGCAAGCTACTTACCACACAGCCATACCTACACCTATACAGCGCCTATATCTTTGAAAGTATTATTTTTAAACGAGGAATTATAACATATTTAATTCTAAACAATTTTCATGCTCCAAAATCATTCCAATACCTCGAAACTTTTCCTTGATATGTATGTTTGCTAACGTTTTAATTCTATGGCGGGCAGTCATCTGTCTTTTGTCACTGAGTGTGGAAATGTAAAAAAAAATATTGTAGATTAATTATAAACTTTTTTCTAGAAATATTATTGAAAGTTTATCTGAGACTCTCACAAAATTATTGAAACCTTTTGTGGCTTTCTGAACCTGCTATCTTATCCTACCAAAATGACATTGGACAGGATGTTCATCCCACCATCATTCAGCTAGTCTTAACTCAAACCAGAAGGTACAAATCGGTTCAGACTGTAATAGATATTGATGATATTATCAAGTACCTAACGGTTTCTCAATTCTTCAGCCCATTGCTATCTATCTCTACAGTCTACAGCTGAAAGTAGGAAAACCGTTTATGTCGATACAAATTTTGGATACACAAAGCTTTGTAACAGTACAAGACTAGCTGCCAAAACTCTTTTGCCCTATATGATCAAAGCCGCTAATAAATAGCGTGATCAGGATAAATTATCCATACATTGCAGAAAAGTACGTTACCGGCCAGCCATGAGACTCGAGCTCACATCCTTGTGATAACGCGTCAAGTGCTTTACTCTTAAGCTAAACTGCACAGTAACGAATTCTTCTGCAATTTTATTTTATTTTATGAGGAGTTAAAATTTTTATCGTACAACTGAAGTCTGGTCACTGGCATAGTTCCACTGCAATTGTTTAAAATTTAGTCACTAGTCAGTTCTTATATAGGTTTTGTGTCCTTTCTTGAACACACAATCTTGCGCGCTCACACATACACCTCACACACATCTCTGCTGTTGTTTGTTCCTTCTCGAGCCACGCCTGGCCCATAAGGGCTGGTTTCTCGGTTTCATTGGCGTATAGGTTCCCCACCTGGACGGGACACCGGTCCGTCGCAGGTGAGCTGCTAGATGCAGGAGGAAAGAGTGAGAGAAAGTTGTGGCGAACGAGTCAACAGAAGTACGCCATTAGCTTCTGCAGGAGACGCGTGGAGTTTAGGTGTTTCGCTCATAAGAACACACATCGCCCGATCTGAGATTCGAACCCGCGGCGATTCCTCAACCGCCAGTCCGCTGCTCTAACCACTAGGCCATGTGCCTCCACTCTATTCGACGGCGATCGTCGTTAGTCACTTTCAGACTTAATTCTTTCATGCGACATAAATTTTGACGCCGCAATGAACAAACAAAAAGTAAATAAAACAGTTTTTCTGTGTTTTAATTGGTACTTCTATGATGTCCTTGTAATCTAAATTCTAAATAATGAAAAGTAAATTTACATGTATCTTATTATGCAAAGCGCTATTAATTTCTAAATTAAGATACTTACGTCCCACCGAGTTGCATAATGCAATTAAACGTAAACTCATACATAGTGACCCATGAAGTTTTTCTCATGAGTTTTGCGACCAACCTCTTGAAAAGTGCTGTGCATCACTGGCTTAGATTATCGTATTAAGATGAGCTTATTGTGACCTGTGAGATTATCTGTTGTTTTTGTTCCTGTGCTATGATTATATAT
>NC_068985.1:97272678-97275927 GCF_001194135.2 Octopus bimaculoides | reverse complement strand
TATATATATATATATATATGTATATATATATGGCTTAATGAAAAGAGGAGGAGCAGCACCTATGACATTATGCAGGTTTTCTGAGACTAAGGTGGGAAGGAGAAAGACGCCATCACATATCACACTTAAAAGTATTGTAGTAAAAGGCAACACATCACGATATCTGCTGACCTCAGACCGGAAGAGAATTAGCCCGATGATGGCAACATTCATTGTGAACGCCATTAACGGTTCGCAAAAGCCGGGTGCTGGTGTTAAACCGTATGAGAGGTTAGATTTAAATTCCAAAAAACCCACACAGTACACCAGATTGGTTTCCGTAAAGTTCGGTTCGGATTGTACCAACCCTAGTCTATGGAAGAACGCATTCGTTTAAAGTCACAGGCAATCGAATCGAATCAAAGAATTTCTTTACCGCACAGCTATGGTTACACTCATAATGTCAATTGATATCGGTTTCAAATTTGATACAAGGCCAGCAATTTAGGAGGAGAGAGTAAGTCAATTACACTGATCCCAGTGTTCCACTAGTACTTAATTTATCGACCCCGAAAGGATGAAAGGTAAAGTCGACCTCAACGGAATTAGAACTTAGAACGTAAAGACGGACGAAATGCTTCTAAGCATTTTCCCCGCGAGGTAACTACTCTGCAAGATCATCGCCTTGTAACAAGATCAACAGATACTGATTGGCGCATGGCTCAGATCAATAGATATTGAAGGCGCATGGCTCAGTGGTTAGAGCGTCGAGCTTACGATTGTGAGGTTGTGAGTTCGAATCCCGGACCGGACTGCGTGTTGTGTTCTTGAGCAAGACACTTTATTTCACCTTGCTCCAGTTCACTCAGCTGTAGAAATGAGTTGCGACATCACTGGTGCCAAGCTGTATCGGCCCCTTTGCCTTTCCCTTGGATAGGGAAGCCGGTATGCATGGGCGACTGGTGGCCTTCCATAAACAACTTTGCACGGACTTGTGCCTGGGAGGGTAACTTTCCAGGTGCAATCCTATGGTCAGTCATGACCGAAGGGGGTTTCAGCAGATACTGATTGGCTAATTGATTAACTGGACTTACCGTCGCTCCCCACCACCTTTACCTATACATTCCACGAATGATGTAACATGTTGCATTTGTTCTCTTGCAGAGATTCCAACCGAGGTCAGAGTTCATCTTTATATCTATAGTATTGATTCGATATCTGAGTCAGCAATGGTAAGTAAACACTCCCAACATTCATTTCACTTAAGATTGTTTGGCCTGAAATCTGCAGTTAGCAGCCATTGTGTGTTTGTTCCTTCTCGAGCTATGCCTGGGTCATAACGGCCGGTTTTTCCGGTTTCATTGGCGTATAGGTTCCCCACCTGGACGGGACACCGGTCCGTCACTGGTGAGGTGCTAGATGCAGGAGGAAAGAGTGAGAGAAAGTTGTAGCGAAAGAGTCAGCAGAAGTTCGCCATTACCTTCTACCAGAGACGCGTGGAACTTTGATGTTTTCCTCATTAACGCACACATCACCTAGTCTGAGATTCGAACCCGCGATTCCTCAACCAGCAGTCCGCTGCTCTAACAACTAGGTCATGTGCCTCCACTAACAGCCATTACAGACCTGAAATTTTCGGTAGACGGTGTTCACAAAAGGCTCTGATTGTTCAATATTCTTGTTCTAACTCTTCGCAGCTTCAAAGGAAACTATAAGGTGATGCACAAGGACTGAGGTGAGAGTGCATTGCGTCTTAAAGCAGAAACAACTGTAAGCTAATGAAGTTCCCTCTTCCTCTGTCATTTATTAAACTACATATATGCATATATATCACATATATACATATATACATATAACATGGATGTTTACTGTTGGAATGGAACTATACTCCAAGTACTTTTTCTTCTTTGTTCTTTCTTCTACGCATCGCTCTTATTTATTACTACAAATCTCCTCTCATAGATGTAATAATCCATTCTTCTACTATTACCGTCTCCGATGAAGGGATACATTGAATTTTCCCTGAAACAGCTGTAAGACATTATACATAAAATATAATTCTACTTATGCCTTTGGTCTCTTTATCTTATTCTTTTTTATATATAGACAAATATATATATATATACATTTAGATATGCATATATGTGTGTGTGTGTGTGTATGTATGTATGTATATATATATACAGAGAGAGAGAGAGAGAGAGAGGTGGGGATAGATAGATAAATATTAGTGTGTGTGTGTGTGTATTAAACTAGCTTAACTCATGCTTTCACAAAATAAGCCTTATAGTCAGATTTTCATTTCTTCTATTCTGACAGGATTACACAATGACTTTTATCCTCACCCAGATATGGAATGATCCCCGTTTAGACTATTCCAGCTATCTCGAAGACCAGTTCCTCGAACTGAACACCAAATTCATTGAGAAGCTTTGGGTACCTGATTTATATTTTGCAAATGAAAAACATGCTTCGTTTCACCTGGTTACGATGCCGAACAAGATGATCCATCTTTACAAGAATGGTACAATAAAGTACCGAGTCAGGTTTGTGAATTTCGATATTTTTCTTGAAATACAGAAATCACCTCTAGTTATTGATTGCCTGCGTGCATGTCTGTTTGTCTAAGAATCCAGTCTTGACCAAATGGTTAAGAATTTCGCTTCAAAACCATGATGTCCTCTTATTTTCCGATGTCTGTGAGGTACTTTTGGCAATATCAATACAGTTGGTAAGATTAATTCGACTGATTGATATGGTGTTGGAACGTCTATAAGCCATTGTTTTCTGGAGATAAAATTTAAAAACTTCCAAAAGGTGGTAATTCCAATGGCGTGACGCTCTGGGAGGAAAGATTACGAAAATGATAATACCTTGCATCGACAGAAGGCTAAAACTCTATTTAATTTTTTTTTTTTTGAATAGGAGGGAACGGTCAATAATATTAACCTCAGTATTTGACCGGTCTTTATTATATCAATAAGGGACAAAATGTAAAACCAACCATTGATAATGACCAATACTCTTTTATTACTCTTTTATTTGTTTCAGTCATTTGACTGCGGCCATGCTGGAGCACCGCCTTTAGTCGAGCAAATCGACCCCAGGACTTATTGTTTGTAAGCCTAGTACTTATTCTATCGGTCTCTTTTGCCGAACCGCTAAGTTACGGGGACGTAAACACACCACCATCGGTTGTCAAGCGATGTTGGGGGACAAACACATACACACACATACATACATACATATACATATATATATATATATATA
>NC_068985.1:97271844-97272576 GCF_001194135.2 Octopus bimaculoides | reverse complement strand
TATATATACTATACATATATATGACGGGCTTCTTTCAGTTTCCGTCTACCAAATCCACTCACAAGGCTTTGGTCGGCCCAAGGCTATGGTGGAAGACACTTGCCCAAGTTGCCACGCAGTGGGACTGAACCCGGAACCATGTGGTTGGTAAGCAAGCTACTTACCACACAGCCATATGATTAAATGGATGACTGAATTACAACAGTTATTATAGAGCATTGTCGTGCCATTCAAAACATTATATTTTTTTTTCATTCATTAATTTTTAAAGTTGATGAAGTTATTAAAAATTGAAACCCATCAGTAACTTTTGGGACACCCTGTACGTGCGTGTGTGTGTGTGTGTGTCGGTATGAATCTGTGTATTTGTGCATATCTACAAATATGTGTGTATGCATGTGTGTGTGTGTCTGTCTGTCTGTACGCATGTATGTTCGTATGTTTGAGCATGGGATTACATCTGCAGGTATCTATATGAGCTGACGTAGCTATGCTTGTCTATGTGTACATATTAGCGCGTGTGTATGTGTGAGTGGTTTCAGTACATGTGTTATTCAGACACAAGCCTTTGTGTGTGTGTGTGTGTGTGTGTGTGTGTGTGTGTGTGTGTGTGTGTGTGTGAGTTTATCTTAGTAGCCAGAATAGAAAAGGATCGGATCGTCACTTTCCGTCCTATTTGTGACACGCAGCAAGAACCATACACTAAACCTGTTACCTCGACGGAGAGAGAGC
>NC_068985.1:97268661-97269661 GCF_001194135.2 Octopus bimaculoides | reverse complement strand
ATTGGTGCTGTTTCATATCGTACGCGGACAGGATGCCGAATGCACTTTTGCCGAAGGAGAACAAGCGGAAGCCAAGAAGCTGAACGGACATAAAATCGAACGGACACAATGTTGAACGGACATAGAGCCGAACAGACACAATGCCGAACAGACATGAAGCCGAACGGACACAATGCCGAACGGACATAAAGCCGAACGGACATAAAGCCGAACGGACACAATGTTGAACGGACATAAAGCCGAACGGACACAATGCTGAACGGACATAGAGCCGAACGGACACAATAATAATAATAAATAAAAGTATTCCTACCTATATAGTTTAATGACAATTTCACCAATTTGGTATATATATTAATATATGCATAATATATTCATATTGCATATTAAATATGCAAATATATAAAAGTATATATTCATACATACTTATCAAACATGCATAGAGACAAACTGACACACACATGTATAAATTCATACTACTTTTCGTTAATGTTTCTTTTGCAGTTGTTTACACTCCTGATAACGTAGTATTCATGTGGCAGGACAATAATCCGGTAGCGATATATGGTAAACTTGAGATGGCTCAGTTTGTGATTGATGATATACAGCCTGAGAACTGTTCCACTAAACATGAAGGTAATCGATCTCGTTTGTTCTAATTTCTTTGTTAATCACATCCAAGACATCGACAAAACTGAATTTCAAACACAAGTGACTTTTTATTTGGTCGAGTCGAACATTACTTCGACGACCAGACTCTTGATGGATTTAGCAAGGTTCATTCTGTTGCTAGCTTTTGAGCCAAGGTTTAAAGATTAACACAGTTTAACGATTAATACGGCCTCTTAGTCGTTATGGTTATCCCTCGCGATCGACATGCACAGAGACAAACTCACACACATATGCTTAAATTCATACTACAGATGGTATAGAAAACAAACAGATGTATTAGTATAACGCTCGGGAATTGAAAAAGTCTACATATATATATATATATATA
>NC_068985.1:97266136-97268452 GCF_001194135.2 Octopus bimaculoides | reverse complement strand
GTAGTGTTATTTAACGTGTTCTTTTGCATTCCAAGAAACACTCGCTTCTTCACAAATATGCCAAGTGAACCCGATGGCTAGGTAACCAGGTCAATTGGAGTTGTCAAATCTGTTGCATCTTTCATTCGACTTTGCAACCATTGAGTTAGACAACTTCATCCAGCTGATCGGCACGGTCATTTATGGTAACATTAAGAGCCTTGTCTTCCTCTGTCTCTTTTACATGTAAACATCTTTGGACCATATGAAACAGTAAACCCAAACAAGGGAGACAATACTTCTTTATTGTTTTTTTTGGTTTTTTTTTTTTGGTTTTTACAGAGAATGAGTTCACCTGTATTGTGGCCTTCATTTACCTGCAGAGACGTGTTGAGTTCTTTCTTTTACAAGTATTCATTCCGAGTACGATGATAGTGTTCATATCATGGGTATCGTTCTGGCTCCCCATCAACGCAGTTCCTGCCAGAATCGCACTGGGCAGCACCACCGTATTAATCATGATAACGCAAAGACAGTCAACTGCTATCTCGCTGCCTCCCGTCTCTTATGTCAAAGCCATCGATGTGTGGACTGTCACGTGCTTGGTTTTCGTGTTTGCCGCCCTCTTAGAATACGCTGTGGTCAGTACGTATTCCAGACACGAAACCAAGCGCTTTTCCATCAAAGTTATTCAGAACAACAGAAGCCTAAAACAAACATTCAACGTTAACCAAGTAAGTCCTTTCTCTCTTGCTCTCACTCTGTCTGTCTGTCTGTCTGTCTGTCTGTCTGTCTGTCTGTCTCTATGTCTGTCTCTCTCTATGTCTCTCTCTCCATTTCTCTCTTTTTCTCTCTGTTTCTCTCTCTCCCTTCTCTCTCTCTCTTTCCCTTCTCTCTCTCCCATTACTTCACACACACACACACCTTACCCTCTCTTTTCTCTCTCTCTCTCTCACTCTCCTTCTCACTTTCTGCCTCTCTCTCGTTCTCTGTTTCTCGCTCTTTTTCTTTTCTCTCTCTCTCCTTCTATTACTCCACACACACGCACACACTCCTCTACGCCATAGAAACCGGGAAACCGGGCCCATGAGCCTGGCTAGGCTTGAAAAGGGCGCATAATAATAATAATAATAATAATAATAGTAATAATAATAATAATAATAGTAATAATAATAAAATAATAATAATAATAATAATATTTGCTTGTCAGTTGCTTGTCAGTTGTTTGACCATAACCAGTTGAGCATGTCCCTTGGTGGCTGACGATATGTACATCTCTGATCACGAGCAGAAGTAGTGTGGGAGCATCATAGCCATGTGTTGAAAGGAATTCTTTGGGGTTTGAATAATTAACCTTTGGAAACATGGGTGTTTTGTTCAACATCTTTAAACAACCGTTATTCAGGGACCTTTTGAGCGGAATAGGCTACTCGACCTGAAGAAAATTCTAACTGGGCTCCACCTGCAAGGTCATGCGCTGTTTATCTTGATATGAGATCACCATGTCACGCACATATGGTTGTGATGCATGTGCCTGGTGTACCCTTATCAGACGGGTAGTCATGATGGGTATAATGGGCTTCGTATATTTTACCCGTGTCACTTTGATGGCATGCACTGCTCTCTTACTCAATGATAATAATAATAATACTAATAATAATAATAATAATAATAATAATAATAATAATGATAAAACTTCACATTCAATACAAAACTACGTGGAATTTTGCAACATCTAAAGAATCAAACGTTTCATTTGGTTAGAAATACATGTATTCAGAGATAGTTTGATTCAGCTGTGCATAGCTTAAAGTTTCGCGGGGGCATAGAACGGTTCATCTCATTCGTTATTCAGAGGCCACTCTACCTCTTAACAACTGATGAGACGGGCGTGTTCTACGCACTCACGAAACTTTGTGTCGTGTGAAGCTGAGTTAGGCTGTTATCATTTACTTGTACACACAGGCACAAATACACACACACACGCACGCGCGCTAACACACACAGACACTCACTCACAAAGGCACACACACACGCGCGCACACGCAAACACACACACACTCACACATACACACACTCGCACACAGAGGTACACAGAGGCACACACACAGAGACACACACACAGAGGCACACATACACACATACACACATACACACAGTCACACATACACACACTCACACGCACATGTACATGCGTATGCGTACATATGTATATGTGCGTGTGTGTACTTATGTGTACTGTTGTGTGTGTGTGTGTACTTATGTGTACTTATGTGTACTGTTGTGTGCATGTGTGTGTGTGTGTGTGTGTGTGTGCGTGTGTGTGTGTGTACTTAT
>NC_068985.1:97261335-97266126 GCF_001194135.2 Octopus bimaculoides | reverse complement strand
GTGTGTGTACTTATGTGTACTTATGTGTACTGTTGTGTGCATGTGTGTGTGTGTGTGTGTGTGTGTGCGTGTGTGTGTGTGTGTGTGTGTACTGGGTGTGTGTATATGTGACGTGTAAATTATTAGCTTTAATACAGCATGTCTTTTGATTTTCTATACCACAGGCTGAAAGCGTCGAGAACGGAGATATCAAAGCCGAATGCGATGAAAGGACCGAAGCACAGATGCGTTCCAAAGCGAAACGAATGGATGTTATATCCCGTATTAGTTTTCCTCTCTGTTTTCTCCTCTTCAGTTTGGGTTACTGGTCATGGTACCTGAGTAAAACTTTGTCATTTGAGATTCCCAATAAAAATTCGTAGCAGACTTCGCTGCGCACACACAAACAAGTTTGACACGTTGGGCTTTCTTAACTCATTTTCTCTTGCTGTTTTGATATTTAAAAAATAGATGGACATTTGATGTTTTCATCTGCGACTCTGCTATTTATATGCACCATGATACGAAGAACGGTGATATAACAGAAGCATTCGAAATACCAAGGAAAACAAAACAAAAACAAAAATAACACTCGAATCATCAAAATTAATATTAAAAATGGAATTTTAAAACAATAGGGAAATGAGCTTTAATTCCAATTTTATAACTACTGAAAGAACTAAATCGGTGAGCTGGCAGAATCGATAGAGTGTCAGGCAAAAATGCTTTATGACATTTTTTTCAGCTTATTAGGTTCTGTGTTCAAATTCCGGCAAGGTTGTCTTTGCCTTTAATTTTTTTTCCCGAGGTCGATAAAGTAAGTACATTTGAACACTGTGGTTGATGCAATCGAGTTACCCCTTTCCTGAACTTTCTAACCTTGTGCCAAATTTTGAAACCATAATTACTACAGGAACTCATTTCCATAATGTTTTTAAATAAATAATTACTTTGTAATTATAATGAAAAAACATTTTGTAGAAAACGATTAAAAAGAGCTCAATAAAAGGCTAAAAAATCACTTTTAGAGAAGTAATATGATAACATATATGTAAATATAGCAAATGCGAATATCAAGCTACGTGGATTATATGACCTATAATTTCTTCGGGCATGATTGTGTTTCTTGCTGTTAGAAGTTCAAGAAGTATACAGACACATGATGACTTCAAAGATGTGTAAGAGTTCTAATGCTGTTATACAACAACCTGGCACAGAAACCACTGATGTACAAAGCTGTCGAAGTATCAACCAAGAACATGATCTCTTTTCTTTGCAAAAGACTTACAAGAATACTTGATTCTTTGAAATCAATATTCAAAATGGAATTTAAAATTAACCTCTGGAAATAAGCTGTTGTAATAATTACAAGAATAAATATGTCGCATTTATAATGAAAATATTCTTTTGTACACAAGGATGAACATCATAATATTATAAAAGTGAAAACAATCGGTAACGTAGTGAACTGTGTATGAATTAATTCATTCAGTTTGTAAGCGCATGCTCTGTTATGCAAATTAGACTGATCAGTTTAGTTGAATCCTAGCCTGCATATATCATAAATACCTATAAGCTTCGTATACCTCTATGGAAAGAAGACTAAAAACGGATCAGATCGATCCTATGTTTTTTCTTCGGACAGAGTGATTATATAGCCGTGATGAAAACACATAGCTTACTTCACACGGTGAAGCAAAAATTGTATGCTTATGGTAAATGGTGTACTTTACCTCATTACAAATAATTTAGATGAGCTGTTTAGTACACTGTGATATAATTAATAATTAATAGTGAGTAAATCTGGCAGATAGAAAGTATGTGGAAGTCTGCTACATGTGTGTATGTGATATATACCATGTTATATATTATATTATATTATATTATATTATATTACAGGTGTGTATGTGTTTGTGTGTGTGCATGTTTCTGCGATTGTCCCCACACTGTTTGACAGCGGTATTGGTTTGTTTACGTTCCTATAACTTATGGCTAGCAGCAAGAATCTTTCAGGAAGACACCCTGGCTACTTTTCATTTTGTAACTGACCCCATCCAAGGTAAGGTTCATACTATTAAGCAGAAGATATCAAAATATCAGCATATCCAACATCTATGAAAATGATCTTGCTCTCATAGCTATTTGCAAGACTTGTTTAACATTCATTTAAGAATGTTGTATCCAAGGTCGGTCCTTTTTCTCAATGCACCACCACCTAAAAAAAAAAAAAAAAAAAAAAAAAAAATAGAAAAGTAAAAAAATGAATGCATGGCCGTTTGTGAAGATGAAAGCTAACTATCGATTTACATCAACGAGGGCATATAATTCAAGGCTAGTGACTTCAAATAGCTTAGGTTCTATGTTGCTCACGGTAAAACAAGACTGTCTGACATCCATGGGGTAAGCTTGGGATCCTAATAATAAGCTTCATAACATCTGACAACAAAGCATTTCAATGTCTGAATGCAATACCAAATTTGATTTTTTCGTCAATCAAAAAGTAGCTCATAGTCTAACGATTCAGAATGGTCAAAAGTGCCTGTTCACGTTCCCGTAACTTAGCATTTTGACAAATGACCGATATAATAAGCACCAGGCTTTAGAAAAATGAGTACTGGTGTCAATTCGTTTGACGAAAATTCCTCAGGGCGACGCTCCAGTATGGTCGCAGTCCAATAAGTTAAACAAAGGAAAGAAAATATGAAAATGTAAAAAGAAACAAGGGAGCTAACTTATGAGAGTTCGAAAGAAAATTCATCAAGAGTTATTCCCCTTGCATATACAAAATAGATTTTGTGAAGGAAGGAAGGAAGGAAGAGGGGACAAAGAAAGACAGTCAAACGGGTTAAGTCGATTACATCGCCCCCAGTGTCTTTACGTTCTGAGTTCAAATTGCCTCTCATCCTTTGAGGGTCGATAAATTAAGTACCAGCTGCGTACTGGGGTCAACCTAATCGACTGGTCCCCCTCCCCCAAAATTTCAGGTCTTTTGCCTAGAGTAGAAAAAAAAAAATTTATTGCTTCATCACCGTCATAAACGATACAAGTAGAATTTACAGTCCAAGGGAAATAAGCAAATCACGAATATCACAAACTCAAAGAGTTACGTCCCTTGAAAAAGTTTTCTTCCTCGTTTATGAATATCTTTGTATTTAGTTTATATTTTTAAATATCATTGCTGAGTGCGAGGGTTTTGAAGAACAATATATTTTGTTTTGCATTTTCTTGTTTGATGGTTGAGGCAACGGATGACGTATTTTACATATTTAATATTTGTATTAAACTCGTACATTATTTCAAGTTGATGGTTTAGTGATTCTTATTTCGGTACAGATTTTGGCAGACGAGTGTAGGCAACTAAAAAACAATGACTGACTTTTATATTACTGTTTTGCTTATTTCATTACAGTGTCAATGTGTGTGTGTTGGCACTCCGTCGCTTACGACGTCGAGGGTTCCTGTTGATCCGATCAACGGATCAGCCTGCTCGTGAAATTAACGTGCAAGTGGCTGAGCACTCCACAGACACGTGTACCCTTAACGTAGTTCTCGGCTATATTCAGCGTGACACAGTGTGACAAGTCTGACCCTTTGAATTACAAGCACAACAGAAACGGAAAATAAGAGTGAGAGAAAGTTGTGGTGGAAGAGTACAGCAGGGTTCGCCACCATCCCCTGCCGGAGCCTTGTGGAGCTTTTAGGTGTTTTCGCTCAATAAACACTCACAACGCCCGGTCTGGGAATCGAAACCGCGATCCTATGACCGCGAGTCCGCTGCCCTAACCATTGGGCCATTGCGCCTCCACACATTGTTAATAAGCGTGAATCAATAAGTTAAAATATCCACTGTGTAACTATGTAGTCTCGGGTTCAATTCCACAGCGTGGTGCACTGGCTAAGCATTTTTGTTTTTGTTTTTTTGCCGTAACTTCGAGCTGAGTGATACATTAGCAGACAAAAACACCTGAGTGAGACTTGGTAGACAAAAACTATGTAGAATCACAGATTGTTTCTATTCTTGGATCCTACACTTAATGCGTTGACTCGTTTAACAATACCACCTGGTTCTTCTGTGTCTTTCACACAAGCCAAGTTATCATAATCAGGACAACTTCGATTTTTCTCCTCGCCAGTTCCGATTGGTCTGAATTTACTCCTCTGATTAAACCATTCATTCTCAACCGGGATTCATATGATGTTTAGAGTTCCATATGATCCATTACAGCTGTTTCGATTTTGTCCAAAGAGTTAAATTCCAGTAATTAAAATATTTTCGAAGAATAATATCTAACAACCTAACGGTATGTCTTTTTTACTCCCCGGACGAGATTTTTCCTAATAAAACGTTTTAATTACTGAAATTTAACTCTTTGGGAAAAATCGAAACAGGTGTAAGAGAGCATGCTGAATTTTTACAGTTAATGAATTATATTAGTGCTACCTCTCCATTTGTGAATTTTAATTTGAATATTTCTAAACCAAGATTTATACTTAAACCTATTATTTTAGGAATTCACAAGAAAATAATAGGTAACAAACCAGTAATTCATTGGATATTTTCTATCCCTTAAGGTGGTTATTTTACCCTCTATTTAAATTTATGTCATTTTTACACCTCTGACGAGATTTTGCCCAATAAAATGTTTTAATTACTGGAATTAAGTATAAATCTTGGTTTATAATTTATTAACTGCAAACATTTAACATGTTCCATTACAGCTGTTTCAATTTTACCCAAAGAGTTAAATTCAGAGGTGTAAAAATGACATATCGTTAGGTTATTAGATGTTATTTAATTAGTTGTTATTTAAT
>NC_068985.1:97258243-97259285 GCF_001194135.2 Octopus bimaculoides | reverse complement strand
CACACAATACAAACATATGTGTATGTTGGTGTGTGTAACTGATATCTTGCATTTTTATTCTCGACTGTTTTAATTTTCGTATAAAATTTGAAGGAATTTCTAGTGACACCAGATGGCGTTGTTCTATAAGCAGTTGCCAGAATTAAGAGGCAGCAACGAAGAGCCCTGGAATAGAGGCATACACACAAAATACACAACACGAGCACATACTCATAAACACTCATACACACATATACACACATGCTCATACAACTCGTGCATACAAATATACGCGACACATGGGTATTTTTTGTGAGTGAGAATTTCAAATTCTTCGTATTTAAGAAAATACCCGCGGGACGAACTTCCAGTGACACGAGGATTTATTTGCAGTGTACCTCATCTTGTCAAAGAGTGATCTACACATTACAGCTCCAGGACCATTCGTTGTAACATATAAAGAATGAGAGAGAGCGGTAGTATCAGGTGATGAAGTTTCGCAACGGACAGCCACTGACTCGGTTATAATCCAGAGTTAGAGTCTTCTAATTCAGCCAGTTTGGTGTTACTCGCTCTCGTCTTTCAGTTCAATCATTAAGATCGTCCATTGTTATTGTCTACTCTCTGTTGCTTGGCTATTGAGATCTTGAAGTGGCGACAATAGCGCTTACCTTGGATTCTCTTCTGCAATTTTACAACTATGGGCTAACTCTAACAAAATCATTAGATTCCCGGCAGCACTGCGCTTAGTATCATTGCAAGCCTTCCACCACAACAAAGGACGACCACCAGAGGTCATATACATTGTGTTGGTGCATAATTATTGAGGGGTTTTTTCAACAAATTTTATTCAACAAAAACAATAACAACATGTAATAAAAACATCTTTAAATGATTATTCCGGAGCATATTCACCATCTACTTCAATGACTGCTTCCCATTTGCTTGGTAGACGGTCAGACCGTCATTTAAAGATGTTTTTGTTAAATATTGTTATTGTTTTTGCTGATTAAAATATTTTGAAAAAAAAAAAAAGCCGCAATAATTATGCACCAACCCAATA
>NC_068985.1:97254421-97258203 GCF_001194135.2 Octopus bimaculoides | reverse complement strand
TATATATATATTTGTTACGACTAGGCCTCATCTCACTGGCTAATAAACTAATAAAAGACTGAGTTTCTAGTGTTCTGTCGTCGCTTATTGACATTAATTTATTTCTATTGACAGAATGCATATTTTCATTCGATTCCAATTATAAAAAAGTTTGCATTTTTCGAGTATAACTAGAAATGCTTGGATTTTTATACAGACGTATGAAAGATGCTTCCCGAATTTTTACTACATGAATGTTGTGTGTATTAAGTCATTTAGTTCCATAAACGTGTTTTCCATGCCGTTGCTTTGTGTAGTGTAGGATTTTGAAATCATTTGTATCAGATTTTTGTGCTTTTTAATGGATTCCGTGTGGACCCGTGATACTGAGAAGGGAGTTGGCAATTGCATTCCCTGTTTTTATTGTCATGGTAACTTTTTCTGGTAAGCTGTATATTCTACTAGAGTATTTCTAAATGACATTGTTTGGTAGTGGTTGAGTATTTCATAGAGACTTTAATCTTTACAGGGAATCTTATCTCCCACTTCATGAAAATTCGCTACTTCTACCATGTTTCTATTGTATTAACACTTGTTTAGGGAAATATTCCTGTGATGGAAAAATATCATTAGACCAGTATTGTAATCGCGATCAACCTATCTTCTTTTCAATCATATTGAGTTTTTAGATAAACCCCTTCGTGTTTTTTTTTTTGCCT
This sequence comes from Octopus bimaculoides, assembly GCF_001194135.2. Lineage (NCBI taxonomy): Eukaryota > Metazoa > Mollusca > Cephalopoda > Octopoda > Octopodidae > Octopus > Octopus bimaculoides. The sequence continues at coordinate 97,257,505 of NC_068985.1, read as the reverse complement.
TTTATAATTCTCTGTTTTCATCAACAGTTTTAACAAATCCTTCCACGAAATTTTGGGCCTTACCAATCGAAGTGAGGTGACGGGTGACCGTATCATGAAACTATGCCATCTGTTAAGCCGATTCCCTTGTGGGTTGGCAGGGATTCTCGTGGATGAGATTCTTCAATCGATTCTCATTGAACCGAGCAGATCGTCCAGAATATGTACTAAGCTTACAAAGAATAAGCCCTGGGTGTCGATTTGCTCAACTAAAGGCGGTGCTCCAGCATGGCAGCAGTCAAATGACTGAAACAAGTAAAAGAGTAAAAGAGGATATATGTGTGTGTGTATATATATGTGTGTGTGTATATATATATGTGTGTGTGTGTGTGTGAAAAGAGTCGCCAAATATGTTTGTGTCTGCGTGTGTACGTCTCTGCATGCATTCCTGTGTACCCACTTGACTTATTTTTTACCACTTTAACACGACATGGTGAATAACAGACATATATGTACATGCGTTCGCACATGCGCATTTATGCTCACGCGTTGACTCTGCCATTCATACATACTTAGGCCGTCTCCCTCCCCTTCACACACACACACACACACACACACACACATACTCACACATTCGACAGCACACTCATTTTGCTTTTAAACACATAAGCACATACATGTTAACCTAATAAAAAAGAAACTCGTTCATTTACATAAACACACGCAAATATGCATCTAATAGATGCACACATTTAACACATTTCTGACCAGCGGTTTGCAACTTCATATGTGTGTGTGTTGGCGTGTGTGTGTGTGTGTGTGTGTGTGTGTGTGTGTGTGTGTGTGCAGGGAAAGAAAGAGAGAGAAAGAGGAAAGGGAGCGAGCCGAAACTTCGAAGTTCCTATCAAGCTTTCCTTTTGCATGTGAAATTCTGTACATATATGTGCTTGTTGCATACACGCGCGCGCGCGCGCGTGTGTGCGCGCGTGTGCAGGGAAGGAAAGAGAGAGAGAAAGAGGAGAGGGAGCGAGCCGAAACTTCGAAGTTCCTATCAAGCTTTACTTTTGTATGTAAAATTCTGTACATATATGTGCGTGCATACACGTGTGTGTGTGTGTGTGTGTGGTGTGTATGGTGTGTGCATGTGCATGTATACACATATTCATACATACATGCATACACACACACATACACATACATATTCCTGATACAAATTCGTACACAGACACAGACTTCAACACATACATTCATACACGCGTACACGAATGAAAACATGTTAATTAAATGTTAAAATAAAATAAAATAAAATAAAATGAGTAAATGGATCTCCGTCGTTTTCGACGACAAAATACTCCAGTTGTTCGATCAACTGAACTACCTAATCATTGAATTACAGTTTTATGGCTGAATATTCCACAGTTATTTATACATTTATTCAGGCAGAATCATCGTGATACTGTGGACAAATGAAATAATAGCGTAAAGTTAATCAACGACCGCGTCCTTCACACCTCAAAATGTGGCCTTGTTAAGAATGTTTATTGGCCTGTGTCGAGTTCAAATCCAAACTACAGGGAAAAAAAAGATTAGCCGAGCAAAAGCTAGAAGAATATTGAGGTTTATTTGATAACCAGTTGATCTAACAAGCGTCGTGACGTAGGCCCCAAAACGGTGCTCATTTTCTCTTGATGACCCCATACACTTGCTGACTTCCAGTATGCGGAGCTTTCGATTGGTAGCACTTGCATGTGCAAGTTGTTTGCTAAACATATATAGATGTTTTCGATCTAGTTTGGATTCTTTGCTATCAAATTTGAACTCTTTGCCATCAAATTTGAATTCTTTACAATCAAATTTGATGGCAAAGAATTCAAATTTGATGGTAACGCTTCTGCCAGCTCGCCGCCTTTAAATATGTGACATTCTAACGTGAATATTACTCTACGCTGTCACAGCTTATTGTTAAATCATATGCTTAGAGGTACTTACAGCTCAGTTTTATTAACATACGGGTATTCCAGCGGACAGTTTCTTACCAGATACATTTTATATTCGCTCTTCTTTTAATCATAGTTTTGATATGTTTAGAATTACATATTTCTAATTGCACGGCCCTAAATATAAACTTATAATTGCGAGTTCCTAATTACACGATTTTAATTATATGCTTCTTATTAACACAGTTCTAATTCTCCATTCTTAATTACGAACTTCTAATTACATTAAATCTACAATTCCAGTTAGACATATGGACTTAATAAGAAAAAGACAGTTAAACTTGAGGTATGGCAAATAAATCTACTGTAGCAACGGCTGATTAGCAAACAACAAGAATCTTGGTTCGAATCTCATATAATTCTTTTGTAAATAATTCTTTTTAGCAACCCGATTCCCTTTTCAGTCTTCTTTTCAATGCAGGTTTAGGATTTTATTTTATTATTTTTGAAAATTTTCGTTGGCCATTTTTCTTTCCCTCCATTCAGCAGCGAAGAAAACACACGAAACATTGCCATGAAATATTTGCTTCAAATTTTGGCACAAGGCCAGCAAGTTCGTGGGGAAGAGGTTAAATCGATTACTTCAACCCCAGTGTTCAACTGGTACTTATTTTATCGACCCCGAAAAAGATGGAAGGCAAAACCGGTCTCGACGGAATTTGAACTCAGAACGTAATGAGGGACGAAATAGCGCTAAGCATTTCGCCTGATAAGCTAATGAGTCTACCAGCTCACCGCCCTGTTATCATGAACTCTTGCCAAACCAATTCTCTGATACAGCAATAAAGTAGGGACCATTTCATCCATTACTTGGCCTATGTTTGCACCGAAAGCGTTCATAATATCCTTTGTCGATTTACCGATGAGGAGGCTAAATCTAATTTGGCCGTGGTCACTATTGTTATTGTAAAGCATTAGATCAGCCATTGGTATAATAAACCCTTGTCCATTTGTCATAAAAGTAGCCGACCCAAAAGCTAAGACCTAGGCCTAAAAATCTGTTGTGATCTAATAGGCAGAACTGTCCACTAATAAACAAAATTAAAACAATTGTTTTAATATGTGTGTGTGTGTGTGTGTCTGTGTGTCTGTGTTCCCCCCCCCCCCC
>NC_068985.1:97251653-97254394 GCF_001194135.2 Octopus bimaculoides | reverse complement strand
ATCGCTTGACAACCGAAGTTGGTGTGTTTACGCCCCCGTAACTTAGCGGTTCGGCAAAAGTGACCGATAGGATAAGTACTAGGGTCACAAAGAATAAGTCCTGGAGTTGATTTGTTCGATTAAATGCGGTGCTCCAGCATGGCCGCAGTCAAATGACTGAAACTAAGACAAGAATAAAAGAATATGGTTTTTAAATTACGTTTCATTTTCTGTTTGAAAATAAAGAAAGCAGGGATTATAATGGTGACCACTAATTTCAAAAACTTTTTTACCCGAGAAGGCTTCTCGTATCGTTTTTAAGCGCATAGTGCAAAACAAAATACCGGCCAAAATTGGTACAAAGTGGAGAAGGAGGTGGTCTCGTGGATATCGTTGGCGATTTTCTTCCTCCGTCTTCCCTTCTTTGGACCGTTCTATCTTTCCGACGAAGAGCTCCGCTCGAAACGTCAAATTCTCTTTCTTTCCTTTCCCGAGCGTCCAGTAACACAATCTGTATCACGTCCTCGCGTTGTTGTTTTTTGTTGTTTTTTGTCTTTTCGAACTTATAAATACGTATATAGGCATGCACACACATTTGAGCATAAGTTTATCGTTAATGGATTGTTTTCTTAATACACCAGATATCAACATATTCACGTTCGAATCCGTCGAGACGTATAAAGAATGAATATGAAAATGATCACAATATATTTTTAAATAATTTGATAAGGTGAGGGACATTTTGATTTCAAATAATTTGAGGGGACAATTCATTGATGAAATTTCATAGGGAACAATTTAATATAATGTAGTTGAGGCAATTTGTTTAAAAAATACTTACAGAAGGATGTTTATTTATAATAATTTGACATAGGAAAATCCATTGTAGAGAAACCGTTTCCTTTTCCATTAGGGTGAATAACTCATATAGGAGAACTGGTGTACTTCCTCTCAACAATACAATGAAATAATTCTGAAAAACATCAAATGAATTAAAAATTGATCAGAGATAATGAGAAGTCAAAAGAGACATTAAAATAACTGGAATAAATAAAAATAAAACAAATAAATAGAACCAAGTGAAAAAGCTTAAGCTGAGTTGCATCGTAATTTAATGCTGAATGCATTGCCTATATTATAACAAAGAAGGCTACTTAGTAATTAGTTTAGGGTGTGTAATTTTTGTAAAAGAAATATATTATTAAAGTCTACACTGTCTAGAAAATTCTTATAAATTTCCCTTTTAATATCTTTTAATCAAAATATGTTTTCTCAAGATTTATCTGTACAGAAAATTTCAACTTCCCAATTCAAGAACAAAAATTATTTCCATTTACTGTCATCTTATTCTACGAGAAAACGTTTTTTAACGTCTCCATTTATATTTCTGAAAATATAAAGGTTACTCAAATATTTGCAAGGCTATAGAGATATCAGTAAAAACATTTTTTTCGAAATATGAGTATAATCCAGTGTCAGTCAAACATGTTGATTCCAATATCCTTTTATATTTGTTGGGTGTTCTTAAAAAAGTTACAGAAATAAAAGGTAGACTAAGAAAAATGTTATGAATTTACTTACGTCAGTTGTATCCCAAATAAACTTGTATCTATAAATAAGGAGACTCGCGACTTAACATATTTTTTATTTCTTAATTAGATTTAAAACTAATCTTTAAACTGCATTTAAATAGGCACAGACGTGGGTGTGTGGTAAGGAGCTTGTTTCCCAACTTCATGGTGCCAGGTTCAGTCTCACTGCATGGCACCTTGGGTGTATTCTACTATAGCTACAGGCCAACCAAAACCTAGACGGAAACTGAAAGAAGCCTTATATATAGCTTTTTAAGGTGGCGAGCTGGCAGAAACGTTAGTACGCCAGGCGAAATGCTTAGTGGTATTTCGTGTGTCTTTACATTCTGAGTTCAAATTCCACCGAGGTCGACTTTGCCTTTCATCCTTTCGGGGTCAATAAATAAAGTACCAGTTACGCTTTGGGGTGGATGTAATCGACTTAATCCGTTTGTCTGTCCTTGTTTGTCTCCTCTATGTTTAGCCCCTTGTGGGCAATAAAGAAATAAGAAACGTTAGCACGCCAGGCGAAATGCTTAGTGATATTTCGTGTGTCTTTACGTTCTGAGTTCAAATTCCGCCGAGGTCGACTTTGCCTTTCATCCTTTCGGGGGTCGATAAATTAAGTACCAGTTGCTTACTGGACCGATCTTATCTTATCCCCCAAAATTTCAGGCCTTGTACCTAGAGTAGAAAAATGTATTTTGCTTATTCCTCTTCGATTCCTTGCTTTTAGTAATTTCGATGTTCGTCGCCAAATTACTTCCTGTTCACTATAATATATATAAACGTGATTTATCTTCCTTACATTCATTTATTGCTCAGATACGACATAGGAGAGAAGTCACACTTGCTTCGGGCCTACAAACTAGACTGTTGTCTTACGATTCTATCTTGAATTTCACTGGAATTTTGTTCTTTTTCGCCATTATCTCACCGTCTGACGAAACTCTGAGGAGATGGTATCGGCCGAATAATTCATGTACGAGTGCACACACGCACATGTACACGGTTGTTTTTTCTGATGTTGCCTTGTTAGTTGTTAAACGATAAAATACATCCGAAGACGGGTATATATATCCCCGTCTTCGGATATATATATATATATATATATATACACACATATATATTTATATATATACACATACATATACATGTATATATATGTATATTTGTATGTATGTATATATA
>NC_068985.1:97249889-97251519 GCF_001194135.2 Octopus bimaculoides | reverse complement strand
TATATATATATATATATATATATATATATATATATGTATATATACACACAGAAACACATATATATATAATATATATATATACATATATATATATATATGTATGTATGTATACATACATGTATGTATGTACATATATATCTGTATGTATATACTTGTACATGTATATATATACATGTGTTGTTATAAGTATTTGTATGTATATATGTATAAATTATGTTCGTATATGTCGTTGATCACAGAATAAAACACCCCAAAACAGGACTGGAATTTGGCAACTTCCTGTGATAAACAAAATAAAAAGCCAGTTAACATATTTCTTTATTTTAGAAAATAAGAAACAAAATACTTGTTTGACAAACATTCTGTCTCGTCGGTGCTAACCAGACGGAGAGTAACGTTGATGATATATCCTCGCTTACGTTCGTAGTTAATAGTCCTCGAATGTCTTGTAGAATAATTATTAATGGCCGCGTGGTTAAAAAAAGTTCGCTTTACAGTCACGTGGGTCCGGGTTCGGTTTCATTACTTGGCGCATTAGGAAAGTGTCTTTTATTAAAGAGACGACTTGACCCGAGATTCTTGAGCTAAATTGACGAGACAGAAACTGTGCGCCAGCTTGTTCTGTGAAATGCGGCTGTAATTAAGTGGTAGACTTAATCTATCACCCTTATTAACACAACTTTCTGATCTATGATGCCTTTTCTTAATACGTCTCCATCTCAAGCTTTCGGAACAAAGATTCGGTCTGAGATTCAACCAAGGATCAGAGACTGTTCCTTTCTTTCTTCCTCCTCTCTCGGAGGTTTGGAAAAAACACAAATCAATGGACACTGCCCTCCTGTTTTCTATATCCGTAAAATTCAAAAAAGGAAGTCTTTGAAATATTTTTCAAGCTCTACTCTCTCTCTCTCTCTCTCTCTCTCTCTCTCTCTCTCTCTCTCTCTCTCTCTCTCTCTCTCTCTCTCTCTCTCTCTCTCTTTATTTACCTCTAAACGTATGTCTGACTCTATCTTTTTGTTTTTTCCTCTTTCTCTCTTACTCTGCTTTCGGTCTGTCTATCTGTCTGTTTGTCAGTCTCTATCTCTATCTCTCTATCTATATCTCTCACTCTCTTTCTCTGTCTCCCTTTCATTCTTTCTTCCTAATTAAGGCTGAAGATTATAACTTACGTACAAGGCGCGTTTCAGAAGTTTTGAGACTTCATTTCAGAAGAAGCAGTTATAGCTGTCCTAGATTATTGTGATTTCAGTAAATTATTACTGTACATCTAAGAAGCGGACCTGCCAACTTCTGTTATTCTAGTTTGAAGGAGATGGCTGTAACAGCACTTGAACACATCTTACTAAACACTGCTTGTTGTAGCTCACTAGTTTGCAGAACGCAGTCGGCGCGCGAAAACAATTCGGAATCTCGTCACCTCGGAAAGTCTTGAATGAAAACTGGGCAAAAATAATACAGAAACTTAATAAATGCTCCAGTGTGCCAATGGATTAATTTGTATAAACTGAGTACCTGTGTTTTTACTGGTACAGGAGGTTTAAGGACAGTAGCGAGGAAGAGAGAGATGGTGAGAGATGTGGGACAGAGAAAGAAAAAGAGAGAGAGAGAGAGAGAGAGAGAGAGAGAGAGA
>NC_068985.1:97247606-97249519 GCF_001194135.2 Octopus bimaculoides | reverse complement strand
GGGGGGACAAACACAGACGCAAACACACACACACACACACACACACACACACACACACACACACACATATATATATATATATATACATATATACGACGGGCTTCTTTCAGTTTCCATCTACCAAATCTCACAAGGCTTTGGTCGTCCCGAGGCTATAGTAGAAGACGCCCAAGGTGCCACGCAGTGGGACTGAACCCGGAACCATGTGGTTCGTAAGCAAGCTACTTACCACACAGTCATTCCTACGCCTATGTTGGTTGCGAAAATTTGCAATTTTCTGGATGAAGAATGTCGTGTTTCTATAAAGACAATAAGCATAGAATTTGGAGTTGGTGAAGAAACTGTACACAGAATTATTCCTGAAAACCCAGATTTGTACAAATTTTGTGCAAAATTTTGTTCTCAGGGTACTCAGTGACGAACAGAAGGAAAGACATATTAGTGACAGAGATGGGCATCGAAACTTGTCCTACACCTTGCATACAGTTCAGACCCTGCTCCTCTGACTTTTGGATGTTTTGAAAACTGAAGGAGAACCTCAGGGACAGTCGTTTTGGAAACATTGAGAAGATGAAGGTCCTGGACACATTCCCTTTGAAGGACTTCCGTGAGGCCGTTACGAAGTGGCTGGAGTGCTATCACAATCGGACTGAAGGAAATTAGAATCTTGTACTTCCTTGAAATTGAAAAATGTCCCACCTTTGGGATGCACCTCGTATAATATAATGACTTGGTTATCTTTCAATCCACACTCATGCAGCACAAAGATGCAGAAACAGACGCATACACGCATATATACGCATAAACACGTATACACATGCATACATACATATATACACACACTGATCCATAGATAGAAAAACACGCCCAAATATACATACGTGCGTCTATAACATCAAAAGCATCGTAGGTCCTTCTCGCGTCATATAGGCTCATAGGGGACCCGTTTCCCAGATTCTGTGGCGTCAATATTCTCCCCCATTGGAGAGGACGGCGGTAGATCACAGGATTACTTAATTGTGCCACCTAAGCGACCTGGAGCAACATGAATTGTAATATATATATATATATATATATATATATATATATAGATAGATAGATAGATAGATAGATAGATAGATGTGTGTGTGTGTGTGTGCGTGTGTGTGTATGCATATATGTACATGTGTATATATATACTTGTATTTATATATACTGCACATATGCATTCTCACACACGCTTACATACACACAGACGCACAGGCAGATAGACAGACAGACATGCAGAGAGATAGACAAGTAGACAGATAGATAGATTAACAAATACATATAGGTCGAGAGACATGCAGGTATATACAGGTAAATTCGCTCCTTAATACTTTGTCATAGCAAACAATACGCAGAACGGCGATGTATAATCTAACTCCACAAGTCATGTGACCAAGTGAACTACGTAAATACACACGATTCAATTTGGCTGCTCTTTATAGATGCAAAAGGTCCATTGACTGATTTGTTATTACAGGTGTGAACAGTGACTGGCATGGCAAATCTTGAAATTATTTCTATCTATGGCAAACTATATTAAGACGTGTCAGGTAAAACCTTGTAAAACATCAGGTCCTGTCTTATATGGCGAGCCTCTTTTACACTTCCGCTTCGGGTCTATAATTAAAAGTTACTCACCTGTCTCAGACGACTACTATTCCATATGCATACGCATATATACACACATGTATATATATATGAGTATATCTCTCACTCTTTCTGTCTGTCTGTCTCTCTTTCGCTATGTCTCTTTCTCTCTCTCTCTCTCTCTCTCTCTCTCTCTCTCTATCTATCTATCTATCTGTCTATCTCTCTACATCTATATGTATATATATGTATCTGTGTGTTGGTATATATGTATGTATGTATGTATATATATATATATA
>NC_068985.1:97244300-97247148 GCF_001194135.2 Octopus bimaculoides | reverse complement strand
TATATATATATATATATATATGCATGTATACTTATATGACTGGACTGAATGCTTAGCGGCATTTCGTCGGTCTTTACGTTCTGAGTTCAAATTCCGCCGAGATCAACTTTGTCTTTCAGCTTTTCGGAGATCGATAAAATAAGTACCAGTCGAGCACTGGTGTCGATGTAATCGACTAACCCATCCCCCCACCCACTCAAATTTAGATCTTGTGTGTATAACAGAAAGGATACACAAACCAACACTTCCGGGAAACGAATTACCATACTTTCTCACGTTCTGCTTTATTTGGGGTCTCGTGTTTAGCTTTTCTTACTCTTTTGTCTTTAATCTTTAGTTTTCTCTTACAAAGAATGCTTGTATCAATCCATGTTAGTTCTACTTTACACAAATTTCATTCTAGTTCATTTAGCAGAAAAAGAAAAAGAAAAAAATAGCTCATACTATTTCAACTTCTTTGTCAGTTAGCAACACTTTATAAATCACACCTGCGTGGGTGTTTGATCTGTACGATTATAGACTAACCTCAAAAGCGATGATACTTTTAAAAATTGATCTTAATTTTAAAAAATACCACCCCTAAGACTGGAAAATTCAAGGCCTTCGTAATAAGCAAAGACGCAGGAGTGGTTGTATGGTAAGTAGCTTGCTTACCAACCGCATGGTTCCGGGTTCAGTCCCACTGCGTGGCACCTTGGACAAGTGTTTTCTACTATAGCCACGGGCCGACCAAAGCCTTGTGAGTGGATTTGGTAGACGGAAACTGAAGGAATCCCGTCGTATATATATATATGTGTGTGTGTGTGTGTGTGCGTGTGTGTGCGTGCATACACACGCATCATTTTTGTATGCTCAATGTTATCAATTATTTGACTCATTTATTCTTGGCCTATGTCTTTTATATGAATTCCTAAACTATATTCTTCTTCCATATTAAATTTGACACTTTAGAAACCCGAGTCAAGGACAAACTAAAATAGGACCGCTCGCCGGTATCGAACTAACCTTGTTGACCATTACATTAGAATATGGTGGAGGTACTTTTTTGTGATGATTAACACGGTTATCGGGATTATGCAGTAGATACATGTAGAACGAGGAAATACATTTGCCGCAGTGACTTTCTCCTCCAAGGGCGAAATGTCTTGGGCGGTGAAACGATGTTTAAAATCTGGACGTTTTATCTCTGTACCTTATTGTCAACGTCTTTCAGGCTGATGTCGATGTACGTTTGATGTTCAAACTGTATATTAACTATATGAATCTCTCTCCAGTCTGAGAGAACTTTGACAGTCATAGACATTGCCTCTTTTTCCCTGTCTAAACCAGGACAAATAAAAATTTTAACTGTACCATGTTGTTGAAGGAGACTTAGTTGCTCTGTCTTTATTAAAGAATATTTTCAATATCTCTGTTCATCGATGCAGTACAGATGTGTGGTTAGGTATCTCGGTTCCAAAGAGAGAGTTTAAGAATCAGTGAAGCATGTTATCATAAGTATTGTAGTGGTAGTCGTAGTAGTGATAGTAGTAGTAGTAGTAGTAGTAGTAGTAGTATATGTGTGTGTGTGTGCATGCGTGCGTGAACAAGTGTGTGGTGTTACGATTGACAGCGAATAAAGGGTATTAATAGGGAACATGAACGTAGGAACATTTGTAACTCCAGACTTGGATTGGATATGTCGTATAGATCTGACAATGAACGTTTCGGAGAAGGATCTGTCAAGAATCCTATGAGGATCCCTATTGATCGTTTTTTTTTTTTTTTACCACGATCCCTTTTGATCGAAATTCTACCCCCCCCTTTTTTTTTCTTTCCTTCCCAAAAAGAAAAGCTCTACTTTGTATTTTGTTCCCTCTGTGTTCAGCCCTGTGTAGCCAATAAAGAAACATATCTGTCTGTCTGTCGGTCGATCTCTCTATCTCTCTATTTCTCTGTCGGTGTCTCTATCTCTCTGTCTATCTAACTATCTATCTGTCTGTATATCTCTCTCTCTCTCTCTATCTATATATCACTGATATCTATCTATCTATCTATCTATCTATCTATCTATCTATCTATCTATCTATCTATCTATCTATCTATCTATCTCCCTCTCTCTCACTATATTAATCTATCAACGACACATTTTACATTACATCACCACCAACAACAACACCACGGCCACCACCACCACCACCTCTGTTGCTAACGTTACCATCACCGTTGTCACCAGCGCCACCATCCACTCCCCCTCTTCCTCCTACTATTACCTCACCCACCACACTCTTTAACTCACTAACCTCATTTCTTCTTCATCCACTCATCAACATTAAAAATATTCGCCATCTCCCCTGTTGTTCGACAAATATATCACCTCTGTTTTTTTTTTACACAATCATTCACACACACACACACACACACACACACACACACACATGTACACACGCGTACACAACTACTTACATATAAATATACATACACGCTACAGCTTGATGTTGATACACACAAACTCCCATGCATATATATACTTCATAATTACTGTTATCTATCTATCTATCTATCTGTCTGTCTGTCTGTCTGTCTGTCTGTCTGTCTGCCTGTCTGCTTGTCTGCCTGTCTGTTTGTCTATCTATCTGTCTATCTATCTATCTGTTTTTCTTTCTGTCCTTTTTGTCTGTCAATCGATCTGTCTGTCAGACTTTTTGCTTATGAATCTGTCTGACTGTCTATCTGAATGTCTAACTGTATCTCTGTGCCTAGACCTTTCTGTCTGTCTGTCTGTCTGTCTGTCTGTCTGTCTGTCTGTCTGTCTGTCTGTCTGTCTGTCTGTCTGTCTGTTTCTCTCTCTCTCTCTCTCTCTCTCTCT
>NC_068985.1:97241828-97242663 GCF_001194135.2 Octopus bimaculoides | reverse complement strand
CTTCCTTCCCCCTCCCAAAAAGAAAAGCTCTACATTGTATTTGTCCCATCTTCGTTGAGCCCTGTGTGGCTAATAAAAGAAATGTATCTATCTATCTATCTATCTATCTATCTATCTATCTATCTATCTATCTATCTATCTGCCTAGCTTTCAACTTATCTGTCTATCTATCTATCTATCTATCTATCTATCTATCTATCTATCTATCTATCTATCTATCTATCTCAATCTATCTATCTATCTATCTATCTATCTATCTATACCCCACCACCAATTGTACCCCTTATAGTCTTTATCACACGTTGTCTTTTCTGACACAGGTATCTGGCCAACATCCGGTACTCTACAAGCACGTGCCGCCTGTTCAACCCACACCCATCGACCTGCAACCTTCGCTTCTCCCCAACACACAGACACATAATGCAGCTACTTACCCCCACTCTACCCGTCGTCTAAGATTGTCATCTGCTTCACCCCCTTATCCACACCTACCCGCGCCCTCCGTGACCTACACCCACTACTTTCACGGCATCCCTTCCTACCACCTTCACCTACCTACCGCTACCCCCTCTCCACCTTTCTTTTGCTGATGCCATTACCCTCCGCCCCACATGTTCACATACCCCTTTTCATATTCCCTCACATTCCATACACCCTTTCTCAACTCCTTTCAGTCTCACTCGCTCTCCCTCGCCACCCGACCAATACCCACCCATTTACCCAACTCCACTTTCAACATCCGCTCCCTCTCCACATTCTCGTTCTCCACCCAAAGTCACTTACCACCCGTATTTTCTCTCTCTCTCTCTCTCTCTCTCTCTCTCTCTCTCTCTCT
>NC_068985.1:97238256-97240361 GCF_001194135.2 Octopus bimaculoides | reverse complement strand
TATTGAAAGATTATCGATCTCATCTGTTAACTCTTTTTCTCTATACATAATTTGTTATTAATCCAAGCAAGTGGAAATAATAGAAATAAAGTTGAAAATGCACAGAGAATGCATTAAAATTAATTAGAATTTAATTATATTTTAAAATATACGAATACACTTTACCGGTTTCAAAAGTGCATAGTACAAGGCGGCGAGCTGGCAGAAACGTTAGCACGCCGAGCAAAATGCCTAGCGGTATTTCGTCTGCCGCTACGTTCTGAGTTCAAATTCCGCCGAGGTCGACTTTACCTTTCATCCTTCCGGGGTCGATAAATTAAGTGCTAGTTACGTACTGGGGTCGATGTAATCGACTTAATCCCTTGTTTGTCCCCTCTATGTTTGGCCCCTTGTGAGCAGTAAAGAAATAAGTATATGGAGCTTTGCCACGAATTATTCCTATTCTGGCCGTTGCTATAAATACTTTGAACTGTTTTAGACTTCTTATTGCAGTAATTTCATAACCTTTTTTTCAATCTTAACTAAATTTGACTATGTTAGGGAGACTAAATAGGTAAACTGATATATGAAATAAAAATAAGTTGCAGTCAATATTTGGTTACTTTTTTATATATAATTGTCGCTGTTGAAAGTAACCCCTGATTTGGGTTTACTTTCAACAGGAATGTTTTTTTACTTACGTTCAAAATTACTCTTATTACACGATCCAAACTACAAGTTGATCCTAAAAATAACAAAATATGGTTTAAAGAATTAGACTTTGCAACAGAAAAAAAATTAATTCTGGTTATCAAGCCATAATAATAAAAAAAAACCCCGATAAATTTGGAGTTACACTTCATTAATTCTAACGGTGAAATATTGTCCATAAATAGGAAAAACATTTTAAAATCTTACATACCTAACTTATATTGGGCACTATTAGTTTGAACCGTGGTAGCAGCTTGTTTACTGCCGGAAACAGTGATCGGGTTACTTTGAACGGCGACGCAAGTCATAATAATAAACTTTTATCGGCGGTAATATGATGTAATGGTCATGTTGCCCAAATAGGTAAAATTGTTAGTTTCCCATTGGTTAGAATTACTGCCCATATTTGAATTCTAAACTTTCGTCAAAGAGAAATCTTTCACAAAATACGGTTCTTAGAATTCAGGTATGAGCAGTTATAAAACCCCTGATATTTGGGAAATTAATCGTTGGTTTTCACTCGATTCCACGACACTCACTCTCTTGACATATTGGCTATTTTTATGCCATGTCTATTACTTAATCCAACAAGTCTATTTTGAATTGTTGTGTAAAACTCTAATAGGTTAGTATGGAAGAATTAGTTAATATAAATTTTATGTAAAACCACCGCTTTATAAAAGTGGTAACTCACCTTTACAAGTTTTTACAAAGATACCAATGTTATAAAAACACTTCAATAGAAAATTATTAACTAGTTATATTAACACCATATTTCAACAACTTAGACCCTCTCCTGAAATTGCTGGCCTTGTACAGGAATTTGAAAGCAATATCTACTTCTGTGTTTGGTTGTCGCTGCTTAGTTACAGGCCAGCTCTGATCGAGTAGACATTGAGTTAAAAGAGTGACCATAGTATAGTTATTTCAGCCAATGAATGCAGGAGGCTGGTCGTTAGAGTGATGGATAAAATGTCATGCGATATTTCCTCAAAGTCATTACGTCCTGAGTTCAAATCCTGCGCAAGTCAACTTTGACTTCCATCTTTCTGGAGTCGATGAAATAATCTACTGAGACGGATGGTATCGACTAACTACTTTCTCTCAAAATTGCTGGTCTTGGGCCTGTATCAGAAACCATTACTTCAGGCAAAATCTCGTACGATATCAATAGAGGGAGACCCAATATCCGTTTTTAGCATGTAGAGCGATCGTGGAGGGCCTTTCACTGGGTCGGTAATATAACCAAATTCACGCGTTTTTTTCAAATTTAGCCATTTTCAATTTGAGATTTTTTCTCTTAGCTCACCTGTATTCTTCGTTAATATGCATACACATATACATACATACATACATACATATCAATCTGTCTACTTATCTCTCTCTCTCTCTCTCTCTCTCTCTCTATATATATA
>NC_068985.1:97235512-97237311 GCF_001194135.2 Octopus bimaculoides | reverse complement strand
ATATATATATATATACACATACATATTTTCACACGCACACACATACACATATATGCTTAGTGTGTACACATATATACACCACACATATATATGCAAGTATGAATGAAGCGAATCTACGTATACACACTCACACGTACCCACACACACACATCTATACACACATAACATACATATTCTTACTCGTGTATGGTGGAGACAGCTGAGCATCTTCATATAAATGCATAAATATATTTCGACAAAGTGACATATAAACACATGTACACACACACGTGCAGACATACCTACATACATGCATATATACACACATACATACGTTGATGCATGCATGTATACACATCTGCAGATGTATAAGTATATATATGAGCAGAATGGGGTGTAGTATACATGTATGTATATACTTTTTTTAGTATGTGTGTGGGCGTTTAACACCTACACAGAAATACATTTGTATCGAGTTTGTGGTATGCCCGTACGAATGTGGAGACATAATTGTGAGTGTAAATGCGTATGTTTCAATGTATGTTTGGATGTGTATGTACATGTATATACAGGCGCAAGAGTGGCTGTGTGGTAAGAAGGTTGCTTCCCAACCACATGGTTCTGGGTTCAGTCCCACTGCCTAGCACCTTGGGCGAGTATATTCTACTATAGCCTCGGGCCGACCAAGGACTTGAGTAGATTTGCTAGACAGAAACTGAAAGGCGGTGAGTTGGCAGAAACATTAGTACGCCAGGCGAAATGCTTAGCGGTATTTCGTCTGCCGCTACGTTCTGAGTTCAAATTCTGCCGAGGTCGACTTTGCCTTTCATCCTTTCGGGGTCGATAAATTAAGTACCAGTTACGCACTGGAGTTGGTGTAATCGACTTAATCCCTTGTTTGTTCCCTCTATGTGTAGCCCCTTGTGGGCAGTAAAAAAATATGAAACTGAAAGAAGACCGTCGTGTGTGTGTGTGCGTGCCTGTGTGTGTGTGCGTGTGTGTGTGTGTGTCGCTTGACAACCGATGTTGGTGTGTTTACATCCCTGTAACTTAGCGGTTCGACAAAAGGGGGAATGATAGAATAAGTACTAGACTTACAAAGGATAAGTTCTGAGGTCCCATTGTTCGACTCAAGGCGGTGCTCCAGCATGGCCGCAGTCAAGTGACTGAAACAAGCAAAAGAATAAAATAACAAGAGCACTCAGAGAGCGCAAACCTCCGCCAAGACAACATTGACATCCTCACAACGATTAACCAGAGATGATTTTTAAAATGAGAATATCTGAAATAAACTCAAATGCTCTCACAAACGAGAATACTAAAAATGAACCAGACCGCTCTCAAAAATTAAGTAAAAAAAAAAACGGAAAAATAATCCAGAATCCTTGCCCTGCATTGGATCGATCCTAAAATCCAATCAGTTCGTGCCAGTCACTAGGCCAAACATCCCTGAAAGTTTCATCCCGCGATTCTTGAGATAGTTTGTCCATGGACAAACAAATAAACAAACAAACAAACACGACTGAAAATGATACCCGTCAGATTTGACTGAATAAGCCTATAATCTACACAGTAATAAAAGAACACACACACATACACACCGCACACACATATATATATACATATACGACGGGCTTCTTTCAGTTTCCATCTACCAAATCCACTCACAAGGCTTCGGTCAGCCCGAGGCTATAGTAGAAGATAGTTGCTTAAGCTGCCACGTTGTAGGACTGAACCTAGAACTATATGATTGGGAAGCAAGCCGCTTACCACACAGCCAATACACACACACGTATATATATATATATATATATATATAT
>NC_068985.1:97230797-97233112 GCF_001194135.2 Octopus bimaculoides | reverse complement strand
GATGAAATATTGAGTGTTCAATATAAAGGATCAAATATATAAATATAAATATATAAAGGCGACTCGAGTTTCAGGGCTATTTCCCTTCGTCATGGCCGGTATGACAGACTTTAACAGACTATATATATATATGTAAATAGTATTAATGAAATAGGAGATGGAATGTGTAATAGACTTTATTGGGTACAACACATGTTTCGACCCGTTCTGGGTCTCTTCAGGTATATCAATAAAAAGTCCCAAATAGGGATCACTGAAAAAAGCATAGGTATCCTTTTTTATTCAATTGCAATAATAAATATTTTAGTTTTTTCGAAACCATAGTATCAAATGTGAATGTGTATGAAATATCAATGAATGATAGAGATGGGAAATGATAAAAAAAAAAAACGTTTTCAAAACATTCAATATTTTTGTAGTTCAAAAATTGCGATTTATGACATAAAATGTCCTCTGGAATTAACCAGAGCTAATAATGACAAACTTTAACTTCTAAATATTGTTAAATACATCCCTGCAAATGCACTGTACATAAGCAATTCATTTTAAATACAACGAACAACCGGAAGTGAGACTGTTTTTAGCAGATCCCCGAATGAAGCTCATGGCAGACAATGGGTTAAGAACAAAATAGTGAAAGAGTGTCTTCCAAATAGATTCATTTAGAGAAGTTATTTCGTCCTGGGGAGTTTTACAATATAATTTTCGGTTTTAGTTATGAGTCGGTGAAATTTTGATCAGTGTAGGCAGACCTATTTACCTACCTATCTACGCATATATCTAGCAGAGAAAATCGGCAGTCGTGTCAATAAATAACATATGTTAATATAACCAAAGCATGTTATTTCCTAACGGAGGAAATAAAAGATTAAATATAAAAGACAGCAATCTAGATACGAAGAATTCGGCTGATTTTCTTTGATTCTTTCATACTTTCTTTCTTTGACCTTCTTCTTGTACCTCATCCTCTCTCTCCCCTTCATTCACTCCTACATTTCTATTAAGTATAAACATATTTCTGAAAAGGAGTAAATAAAGTTTAGTTTTTTTCTTCTTTTTTTTAAAAGATTAAACTAAAAGCGAAGCTTATTCTAAAGAGCGTGCGTAAGTGCGTACGTGTGTAGATGCGTACATGCATGTGGGCGTGCATGTGTGTACGTATATGTATGTATTAGTGTGTGTGTGTGTGTGTGTGTGTGTGTGTGTGTGTGTGTGTTTGCGCGTTGTCAGCTTATACCGTCACTTCCTTCCGGAGATGAACAGTCGTAGACTTATCAACTTCCGGAACAGCAGCAGCCGATCAAAAATGACGAAGACGTACACCTTTACCACTGTGTATAAATGGCAGCAAGCTTTGCTCTCTTGGCAGAAAAAGAAATTAAGATCGTGCATACATACATATAAATATGTATGTGTGTGTGTGCACACATGCATTTATATTGTAGTGTTTGTAATAGCGAATCAGGTATATTAATCAGATAAGACAAGTGTTTATCTCCACAAAGAATCCCCTTCGGAAAAATAGCTCACGTAATTTCAATTCAAATGTACTGCGAATATATGTGTGTGAATGTATAATGTTTATGTATAAATATACAAATACACGTACGTAGAAATGCTTAGATGTTGTAATGTATTTGAAATTGTGCAAATCTTCGCTTTTATATCAACTAGTAAAATAGCTTGCTGTCTGTGTATCTGTGTGTCTGTCTGCCTCGTTTATCATGGGATGTATAATCGGGGGCGCCAAAACCTTTGCGATTCCAGACAAAAACCTCCATCTTATTCGATATATCGCCGCATAGAGGATTTGTAATGAAGACAGATAATTTTCTCATCGGACAAGCTCTCATCGATTTTTTTCAAGTCCTGTTTGGAGAGGATAGTGACGCTGAGTAGGCCGGTGTTGGAATTTGAGTAATGCTTGCTTTTATGTGAAGTTATATACAAAAGCTAATTAACAATAAGCCGTACGATTACTCAGTAGTTTTTAAGAAAGTACATGTTTATTAAAATTTCACAAGGAAAAGTCGACAGGGACTTCGAAGTTTCGGCTTGTGCGTCTTCTTTAGACAGCTTTACGAAGGAGCTCATGCTGAAACCTCGAAGTCACTGTCAACCTTATTTTTTTGTGGGTAAAAGCTTCCGCACGCACAGACATACATACATTATATATATATATTATATTATATATATATACATATATATAATATATAAATATATACATATATACATATATATGTATATAAATATATACATATATATATATATATGTATGTGTATATATATATATATATATATATATATATATATAT
>NC_068985.1:97229826-97230311 GCF_001194135.2 Octopus bimaculoides | reverse complement strand
ATATTAATAATGATTTTCTTTAATTGGTCACTAGGGCCCAATACGTTGAGGGCACTACAAGAACGATAAGTACTTTAAAACAATATCAAACTATCAGTGCTGTGTGTTGGAAGGGGGGAGGGAGAAAAGGAGAAAATCAGCAACAACAACCAAAAAAAAAACAATACTAAAATAAAAAAAACTAACAATAAATAACAGAAGTAAAAAAAGGAAGAACTACGAAAACCAGGAGGAGGGCAAACACTTAGGGCAATTTAGGGCAATCGACATAAACCTTTGCAATGTGCGTTTCTAATATTGGCAGAGCGCCACAAATTTCTGAGGGAAGTGTAAAGTCGATTTAATCGACTCCCACAATATTTGTCTGGTTCTTGTTTTATAGACTCAGGAAAGATGAAAGGGAAAAGCCAGCTTCAATAATGATGATCTTTAATAATAATAATAATGATAGTGATGATAATAATAATAATAATAATAATAATAAT
>NC_068985.1:97228915-97229726 GCF_001194135.2 Octopus bimaculoides | reverse complement strand
TCGTGATCTGTAGCACGAACGGACCCGGGTTTCAGGGTTATTTCCCAGATAATTCCTCATCTCTTGAATATAGAACTGTAAAACCATTCTGTTTAACGAATCTCTGAGAGTACCTGAGGTATACAAAGCCGCAGTTAATCTCATTTCCCTACATCTACGAGCCTTTTCTCCCATTCACACCTACGCGTCTGCTGCTTTCTTAAGTTTTATCTATGGGTTTCTTTCCTCCGTGGAAGCAGTTTGACTTCTTATGCAGTTTATCATTTACCCGCAAAAAATTCCTTTTATTCCATTAATTTTAATTTTTATAAATTTACTTCAATTGGTTGAGCAAGATTCTGCTGTTGCGTTTTGCAAGTTGTCTGTTGCCCTGGTTGAACGATAGTAAGAATAGTAACGGTAATGGTCGTAGTAGCAGCAGCAGCAGCAGCAGCAGCAGCAGCAGTAGTAGTAGTAGTAGTAGTAGTAGTAGTTGTTGTGGTAGTTGTGGAAGTAGTGGTGGTGATGGTGGTAGTGGTCGTAGTATATGTAATAGTAGTAGTAGTGGTATTGGTAGTGGTGGTGGTGGTAGTGGTGGTGTAGTGGTGCTGGTGGTGGTGGTAGTGGTCGTATTAGTCGTAGTAATAATAATAGTAGTGGTGGTGGTGGTGGTGGTGGTGGTAGTAGCGGTCATAGTAGACGCAGTAATAATAGTAGTAGTGGTGGTGGTGATGGTAATGGTCGCAGTAGTAGTAGTGGTGGTGGTGGTGGTGGTGGTGGTAGTAGCGGTCATAGTAGACGCAGTAATAATAGTAGTAGTGGTGGTGGTGAT
>NC_068985.1:97225164-97225872 GCF_001194135.2 Octopus bimaculoides | reverse complement strand
TCTCAGAAATATATTTAAGGGACAAAAAAATATATTATCCTTGAAATATATTTTTTAAAAAAGGGGCTCGGTGGATAGTGTATGGCTAAAGAAAAAACGGGATGGTCGCGGGTAGGAAGTCTTTAACTATAAGTATAGTCAGTCAAGCCTGACATGTGACTAAACCAGTGGTTCCCAAAGTGGGGGGTATTGCCCCTTGAGGGCGGTGGAAAGTTCCAAAGACATTGAAGAAAAGTGGGGCAATAATGGGGTAGTGATTCCTGTAAAACGTGGGGCGATAATGGGGTGGTGATTCATGTAAAAACAACAAAATAATGGGTTCATTAGGTTAAGTTTTATTTGTGAAATACAGTTGCGCAGCACAATAGGCAACTGCCATATACTTTAGCCCCGGGTCAAACAATACCTTGTGAACGAATTTTGGTGGGCAGAAATTGTGTGGAAGTCGGCGAGCTGGCAGAAACGTTAGTACGCCGGGCGAAATGCTTAGCGGTGTTTCGTCTGTCTTTACTTTCTGAGTTCAAATTCCGGCGAGGTCGACTTTGCCTTTCATCCTTTCGGGGTCGATAAATTAAGTACCAGTTAAAAGCACTGGGGTCGATGTAATCGACTAATTCCCTTTGTCTGTCCTTGTTTGTCCCCTTTATGTTTAGCTCCTTGTGGGCAATAAAGAAATAAGAAATTGTGTGGAAGTCTTTCGTGTGTGTG
>NC_068985.1:97223114-97224420 GCF_001194135.2 Octopus bimaculoides | reverse complement strand
CATGTATGTCGCTCTTTTAGGTTCAGTAAATATTGTCCGAAAGGAGACGATTGGGCGCAGATGTTTTGGCGCTGATGATACGGCACGGTGGACTGGACGTTCAGCATGTTTTGGTGACAGTACATTTTTTGGCACTTGAGACAAACAAGACATACATGCACAGAAAGAGAGAGAGAGAGAGAGAGAGAGAGAGAGAGAGAGAGAGAGAGAGAGAAAGAGAGAGAGAGAAAGAGAGAGAGAGAGATAGGGAGAGATTGAATGTAACTGGCATATTACATGGATTTCCAAAACTCATCAGGCTAACCTATACATAGTGAACGTGATTGTCTGTATTCCAGCAAATGAAGTTTTACAGTTAGCTAAAATATATAAATCCAGCGATGGGGATGTGCTCAAGAGCTGGTAGTCACTTGGAGTATAGATAAAGGAGGGAAAGAAGATATAATTTAAAGTCCATATCCGAAAGCACTGCTACACTATGAGTTCACCTTATCGGATCATTGGTAAATAATTAGAATAGAAGAATTACCCAACTGCAATCTTCAGTTCTGTATAATTCGTATCTACGACGTTGAATTTTTTTTCATTATCTGCTTTGTGTGAATCTTCTAGCCAATGGACGGCGTACTACATGTTGATGTACCTCGATTCCCAATGAATCTTTTTTAACTGAAATACACATGCTGACACAGACACGCACATACACATACAGACACACAGACACACACACACACACAAGCATGCAGCACACACACAAACACATACCTATATATAGATATACAAAGAGAGAGAGAGAGAGAGAGAGAGAGAGAGAATAAGAGATAGATAGATAAATCGAGATATAGCTACATAGATAGATCGATCGATCGATCGATAGATAGATAGATAGATAGATAGATAGATAGATAGATAGATAGATGGATGGATGGATTAATGCCGAGATGTCTAGACATTTAGATGTCGTGATGTCTAGACAGACAAATAGACAAGCAGATAGACATACATACAGATAGATAGATAGATAGACAGACAGATAGACAGACAGACAGATAGAATCATGTGTGTGTGTGTGTGTGTGTGTGTGTGTAAAACAAAGACTGATATAAGCTGCACATATCGAGTAACAAGTAACGTAACCAAAGCAAAACGAGTTTAACAATGACACAACAGAAGCAGCCCCGACAACAACAACAACAACAAGGACATCGGCAACATTAACAACATGAAGAATAACAACAATAGTGAAAATAACAATAAACAATCAGCATCTTAGCAGACATCCTGAAAGAATTCGCCTGTCCACCCA
>NC_068985.1:97221769-97222837 GCF_001194135.2 Octopus bimaculoides | reverse complement strand
GTGATGGTGGTGGTGGTGGTAGTAGTGGTGGTGGTAGTGATGGTAGCGGCGGCTGTGGTAGAAGTGGTGGTGGTGGTGGTGGTGGTGATAGCAGGGCAGTGTGGTGGCGGTGGTAGTGGTGGTTGTAGTGGTGGTGAAGGTGGCGTGATGGTGATGGTGGTGGTAGCAGTGGTAGTGGTGGCAGTGGTTGTGGTAGCGGTGCTGGTGGTATCCGTAGTGGTGAGATGGTAGTGTTGGGGATAGTGTCGATAGTAGTATTGGACGTAGTACTTGTAGTGGTGGTAGTGGTACTGGGTCAGCTAGTAGTGGTCACTGTGGTGGTGGTGTTGGCGGTGGTAGTGGTGTCCAAGGAAATGATAGTGATGCTGCTGCTGATGGTGGTGGTGATGCTGGTAGTATTAGAAATGGTGGTCGGAGAGATGGTGGAGGTGGTGGGGTAGTAGTAGTAGTTTTAGATGTAGTGGTGGTGGTGGTAGTAGTAGTAATGGTGGTGGTAGTGGTAGTAATAGTATTGGTAGTAGTAGTAGTAGTGGTGGTGGTGGTGGTGATGATGATGGTGGTAGTAGTTGTAATAGTGGTGGTGGTGGTAGATGTAGTATTGGTGGTGGTGGTAGTAGTAGCAGTAGTAGTAGTGGGGGTGGTAGTGGTAATGGTAGTAACAGTAGTAGTAGTAGTGGTGATAGTAGCAGTAGTAGTAGTAGTAGTTGTTGTTGTTGTTGTCGTTGTAGTAATAGTGTAGGTGGTACGGGACATTATGACATACCCGACATTCAAGTAAGGGTAGCATAAAAACTGTGTGGCCTGCCTCTGTAGTTGAGTATTGGTGTTGGTAGTGCGGGTGGTGGTGGAGCTGGTCGTGCGCCCCCCCCCCCTCTGTCACTCAAAAGTGCTTGTGCCTTCCTCTCACGGACCCATTTCTTGTCATCCTTAATATAGTGGTGTCTTCTTTTCTTCTCCTTTCTCGCTGCTCTCTCAGTTTTCCTGTCTAATTCTTTTGTCTGTTGCGTATGCGAAGTGTGAGTGTGTATGTGTATACATAGACACACATATGCACACATCTATATGTAT
>NC_068985.1:97218154-97220791 GCF_001194135.2 Octopus bimaculoides | reverse complement strand
GAATGTATATGTATATTTGTGCGTGTGTATGTGTGTGTGTATGTACACACACATACACACATATATATATATATATATATATATATATATATATAGACATACATGTGTATATATATATTCGTTTTGGGATTTTGTTTGCATGATTCTCATTGAGAGAGTCAACAATTATTGAAAAGGTTGCAAGGCGCAACGAAAATTCTAGAAAAATAAATAAATGAGTGGAAATCAGACCGGTGAGAGTGTTAAATTATAAGGCACTAAAGAGAATGACTCTCCCCAGATACAACAGAATATGCTTCAATACACGAATTGACAATGAGAATCTTGCAAACCAAATAGTAGTAGTAATAGCAGCAGTACTAGTGGTCGTAGTAGTTGTAAATGTAGTAGTAGTGGTGGTAGTAGACGTGGTGGTGGTAAAGACAGAGCTAATTTAGTTGCTTCTCCGTCGACTGAAAGATCAAACGAC
Organism: Octopus bimaculoides; assembly: GCF_001194135.2. Classification (NCBI taxonomy): domain Eukaryota; kingdom Metazoa; phylum Mollusca; class Cephalopoda; order Octopoda; family Octopodidae; genus Octopus; species Octopus bimaculoides. The sequence goes on along the minus strand of NC_068985.1, from coordinate 97,220,322 downwards.
GAACAACCTTAATCAGTTTTCGTATATTATTGGATTCTCATCAGAGTCGTCTACATCAATTTGGCCAACCTCAGAGAAAGAAGTAGCCAATCTGTTTATATACTCGACAATTACCGTAGCTACAGAAAACTGGAATAACTAATTTGCATAACGTGTTAACACTCTATTTTTAAATATCACGGCAACCCTTTTATGTAAGTCCCAGATAAGGTCGCCAACCCTTTTGTTTTCGGAAGGTAACCCTTTATTTTAACCCTTTCCTATCCTTGTCCTCTTTAAATAAAAAAAGATTTGCTATATGTCAGTTTTCGATGAAATGTCCTCCCCCCACTTCATCAAATAACTTTTTAATGCTTAACTTGTATATTTTCCTGAATAATACCTAAACACTTCAAGAAATCTGTAGAACTAGAAACGATGCCAGTAATACTCTTTATAAACTATGTGGAGTTAAGCATAGTTCCCACTGGAGTTGCATAGCATAAGTTTTATATATGTTTTTAAATACAAAGAACAGATGTTCGGTTGAACTAATAAAGTGTGAAGTTTAGATTATATTTCAGCTTACAAGATAATTATTGTTTAGATTTTCAGAATAAATAAGATGAAATAAGACAATGGTACAATTTTGCTGAATTGCGCAAAAAGCCAGAGAAAGTATAATCTTAAAGATTAAAAGTGCTCAGATGTTTAAATTTATTTTATTGTATCTTGATATAAACTCGTTCGCTTTCTTCTACTAAGCACTTCATCTAATTTGTGTAAAGAGGTAGAATTCATTCACATTTCAAAAATGATGAACAAAAGTTGTGGAGAAAGAACAGCGTGACAAAAAAAGAAACCGCATAAAACACTGCAATAAAAATGTTTATATTTCTTTTTCAAATAAAACTGGAAAAGATTATTAAAATAAATGGAAAATAAAAAACGAACGAATTTGTATGACAAACCAACGTTAGTGAAATTTCGGTAAGGAACTAAAAAAATTTTCAAAGTAAAAAATTATTTTAGTACATGTTACAACTATATCAACCTAATTTAAGATTTATAGGAATAACATATACAAACGCAATCATTATGCCACTTAGCTGACTAATATAATGAGCTAATTATGTATGCATAAACTTTGAATTTTATTTTGTCCTCTATTCAAAGTTGTCCTTTATTTTGTTTTTATTTGTTGTCCTATGTTGTCCTTTATTTTATCCTTTATTTTGTCCAAAGTTGTTCTTTATTCAAAACAATTGGCGACCTTAGAGTGACGTTATCCCAAATATCTTTCTCCACATTTTTTGTTAAAGAAAGTAAGTGAACCGTGTGTTCTGACGAGAAATAGTTGCTGAGCCAAAAATTGTTTGCTTGGCTAAATCGATCAACTTCAATTTCTGAAGAGCACGTGTAATGAGTATCTTATTATCATTAGTTCGTCAGTCGTTGTCGACGATGACCAAACACATCGCAAAGGAGAAGACGGAGCACAGTGTGCTTGACTGAGACCGATCAGTCCAATGCGTGCTGAGAAGACTCTGCTTCAAGGCGAGCACTGGTGATTTTCTGGGACTAAAGCTAAGGAGTTGACTATGGACTTGCACAGTTCGCATTTTCTTTCTACCCTTGTTCTGTTCGTAGGAAATGGTACGTCTGTTGGTGCAGCTTCGCCAGGCAGGGCAATCTTGTGCTTGCGCTTCCCAAGTGTCGTAGTTTCAGTTGCACAAGATCTCTTTGATTGTATCGAGAACGATGAAAGATTTTTGAAAACATTGCGTAGGCCTCTGAGCAGATATCGCCAAGCTTTTAGGAAAATTTGATGCAGATTCTCTGCTCATCTTTCTCTTTCATAATCAATGAGACGAGCACACGCTACACACCTTCCTTCCAAGCATTGCTGTAAACAGCGGAAGTGAGCTAGATCTCAAAGATCTTCAGTTAGGTTTTGGAAGTGTCCTTGAAGCGCTTTTCCGGTCTGACTTGCGTGCACTTGCTTTCCGTCAGTTTGCTGAAAAACAGTCTCTTGAGGAGTCACGTGCCAGACATTCGAACAAAGTGGCCTGACTCGCGCTCTCCTCAGCTGTGAGTGAATGCTTGGAAGATCAGCTCGAGAGAGAGCCTCTATGTCTGGGATCTTGTCTTGCCAGGTGATTTTCAATAGTTTTCTTGAAATTTTTCAT
>NC_068985.1:97213012-97217837 GCF_001194135.2 Octopus bimaculoides | reverse complement strand
ACAAGACAGGGGGTCCGTAGACAGCAAATACTTTTCATGGGCAATTTGATTTTATATGTTTTTTAATCGAAATGTTTTAATTGACAATAAACCTATTTGTTAAATACTGTTAAGTAAATAAATGTAAAAATATATGTTATTTTAAGCAAATATTTATGTATAAATTTCATAAGCGTTTATAAGGGGGTCCCTAAAGTAAAGCCTGAAATATAAAGGGGTCCGCAAGTCAAAAAGTTTGAAAACCCCTGATCTAGAGGTATTTAACAGAAGCATAATAGTGGCTAACGTAATCAGCTTTACTGGATCGATATTTGAGTTGATATAGCTAGCTAGCTAGCTAGATAAATAGATAGATAGATAGATAGATAGATAGATAGATAGATAGATAGATAGATAGATAGATAGATAGAAATAGAAATATACATGTTATTATGCATTAGATTTAGAATGTGTTTCGATAATAATGATTGAATCTATCATTCGCAGCCACAGATTCGACAAAATGAGTTCCATCTGATTTCTATTTTATTAAATATGGGATTAAATACTTGATGCAGAAGTATACATACATACATACTTACAAATGTGCATAAATACACATACGAACATACACACATACACACATACACACACGTATGTGTATGTATGATGTGTATGTCTATACGTTATACACACACACACATATATATATATATATATATATATATATATAAACTTATACAAATATATACATACATGCATACATATATATAATATAAACATATACATATATATATGCATACATACACACACACACACACACACACACACACATACACACACACACACACACACATATATATATATATTTATATATATATGCATGCATGCATTATATATATACATATATATACATACATATACATATATATGTGCACACACACACACGTACATACGCCCACCCACACACACACACATATCTGCACAAGACGTGCATGCGCCCATGTACATACGCGTATATACACAAATTACATGAGTGGGTGTTTTTGCCCGTTTACAATAATATACACGCCATAAAACGTAACAAGATCCTGAAAACTTCGCAAACTTCACCAACAATATTTTATTACAAACTCTCATTTTTAGAGGTTGTTTTGTCTTTAAAATTTTATATCCTGGTTTTCTATATTTATTTGTGTTTGTATTTTGTGTATGTGTCTATTATGTACGCATGTTATCTTTCATTTGATTATTTAAGTTCTTCCTTTAAAGAGAGCGCCGGTTTCCTGCACAAACTACGACTACTACTAATAATAATAATCGTGGCTCTCCGTCAGTTACGACGACGTGGGTTCTATTTGACCCGATTAACGGAACAGCCTGCTCATGAAATTATTGTGCAAGTGGCTGAGCACTCCACAGGCACGTGTACCCTTAACGTAGTCCTCGGGGAGATTCAGCGTGACACAGAGTGCGACAAGGCTGGTCCTTCGAAATACAGGTACAACAGAAACAGGAAGGAAGAGTGAGAGAAAGTTGTAGTGAAAGAGTACAGCAGGGTTCCCCACCATCCCCTGCCGGAGCCTTGTGGATCATTGGGTGTTTTCGCTTATTAAACACTAACAACGCCCGGTAGACACTATGAATCAACAGCAATGTGCATTTCTGGTGGTTTTTCGTCTTTCCAATTCATGAACATACCTTAGCATCCAGGAATTTGTTACACACTTATAAATGATCAACAAGTTTACTCCACTCAGGTAAATGTTGAGCTCATCAGCTTGCATACATTATAAGAATAATTTAAGGCGGCGAGCTGGTAGAAACGTTGGCGCGCCGGGCGAAATGCTTAGCGGTATTTCGTCTGTCTTTTCGTTTTGAGTTCAAATTCCGCTGAGGTCGACTTGGCCTTTCATCCTTTCTGGGTTGATAGATTAAGTACCAGTTGCGTACTGGGGTCGATCTAATAGACTGGACCCTTCCCCCAAAATTTTGGGTCTTGTTCCTTGAGTAGAAAAGATTATAAGAATAATTCACTTTTTATTCTGCCCCAGGCCCAAAATTTCTGGGGAGTGAACCAGTCGATTAGATCGAACCCAGTACGCAACTGGTTCTCAATTTATCGACCCCGAAAAGAAATACTGACTCAGCGAAATTTGAACTCAGAACGTAAAGACTGACACAATACCGTTAAGCATTGTGGCCCGGCGTGCTAACGTCTCTGCCAGCTCGCCACCTAGTTTAAAAGAATAATTTTATTTCCATGATGAATTACCCTTCGACTCCTATTTCCCTTAATTTTTAAAATTATTTTAGAAATCTAAGAATTTTAGGAAATAAGATGATATACATTTAATATGTTTCGTGCACAAAACAGCGTGAATAAGAAGTATTGAAATAGATTGAAAGTTAGAAAGCCTAACTGTGAGACAAATAAAAATGTAAACATTTCTTCCAGGCTTTTAATGTGTGAATAGTTTCAAATGAAATAAAAACTTTTTGTTGTAGCTTGGGAGGGTTATTATGCCAATAATAAACACACGCAGGGGTTCTATTTCACTTCTTTATTTGTTATTTACCAACTTATTAACTATTTAACCAATTAGTCAATTGATCGTTTGATTAATTGCTCGGTCGATACGTCAATCAGCTAGGTTTGTCAAAGTCCTTTCGTCACCATTCACTACTTCCTCAATGACTTAGAAACAGTGCATAGGTTTATTATTGACGCAGTTTCCCCACCTACACAAGATACCTCAAAATATACTTCAATTAACGATTCAAATCAAGAATCTTGTAAGTCAAATGCAAAGATGTAATATAATTATTTTCACTTATATTTAATCCTGTGTTCGAATTTAATATGTTTGAATCGGATCTTTGTTAGTTACTGTATAAACCATGAAATATGCTATTGATAGGGAACGCCTATCAATAGCACAGCGCATTAGACACCGGTCAGCCACAGAACAATTCTGGGTAATTTATGATTATGTTTTAGTCTGGGTAACACTGGGTATTCTGTTTGTCTTGTATATTTATCCCAAGGCAATTTTTCCAACGGATGACATTGTATATTGTTTTAGCAACAACATCGTAACGCATTTGGAATGTTGCAACTTGACAACATTTTGAGGCAGCTGCTGATCACATGTGTAATATCTTTCACAGATATGTGACATAACTGACATTTTCGGTCGTATCTTTGGGGGTTTAAGAGCTTTCCTGTCTCCCTTGTTTTCTTAGGTATTTTGTTGCTGTATCCTGGGCTTGGATTGTTGAAGCAAAACGTTGAACAGAAGACTCTGATGTGATGTAACGATTACGACTCCAGGAGATGTTACACTTCCTGTGAATGTTTTAAGCATCATCCTCAAATTTACGGGAAACATATCCAAACATTTTTTTTTTCTTCTAGAAGAATGTTTCTCTTCGGTGTCTCTGTTGAAATACTCTGCCCTAGTAACTCGGGGTTACTTGGGATGTAAACGGGAAGAAAGTATTTCTTGGGGCGTTCACTACCGACCCCTAGAATGTTATATTCTTCTCTTGATGCAGTTTAGTGACACTAAAAGTTGGCGGTCCATATGGCCCTTTGTGGGTCCATATAAGAGTTTGTCGTTAAAATAATGATTCTGCAAGCTCGCCACCTTACTACTACTACTACTACTACTACTACTACTACTACTACTACTACTACTACTACTACTAATAATAATAATAATAAAAATAATAATAATAATAATAAAATTTCTTTAAAATATTGATGAATCGGGGTCGGCATGTTCCCTGAGAGTCCATATAAGATTTTTGGGGGAAGACGGAAACAAAATAGTAAATTGAGGACCCACTGTAATTTATTAAGGGCCCATGAAAAAATGTTGCTTTAGATGTATGTATTGCAAGAAACAGTTGGGTTTCTTTCTCTAACATTTTACATAAGTTCAACCTACACAAGTTAATGTGTGAAAAACAAAATAGGAATTTTGAAAAACGTTTCTGTAAAAACTAGTTTTTAAACATCGAATGGCTATAGGGGTCCACCAGAATGAAATAATACTCAAAGGGGTCCATAGATAAAAAAAATATAGTCCAGAACCCCTGGACTAAACTATTTCAAGGCGGTGCCCCAGCATGGCTGCAGAGTAATAATTGAAATAAGTAAAACATGAAAGATATCTTAGTTTGTCAGCTAAATTTGTTCGTTTTTTTTTTCTGTGTTTATTTTTTTATTCTGATTCTTTCTAAAATTATTTGAATTAATACGAAAAATATTTTTATTGTAATGTTTTATGGGGTTTTTTTGTAACTTTATTCTTCGTCTACAGCTTTTATTTATCGTTTTTGAAATTTGAATAAATTTTTACCTCTTTGGAGTGCGAAATAGAAAAAAAAAACAAAAAAGAAAAAAACGAACGAATTTATATGACAGCTCAACACCGACCCTTGCAGCACCACCCTCCTGACACACACATGCATGGATACATACATACATACACATAATATACACTGTGCACATACGTGTACACACAAAGCGTGGGTGGTTGCTGCTACCCGTTTACTGTAATATACGCGTCATAAAATGTAACAAGACCCTCAAAGCTTCCGAAACGTCACCAACAATATTTTATTACAAACATTCATTTGCTTTTGCGTTTGTTTGTTTAAAATTTTATATTCTGAATTTATTTACGAGTTCGCATTTAAGTGTGTATATGTACGTAGTAACTGATCATGTCTGTACGTATACAGAAACGTATATATGTAAGTATATGTATGTACGTATGCACGTGCATATATATATGCACACGTACATACATATACTTACATGCATACGTTCCTATAT
>NC_068985.1:97211773-97212506 GCF_001194135.2 Octopus bimaculoides | reverse complement strand
ATATTTACATATACATATAAATGAATTTATGTAAGAGCAGCTTATCAACCCAGAAAGAAGCTCTTTTTTAGTGGAATTTAAACCATATTAACTATTTAGACATGTAATGTTATATTTCTTTCTCATATTATTTTCATTTTATTTTATTCCATTTTTCAGCATTTGTATCCTTTATATGAGTAAGGGACTGCTTTTCTGACAAAGACAGAAAGTCCCAGCAATGAAATTTAGATGATTTATTTGACAAAAACGACGAAGATTTACAAGCTGAATTTCATAAAAAACCTTACATGTTATTTACCGTTCATAATGTATTTGCAAAATGAGACTCAGATAGTCACATTAGTACTAAAACTCCCTGCTTTTCATGAGTACCACATTGAATTTGACTAAATTTACCAAATGTACCAATGATTACGGGTATAAATGCGAATCTATAGTCTGAATACGGAAGCTGTGGGTTTCCCAAATTTCCAAGCAGTTATCCGTAAATATCATCTTTCTCGCCGATTTTGAAAGTAATATCATCTGAGCTGCAGTTCAGTTCTATAACTGAATGTAATATTCTTCTGTCCCAAACATCGATATGTTATGTCTGCAGTTGGCAAAAGTTTTGATAAGAATATCCCAGCAATTTTGCAGCGTGTTGGAACATGTCTGTGTACTTAATAATATTTTTCTTCTATAGGCGCAGTTTGGCGTGGCTGTGTAGTAAGCCCGTCATGTGTGTATA
>NC_068985.1:97209935-97211465 GCF_001194135.2 Octopus bimaculoides | reverse complement strand
TATACTCTCTTTTACTTGTTTCAGTCATTTGACTGCAGCCATGCTGGAGCACCGCCTTCAGTCCAGCAAATCGACCCCAGGACTTATTCTTTGTAAGCCTAGTATAATAGGTATGGGTGGGAGTAAAGCAGAAATTTACCCAGAATTTATAAGGCGAAGAAGAAAATGGAGAAGATAAGTCAATCAACAAACATCAACGTGCAAACATTCATTTGGATCTATTTATTAATTAATTACAATCATATACATAAGTAAATAAACAAGTAAATAAAAAATAAATAAAAAAATAAAGAAATGAGTGAATCATACTATACTCGTTTATTCTTATTCATTTATTTTTTTTTATTTACTCTTTCGCTATTGGCAAGAAATCTTGAAACAAAACTAAATAATGACATGCGTATATGTGTGTGTGTCTGTGTGTCTATGCATATACAAACACACACACACACACACACACACACACACACACACACATACACACGCACATACACATACACACACACACACACACACACACACACACATATAGGATTGACTTCCAGAAATTTGGGAGGTGTGGGCAATTAGTCGATTTAATTGACCTCAGTATTTCAATAGCACTTTGTCTTAAGCGACCCCATAATTCATTGGTTGTTTTTTATGTTTTTTTTTTTGACAGTCTTTGATTGTTCTCTATCTGTGTTAATGTGCACGCACGTGTATGCGTATGCGTATATATATGTATATGTGCATATGTGTGTAAACTCTGTGTGTGTGTGTGTGTGTGTGTGTGTGTGTGTGTGAGCTAATGTGTTTGTATCTTATTTTTTTGTCTCCTCAATGAAATCCAGAAGCAACTTCATAAATGTCTCTTCTGACATAACTAATCGATGCTAATTTCGTTGCAGCTCCGAGACTTTCAATGGAGTAACATTTAAAAGAGCAACAACAACCACAACAACAGCCACAACAACAGCAACAACAACAGCAACAACAACAGCAACAACAACAGCAACAACAACAGCAACAACATGAAGAAGGTTTGTTTCATTTCGTCAATGCATTGACCTTTCATTGAGAATTCCCAGGACTTGGTTTTGTTTCAAAATTCTCATCCCCTCCCCTCTTCTCTCTTCAACCGTCATCATCGTTATCATAAACACCACCGACATTATCCTCATTATACACCACCACTTACTTTGTTAGATAATTCCTATCATCATCATCATCATCATCATTATTATTATTATTATTATTATTATTATTATTATTATTTTATGTTTGACTTTTGTTTTGCATTTGTACAAGTTGGATCCAAGTCTCACCCAGAGACCTCAAGAGACAACAAGTTAGAAGTTCATGTAGGTGTTATGCCTAGGGTACCATATATTTGGATTTGTACAGTTTTGTTCAAGTGAATGTTTAAGAAACCATAAGAAAATTATGTGTTTGCTTTAAAATTTGAGATCACATAGACAGTATTTTACGTAGGATATGGGCAGTTCCCATGAGCACTATCTTTTGAACTTCAGCCATTTTGGGGTTTCC
>NC_068985.1:97205522-97208250 GCF_001194135.2 Octopus bimaculoides | reverse complement strand
TTATTATTATTATTATTATTATTATTATTATTATTATTATTATTATTATTATTATTATTATTATTATTATTATTATTAATGCGGCAAGCTGGCAGAATCGTTACCGCGCCGGGCAAAATGCTTAGCGGCATTTCGTCCGTCGTTACGCGTCCTGAGTTCAAATTCCGCCGAGGTCGACTTTGCCTTTTATTCTTTCGAAGTCAATAAATTAAGTACCAGTGAAACACTGGGGGTCCATGTAACCGTCTAGTCCCCTCCCACAAAATTTCAGGCCTTGTGCCTTTAGTAGAAAGGATTATTGTTGTTGTTCTTCTTCTTCTTCTTCTTCTTCTTATTATTATTATTATTATTATTATTATTATTATTATTATTATTATTATTATTATTATTATTATTATTATTATTATTATTATTATTATTATTGTCTTTGCACAGCTTCTAACGATGGAGATGTGCTACGGTGTCAGCTGTTCACTCCTTATTTTTCGAGCATCATCCGGAGTATTCGAGCGATTCCAAGCAGTGCTGTTTTCTGCAAGTGATCCACCCTTATTGCTGCCCCTATTTGTTCCATGCACTTCTCAAGATTTTTTTACACCATTCCCAGGGCTCTGACAATTATTGGTACTACTACCACCGTTTTCAGCGACCACAACTTCTTAACCTCCCAAGCTAACCTGTCATACCTATCGACTTTTCTTTCTTCTTTATCACATACCTTGTTGCCAGCTGGGCATGCCATATCTATGATCCAGCATCGTTTGCTTTCTTTCTCAATTAACACTATGTCTGGCTTCCTATTATCTATCTCATGGTTGCACTGCACCATAAAATAAGATCTTTGCATTACCATTTTCTATGATGCCTTCGGGTTTATGTTCGTACCAATTTTTTGCTCTGTCAAGTCCATACTTGTTGCAAAGTGTCCAATAGACAATCCTTGCTATATTGTCATGACGTCTCTTATATTCTTTCTGGGCTAGTGGCGTACATTGACTGGAAACATGCCATACAGTTTCACCATTTTGTCCACAAAATCTGCACTTATCAATTTCTGATATGTTGTCTATTCTGTATTTGATGTAATTGGTTCTTAGTGCTTGCTCTTGGGTAGCACAGATTAGAGCCTTTGTTTCCGGTTTTAAATCACTTTTAGTCATCCACAGCCATCTTTTTTCTCTCTGTCTGTCTTATCTTCAACATCCCTATGAAATTGTCCATGCATTCTTTTCTTTATCCATTTTGTCCGTTCTTATGTCTTGTGTGCAAATTCCCTCGTAGTCGACATTGCCTTTCATCCTTTCGGGGTCGATAAAATAAGTACCAGTTGAACACCGAGATCGATGTAATCGACTTAGCCTCTACCCCGAAATTGCTGGCCTTATACGAGAATTCGATAACCATATTTGATCTGGGATTTGAATGAACAGTGTTACGATAATGTATTCCATCACTGCAGTGACAATTGTAGTGGTACTCGACACCATGACAGTGTAATTCGTCCTCATATTTCAATACAGCCTTTTCATGTCCCACCTTATCCTTGAACACCTCCAGATTCAGCAACGATGGTTTAAGGGCCTTAACAAAGGTGTGATGAGAAAAGGGGATAGATAAGTAGATAGAGAGAGAGGGGGAAGGAGAGAGAGGGAGAGAGGGGGGGAGAAAAGGGGTGAGAGAGAGAGAACACATTTGATGCATAGACCGTCTGAACTGAAACAATTTTGAAAGATGGTCGTTTATTGTGATTAAGAGGTTGATGTTACAGGGCGGTGGAGAAGGTGCAAGGTTTCGTGGTTAGGGCATTCGGTTCACAATCGTAAGGTCATGAGTTCAGTTCCCGGTGGCGCGTTGTGTCCTTGAGCAAGACACTTTATTTCACGGTGCTCCACTCCACTCATCTGGCATAAATGAGCTGTACCTGTATTTCAAAGGGCCAACCATGTCACATTCTGTATCACTCTGGAACTCCCTGAGAACCACGTTAAGAGTACAAGTGTCTATGGAATGCTCAGCCACTTGCACGTTAATTTCACGAGCAAGCTGTTCCGTTGATCGGATCAGCTGGAATATCCGTTGTCGCTACCGACGGAGTGCCAGTTACTGGATGGTGAATGAATCCCGCTCTGAAAACCGGAATGAAATCAGCTGTCCTGAGAACAACCGTCAAGTATCAAAGACATCAACCTATCGATCTATCGATCCCGTATCCCAAGTCATGTTCCTTACCCGACTCTTTCTACTAGGTATCGTATGAGATGGAGGTTGCGATGAATAGATCTACCGGAAATCTTACTGATCTGAACTCCTTTCCGCCCACCTTACCGACGACAAGTGCCAACCTCTTTATAAAAACTTTCGCCCAAAACTTAAATCTTAAAGTTTGCATTAGCACAGTTATGGACCGGAAATTGTCGATCATCGCCTCCTTGTTGTCGTCCTTCTTCAGCAGAGACTCTACCAGCACCAGACAGCACCGCCAATAATAACAACAACAGCAACAACAACAACTGCGATTCTATTGACACTATTACGCCTATCTTCTTCAGCCGCCACCAAATCTACTCTTAAAACTACGGTCACCGCCATTACTACAACGATAACGATTGGCACCATCACCACCACCACCACCACCACAACTACTACCAGTAATAACAATACCACCAACACTACAATCAGTGGTACAACCACCACCACCACCACCACCACCACCGATATCGACACCACT
>NC_068985.1:97202153-97204532 GCF_001194135.2 Octopus bimaculoides | reverse complement strand
TATATATATATATATATATATATATATATATGTAGATATGCAAACATACATATATGTGTGTGTGTGTAAACACATGTACACACACACACACACACTCATAATAAGAGACAGACACATGCATAATGTGTTGTCCTTGTTTAATTTGAGTATGTATATATCTATATGTGTATATATGTGTGTGTGTGTATATGTGTCATTTATTATATATTCTCATTTTCGGTAAATGTCAACCATGATTGTCTCACAAACCGTTCCGCGTCATTCCATTGATAGAGAAAGCGTGGGACCCTCATGCTTTATCCCACACTACCGCAACCTCACCGCTACACAGCAGCAGCACCACCACCACTACCACCACCAGCACCACCACCAGCACCACCACCATCACCTTACCACACACGCGCACGCACGCACACAGACATATATCACTGTGTCATCTCGTTATGAACATCTTACACTACGTTACGTACTAATGTGCTGTGTTACTCCATAATTGACCCTTCCATTGTACCTGTTCATGGTTGTTTGTTATGCTAGAAATAGCAGCCAAGTTTCTGGGTTTTCTTCTTGCTTTTTCTTTTTTTTTTTTTGCTTTTTCAAAATCTGATGCTACCATTTTAAATAAAATAAAACAAATTTATTATTTTCTGAAATAGAAGTTCAATAAAAATTATTCATATTCATAGGCGCAGGAGTGGCTGTGTGGTAAGTAGCTCGCTTACCAGCCACATGGTACTGGGTTCAGTCCCACTGCGTGACACCTTGGGCAAGTGTCTTCTACTATAGCCTCGGGCCGACCAAAGCCTTGTGAGTGGATTTGGTAGACGGAAACTGAAAGAAGCCTGTCGTATATATGTATATATATATATATATATATATATATATGTGTGTGTGTGTGTGTGTGTGTGTTTGTGTGTCTGTGTTTGTGTGTCTGTGTTTGACAACTGATGCTGGTGTGTTTACGTCCCCGTAACTTAGCGGTTCGGACAAATAGACCGATAGAATAAGTACTAGGCTTCCAAAGATTAAGTCCTGGGGTCGATTTGCTCGACTAAAAGCGGTGCTCCAGCATGGGCACAGTCAAATGACTGAAACAAGTAAAAGAGTAAATAAGATAATGATTAAAAATACATGCGTCTTCAAATACCGTCCGCATCCTGTATATATCACAGACTCTCCCGGGGTTGCCAAACAACCACACAGATGATTTGTTTATTGTGATCAAATGTTCGTGTTCACTTAAGCTCACCCCTTCATCAAATCGACATTACCTGCACAGGTGCACTGTGTGCCGCATGTCAGATGACAAAGGGATCGCAGAGTAACGTCAAATGAAGTGTTTTGCTCAAGAATATAACACAACGCCCGGTCTGGGAATCGAAACCACCATCTCACAGTCGTGAGTGCAACGTCCTAACCACTAAGCTATGCATATACATATGTATGCATATATACATATACATGAAGGTGAAGGTGCTACGTAGGTTACATATATTAAGCCTTGATACCGTGTGGGCTGAGATCCCCGCTGACAGGCCCCTTATTTTTATAACAAAGTGTTAACACTTGTGGTATACAAATTAGTATCGTCAGTTTTCTGTAACTACTGTAATTGCCGTGTATATAAACAGATTGGCTGCTTGTTTTTCGGGGACTGGTCAAATTGATGTAGACGTCTCTGATGAGAATCCAACAATATTCGAATATATATAGGCGCAGGAGTGGCTGTGTGGTAAGTAGCTTGCTTACCAACCACATGGTTCCAGATTCAGTCCCACTACGTGAAACCTTGGGCAAGTGTCTCTTACTACAGCCTCAGGCCGACCAAATCCTTGTGAGTGAATTATGTTAAGATATGTGCTTGTATTAACACATAACTATGTGCGTATATTAATACATAACTATGATACTTAAATCAATTCAAATTATAAAACACCAGCATATAGTTACATATATTTGGAAAAAGTATTTCATGATTTATGTGTATGTATGTGTGTGCTTGTATATATATATACATATACACCGTTTGATAACAATTCGACTCGACTTCATGCAACTCGGACGATTTAGAGCAGAACCAAACTCTTTATCAAAAATGCATGTAACTCCTAACAGATGAGCTGAATGCCATTTTTTTACATTTATCCACTTGCTCGTGTGTGTGTGTGTGTGTGTGTGTGTGTGTGTGTGTGTGTGTGTGTGTGTGTATGCATGTATGTATGTATGTGTGAATGTATGTAAATGTGCGTTTGTATATTTTGTGTTAGTACTTTTCACTATTTTCAGCTTTTCAAATACACGTGCTAAAAGTTAAGTTCCTTTCGTAATATTTGTGTTAATCCACTTTCTTCAATGATTTTATTAAGAATAATAATTAAT
>NC_068985.1:97197837-97199647 GCF_001194135.2 Octopus bimaculoides | reverse complement strand
GAGTTTGTCTCCCCCTCGTAAGGATAAGGGCACAGGAAACGTGTCAAGGCCTAATAGGAAGCGGTCTGGCTTCCTAGGGCTAAACAGCAGTAGTGTATTCCCTTATTGGGACTGTCACGTTAAGTTGGCAGTATACAACTACTTTATCGCATCACTACTGCTTAAGTCTCTCTGAGAGATTTAGAAATTCATTATTTCTAAGAATATATATCTTTTTACCTTTATCTTTTAATCCAGGCGCCTCCACAAATACTAAAGTTTAATTATGAAATATTGCAAAAATACAAAAAAAAAAAAAAAAATTACATTTCCATGTAATTAAACATTATGCAATGTGACCTGAAATACGTGGCATCACCGGTAAATGCTAGTAACAGACTGTGGCGATTAACACGTTAATTTGCTTCTAAAAGATCGAAGTCTAACAACGGCGGAAACATTAGAGCACCAGGTTAATATTTCCTGCGGTACTTGGTTAGAATTCTTTAAACGCTGAGTTCAAAATACGCCGAGTTGAGCTATTCGTATAATCTTTGCTAAATCGATAGACTATAGCACCAATTAGTTCCTGGATCAATACGTCTGCGCAAAATGTGATATATTGTGCAGATGTTAGAATCTGCATTGTAACATATAAGGTGTACACCGTTTTATAGAGAGAACATCCGATTATATGGTGTTCCAATATATGATTAGTTGTTATTTCATCGACGTGGAGAGATTGAAAAGCAAATTAGCTTTGGAGGGAGTTGAATATGGGAAGGAAAAGTGGGGTAAAAAGAAAGAGGCCCATTGAGGGAGCTTCTATGTGATCTCTCAATAAGGTAGAAATAATAACCACTCCCCTGTCTCTTATAAAGAGAAACTGGACCCTAAATACTTTAAAAGCAACGCATCTGATCATAAGTTTGCTCGATTACGGTTGACTTGAGGCTAAAGAAGAACGAATAACCAAATACTGTAAGGGTATACTGTAAAGCAACGAATTGGCAGATTGGGTCTGTCTTTACATAAACACATTTTATGAAAAATAAATAAATAAATAAATAAAAACGTACGCAAACATGCCATCAAACACAATAAATATATCTTCATTTAAACATGGCTAGCAGTAGAGCGTCACGTGATATTCAAATTGTTGAGAGCAGACGACACCTGATAACGATTACATATACTCTGTTACACATTGATGCATCTGTTGCTCCACCGCCCTCTTTGTGCCTTGAAAGACAATACTGGTACGTAGCTGCGGCCCTTGATATTCTGAGCTCAAACCTCACCAAGTTTAAAATTTGACGTTCAATATTCTGCTGTCGATAAAATAAAATACAAGAGGCGATTAATATTCCTATAATACTGCCCTAATCCTATATGTAAATGCAATTATAAGACTAAATAGTGAAAATAACTTAAAACATTTGTCTAAACTAAATGCTAATTATTTGTAGGTTTCTGGGGTGGTTTTTACGTAGGCGTTGTATGAGCGGTTTATTCTAAACAGTGAAAGGGCTGTGTTGGACTTTTATGCAGGGTCTGGGGTGTATTATAAAAGGTAGGGGAGGAATCAAGTTTGACAAGTATTGGTAAATTAATGATTTGGATTCTGCGCAGGGGCACAAATAGAGCATTGGGGAGAGAGGATGGAGGGGTGGAGAGAGGTGGGAGATGGTGCTGTTGTTGTTGTTGTTGTTGTTGGTGGTGGTGGTGGTGGTGGTGGAGTTTTGAAATAAGGAGTAAAAAGGATTCAGAGAAAAAGGCAACATCGGTTTAGTGGCGCGGAAAGCCGATAATAAAAAAAAATAGAGGGTAA
>NC_068985.1:97193667-97195646 GCF_001194135.2 Octopus bimaculoides | reverse complement strand
ATATATATATATATATATATATATATATAAAAGCCCCTGTGTGTATATACTACGCATTTGTGTGAATGAGCGGTGGAACGGAAGTTATTGTAAATCAATTTTAGAGAGAAAAAAGGTAAAAGAAGTAGAAATATGAAAATGGAATCAAAGAAATTCTAGAAAACTTGTTAATCCCCTGTGTTAAAAGGGAACCATATTTATTGGTATTGTTAAATGATGGGATTAATTAGCGTGGGAGCCTGGCAGAAGGTAGCGTGCGTGTGGAAGGGGCCGAGAGATAGATTGATAGTTAGATACAGAGATAGAGAGGGGGAGAGGAAGGGAGAGAGATAAAGAAAGAGAGAGAGAGTGGGAGAGATAGGAAGGGAGAGAAACAAAGAGAGAAAAAGATACAGAGAAAGAGAGAGGAGAGAGAGAGGGAAAGGGATAGAGAGCGAAAGAAATTGACGGAGAGAACGCGAGAGAAAGAGAGGGGGAGAGAGGTGGAAGGAGAACGTTAAAGAGGAAGGGAGACAGAGAGAGAGAGGATGGGTGAGAGATAACAAAAAGAGGGAGAAAAGGAGAGGGAAAAAGGGACAGAGAGAAAGAGGTAGAGGAAAGGGTTGGAGGGAGAAAGATAGAGAGGAAAAGTGAGAGAAAAAGAGAGGTTGCAAGAGAGAGAGAGAAAGAGAGAGAGAGAGAGAGAGAGAGAGAGAGAGAGAGAGAGAGAGAAAAGGGTAGAGAAAAAAGAGAGACGAAATGGTTGAGAAGGCAGACTTTGGAGAGGAAATAAAAGAATTATGGTTGTTGTTGTTGGTGTTGGTGTTGTTGATAGGGGTTGTTTAAGCCGAGGTCATCTTTAATCATGCGGACCTTCTGACCAAAGGCGTTCGAGTTTTGAATACACAGCATGTATGATTTGAGGGAAATGTGGCTACTATTTCTAGCCTATTGTGAGGTCAGAGGGTGTGCATGATTAAAGATGACCCAACAACAACACCAACAACAACACCAACAACATCACCAACAACGACCGTATTTTTTCCTTGGCTTAAGTTTCATATTATTGTTTGACCTAAGCTTAGTCCTGATCCGCCTAGCCGGACTCTCCATCAGTTACACCGACGAGATTTCCAGTTCATTCGATCAACAGAACACGAAATTAACTTGCAAATGGCTGAGAACACGACAGACACGCGTACCCTTAAAATAGTTCTCAGGGAGATTCAGCGTCAGAAAAAATGTGACAAGGTTGGTCCTTTTGAATTACAACAAGGCCAATAATGACCAACAACTCCTCATTTTATTAAACAGTACGTCTTCTTAATTGAAGGTGAGGCCACAATATTTCATTTGCTTATCCCTTAATTATGTATACACACACACATATACATATACACCAAGTATGTTATAGCTCTACAAGTTAATATCGTGTGTTAGCAGTGCTATATTTTCCCTTTTAAGTTTAACTCTTTAGATCCAGAGTCGATAAAATAAAGCACCAGCCAAGTAATGGGGTGGATGGCATCGACTTATATCACCAGTTGTGAATTAGCAGAATAACTAGAGTGTCAGAGCGGCGGAAAATATGCTTTGTGGCATATATATATATATACATATATATATATATCCATACATACACACACACACACACACACACACACACACACACACACACACACACACACACATATATATATATACATATATACGCACATATATATGTCTGTATGTATATACGAATGCATGTATACATATACATACATCTATGTACATATGCATTTACATATATATGTATAGATCGCCGACCACTACACACATTTTTTTCTCTCCTTCTTTCTCTCCTTCTTTCTTTCCGTGTTCCTTTCTTTTGAAGAGTATAGGCTCGAAACGTTAAAGTCTTTCTCTATTCCCGAGCGCTAAACTAATACATACATTTGTTGTCTACACCACCTGTCTTCGTCTGTTGTTTTTTTCGTGAATTCTCCCTATATATATAT
>NC_068985.1:97192078-97192603 GCF_001194135.2 Octopus bimaculoides | reverse complement strand
ATATATATATATATATATATATATATATATATATATATATATACATACACATATAATCTAGGGTCCTGATAAGGTATGAAGATACGATATTTCTAATGAAACACTTAGCCCAAGGTCTGGGCTATGAACACAGTCGGATTCCAGAGTTATACCGAAATTCTGCAGGTGTGCAAAATTATCGTTTCACGACAGTAAATCTGTTATGTAGGTGTGGCGAAGAATAAGACCTACACACACATACATATATATAGATTAATAAAGGTAATTAAAAAAATGCAGCTTATGATATATATATATATATATCTAGTTATTCTAACGTGAATACATATATATAAATACATAAATGTGTTAATATATATATATATATAAATGAGTACAGCAAAAATTTAGATTCAGATGAATATGGTACTTAAGTTGAGGCACCAGAATTTAAGTACGGTACTACAATTTCAAAATAAGGTGATTAAAATCAAACTGAGCAACAAGGATATCCAGAGGTAATATATATATATATATATATATATA
>NC_068985.1:97188855-97190356 GCF_001194135.2 Octopus bimaculoides | reverse complement strand
TGTGTGTGTGTGTGTGTGTGTGTGTGTGTGTGTGTGTGTGTGTGTGTGTGTGTGTGTGTTTGTGTGTGTGTGTGTGTATTGGGTAATTTAATATTTCTCCAGCGTTTAAATCTTTTAAACGATATAGAAATTTTTATCTTTATCTTCACAATTTTGTTCTAATATATCATTAATCCTGTCTTAGCTACATAGTTGCAATTTTGCTGTTATATCCATATTCCATCTAGTCCGTTGTACTATCGGCGCAATATCTGATATTTTGGAGAGGTGGTCTAGCCGTTTACATTGACCCCACTGTTTAAATAGTACTTATTTTTAATCGACCCCGAAAGTATAAAAGGCAAATTCAACCTCGGCGGAATTTGAACTCAGAACGATAAAATGCCGCTAAGTAGTTTATCCGGCGTGGAAGGATTCTTCTAACGCTCCCTTTTAACATATTTTATATATCTAAGGGTAAAAAATATCATTATCAAAATAAGGAATTGTATTCGTTGTCCGCATCTACAACACATTGGCCGTCTCCAGTCCCCTCTATGGAGCAGAAACGTGTTCCCTCTCGAAGACCCTGGCAAAGAGGATCGATGGCTTTGATAGCTGAGCCGTGAGAACCATCGAGAACATCAGATGGTACTATCACGTTTCCAACAAATAATTACATGCGCGCACTCATTAGTCCGCAGCCTCCCACCTCATAGGTGTCCGTCGCGTGCACTGGTATGGACATGTCCTCCGTCACTCGTTAGGTCATCCCACCAGAGCTCTATTCTCATTCGACGCGGCAGCTGCAGGCTGGAAGAGGCCTCGTGGCAGCCCCACCGCACCAGATAGCTGGATGTGAACGGGGAAAATCTCCATAGGCTCGTCGTCACCTTGCGGGGCTGCAAAGGGGTTGGCACGGGAACGCCAGGGCTGGAGTGTACCGGTGGAACTGGTCAGCTCTATGCACATTGACGTCTCTGGAGCCACTAACCTGGGATGATCGCAGCCATATCAAGCAACAGCATGAAGCAACAAGCAGTAGAAAAGTGAGACAATATTACGAATCAGTTGTGTGATTCCAAAGGATTTGAAAACAAGAAGTATTCTTTAATCTTCCTAGCTATATCACCATCCGTGAAACTTTCCAATGACTTGTCTTCAGGATTAGTTGGGGGTCTCTGTTGATCTACAAGACCTACAAAATCCCATCTCAGAAGAGCTTACATTAATGTTCCTCACTGTCCCTCTCCTCTCCTCTCTCCCTTTCTCTCTGTCTCCTAAAGTTCTTTTTAGATGTATCTAAAATCTATTGTCATGAAAAGCCTTCATTTCATATTTCCGGAATTATCTGACGTATGTATGTATATATTTATGTATATGTATGTATGTGTATTTACATGCATGCGTATATATGTATACATATATTCATATATATTATACACACACACACACACACACACACACACACACACACACATATATATATATATACGTATATATATATATATATATATATATA
>NC_068985.1:97184865-97186273 GCF_001194135.2 Octopus bimaculoides | reverse complement strand
GCAATAAGAAAATGGAGGGGGATCAAGAGGTGGTATTCATCAACTTTTAGACATTGTATTATATCTATTTATTTGTTTTTTTAAAAGACAATTATAACAATATACATACATGTATAACATATTATACTTTACATATATAAAATATAAAAATACTAGTAATTATTAAAATATATAACGTCGAGCATAGAAAGTAGGATAATATCTTACAGCTGTTTCAGCTAAGAGGCTATGGTACCCCATTCTACTTTTATCCCTCCAGTGAAATGAAGTATTTGCTCGATGAGATTAAGATACTTGGGTGTGTCTCTGGGCTTCGTCAGAGAGTTTAGAAAGTTAATAAGGTTAAGTTATAAATATAAATACATATATACACACTTGGGGCATGAAAAAAAATATATATATTGGGACTTTTCGAAAAAATTATCATAATTTCCAAAATAATTCACATATGAAGAAAATTTAAATACTATATATTATTTTAACTCCTAAGACAAGTGGCAAAGCCAAAAAATATGAATAAAACAATTTGGCGGTTAATGGGTTAAAGGTGGTGAACTGGCGGGACCGTTAAACGTCTGGTAAAATGCTTAGCGGCAAACCATGTCTTTACGTTCTAAGTTCAATTTCCGCTGAGGTCGAATTTGCCTTTCATCCTTTCCAGCTGATTACATGGGTCGATGTAATCAACTTACCTATCCAGCTCCCGCCTCGAACTTTCTGTGCCAAAATTTGAAACCAATACGTCAGTTCTTATTAAGCAGGCTTTTAATAAAAGCTGTTCGAATCACGACCAATCCGCCATATTGTGCATTTAGAACTACACTATCTTATGACTCCCTCACCATCAAAATTATTCCATCTCCATATTCTCTTTTATGGAACAAATTAGAGTTTGCGTCCATATAATCCTTTCCTCTCGATCTTGTTGAACGAATTAAAAATTTTGGAAACCAAAAGAATTCATTTAATGTAGCAATTTGCAACTTAGTTTTTTTAAATCCTTAAATAATCCTTATGGAAAACACGGATTAAGATAATTATCTTGGGTTATCCGAAGAGTGTTGAAGGTGACGTCTTTCTGGTTCATAAAATGGCGTATGGCAAACATTTTGGTTTTTATCAATTCTGACGCTTTCTTGAAACTTCATAGAAACTCTCAATTGTTATATTGATACTAGAGTAGTGGATACGAGAATCGGTAGAGCACTGAGCAAAATACGTTGGGGGCATTGAGTGATATCTCTTTAAGTCTGGAGTTAGGATTGTGGTGTGGTCAGCTTTGCATTCCATTTCTCAGAGTACGATAAAATAATTAGTAGTGTGTGAGTGTATGTATGTATGTGCATATACATACACACACACAAACACACACATATACGTGTATTGTATATGCAAATGTATATATATA
>NC_068985.1:97183320-97184765 GCF_001194135.2 Octopus bimaculoides | reverse complement strand
TATATATATCACAATCTGCAGGCAGACCGCTGTCTGAGTTTCTCTTAATGGCCATAGAATATGCAAAATGTAACGTTTAGTTGTTATTTTTTATCCCAAAGCTGGGATCCAAAGTCGATGGATATTCACACGCTCTGCAAATGTGTTTAAAGAGCCTATATTATTTGGCTAGTTTGAATTAAGAAGTACTCTCTACCCCCTCTCTCTCTCCCTCCCTCTCTCTCTCTCACTCTTTCAATTTCTCCCCCTCTCTCTCTCTCTATTCCACATGAGTCTCTCTATTTTTCGTTCAGTTCCACATGTCTCTCTCGATATTTTTCTCTCTATGTCACTCTCGATTTTTTTTCTCTCCTTTCTCTTTCTACTCCAAATTATCCATATTACTATTTATAATCAATTTGCGATAAAATAAAAATAAAAAAATAAATAAATAAACCAACAACCATAGAAAATACAAAAGGAAAATAAAAACAGTAATATTATTTTATGTTAACAGACTTTTTTTTTATATATATGTATTACATTATCATACGCTGTTGCATTTAGATTTACGACTTCAACAAAATGGCTTTTTATATATTACTTGCAAGCTTCCATAATTTCTTTGCGACCATTTGGTTATTATGATGACAAATGACAGATTTTTCGTCATCAAAGATAATGGCAAGCTGGACATTTTCTAATTTTTGCTTTCCTGCCTTTGTTATATCTGTTTATTAAGGAGATCAATTTGCACGAAGCTCTCTTTAAACTAAAGGTCAACTTACAATAGTTTAATTCACAAAACTAAGCGAACAGTGAACAGCGTAAATGGGAAATGTGACATCAAAGTTGCCCTGATCCAAATCGAGTAAAAATCTCAAGGATAATTCTGCAGTCTTTGACGAAATCGTTATTATTTTGTGCCCTTATCTTTTTCCCTCCCCCTTTTTCTCGCCTCTTCTCTCCATCTATCTATCTATCTCTTTTACTATCCGTTCATCTATCTATCTATCTGTCTCTGTATCTATCTATCTATCTATCTATCTATCTATCTATCTATCTATCTATCTATCTATCTATCTATCTATCTATCTTTCTCCCTGTGTGTATGTATATGTATGAATACGTACATACATATATGCATATATGCATACATGTATGTTAATTTCTGCATATTTTTCCCGCTTTTTCGTTCTTCTGTTAATCTTTTTTCTTTCTTCTCTTCCCTGACATAACTTACTCCCTGTTTCTCTATGAAACATACTCTCTCTTTCTCACTTGCTTTTTCTCTCACACCATCTTGCTTCTGTCAATCTGTGTACATACATACATACATACATACATACATACATACATACATACATATATATATATATATATATATATATATATCTATAATCTTCAGCTTTCTATTTCTGTTTACTTCACCCTCTCCCTTTCCCTCCATTTGCCTCTTTCTCCTT
>NC_068985.1:97179963-97182775 GCF_001194135.2 Octopus bimaculoides | reverse complement strand
AAAAGCACCCCTTCCCCCTTCCCCCAACGCCAACAGCGAAGGTTATTGAGGATTATACAGAACCGGAAATCCAAAAGGGCTTGCAAAGTAGCTGAATATTTAAGTCAATCTTTTATTCAATTTAATCTACCGTGAACTTAAAAGATACAGTTTGTCTCGCAAAACAGGAAAGGTTACACTTATATCCAGAGTACCACAATTATTATTATTATTATTATTATTATTATTATTATTATTATTATTATTATTATTATTATTATTATCATTATTATTATTATTATTATTAACCATTATAATTGTTATTGCCATTTTTTCGACAGTCTCAAGCAAGTATTTGCAGTACCAGCAGGTGCATCTCCGTTTTACAAGGGGTTTACGCAGTATTGTCTTTTCAGAATATAGAAGCGTGTTTGTATGTTTATAAAGGTCTGGTTTGTTTCTGAGGTTGGCTTTTTTAACTGCTTCCTCCGCTCGTTCTGTAGAACATATATTGAGTACGTTGTGTTATTCTGCACGATGGTAATCGTACAGACAATGAGTGAGTTATGTTGTGTACTGATTGCGTCGTGTGGCAATTGTGCAGAGTACGTACTGTGTAGGTTGTGTTCTTATATGTTATTTTACTGGATGGTGATTGGGAAGAACATCAAACCTATATTGAGAGTGATGGTGTGGAGTATGCGCTGCATGGTGCTGTTATACCGACATCCGTCGGTCAGGTGTGGTGCATTTATAACAACCATGGACGCTTTTATCAAGCCGTTGCATGAACAGCAGCTAATTGATCTATTCAGCTATAGCATTTATAACCACTGGTTCCATAATCACGGTATATAGTATCATTGGTGCTTTTATTTAAACTGTAGTATTTAAAGTCATTCATGGTTTCGTTTAACTACAATATTTACAATAGTTACTAGTTTCATTCACCCCTCGCCTTTTATAGTCATCAGTAGTTCCATTCAGCTGTTGTATTTAGAACTAACACTGTTTATTTCTATGTAAGGTTTTCCAATTCTGCCATACGAACCACGATCAGCGTAATTTTTGAGGGTGAGTGGGGGAATCGATTACATCGATCCCAGTGTTCAACTGGTACTTATTTTTATCAACCCTGGAAGGTTGGAAGACAGAAATTGCACCCAGAACGTAAAGACGAACGAAATGCTGCCAAGCATTTCGTCCGGCGTGCTAACGATTCTATCATCTCGCCACCTTGGGTATTTCTTTATAATAATCCTTTCTACTAAAAGCACGAGACCTGAAATTTACCAGTGGGTAACTGGTATTTATTTCATCGATCCCTGAAAGAATGAAAGGCAATGACGACCTCAGAGGAATTTGAACTCAGATCGTAAAGACGAACGAAATGCTACCAAGCATTTTGTCCGGCGTGCTAACGATTCTGTCATATGGCGTAGTGGTTAAGAGCGCGGGCTACTAGCCCCAAGATTCCGAGTTCGATTCCAGGCAGTGACCTGAGTAATAATAATAATAATAATAATAATAATATGTTTGTGTGTCTGCTTGTCCCTCCAACATCGCTTGACAACCGATGCTGTTGTGTTTACGTCCCCGTAACTTAGGGGTTCGGCAAAAAAGACCGATAGAATAAGTACTAAGCTTACAAATAATAAGTCCAAGGGTCGGCTTCTTCGAGCAAAAGGCGGTGCTCCTGCATGGCCGCAGTCAAATGACTGAAACAAATAAAAGATTAAAAGAATATCAAAAATGGAAAAAATCTAAACGTTTCCAGTTGTAGTTGTTCGTCAGGATGTTTGTAAAACAGTGTGAATGTTACGTGTTGGTCGCACGTTATGATCGGCTCACTGCCTCCACTGTTGCAGAAGTACATCAGTGACGCCTAAAATAAAATACCACGACTTCTAGGCTACATAATTCTCTTTTCTACTCTAGGCACAAGGCCTGAAATTTTTTGAGAGGGAGCCAGTCGATTAGAGCGGCCACAGTACGCAACTGGTACTTAATTTATCGAACCCGAAAGGATGAAAGGCAAAGTCGACCTTTGCGGAATTTGAACTCAGAACATAAAGACAGACGAAATATCGCTAAGAATTTCGCTCGGCGTGCTAACGTTTCTTATTTCTTTGCTGCCCACAAGGGGCTGCACACAGAGGGGACAAACAAGGACAGACAAAGGGATTAAGTCGATTATATCGATCCCAGTGCGTAACTGGTACTTATTTAATCGACCCCCGAAAGGATGAAAAGCAAAGTCGACCTCGTTGGAATTTGAACTCAGAACGTAGCGGCAGACGAAATACCGCTAAGCATTTCGTCCGGCGTGCTAACGTTTCTGCAAGCTCGCCGCCTTCTAGGCTACATAATTCTTCAACGAGACTGCACAAATATCTGACGGTACGAAGGTATAACACGAATCCTCAATATAGACCATGACTTGTTTCTTTCGATATAATTTTATACTTTCCGATACATTATTAAAAATCTGCTATGTGAAGCGATTGTTTGGAAACCTGTATTTCTTGGAAGGGTTACAAAAAGAACGCCGAACATGCCTCGAATTGTGACCCTTACTTGCAGATTTAAAAATATTACTAATTGAAAATTACTATATTTTTTTGCTGTGTATTTCTCTTACTTGTTTCAGTCATTTGACTGAATAAATCGACCCCAGGACTTATTCTTTGTAAGCCTAGTACTTATTCTATCGGTCTCTTTGTCCGAACCGCTAGAAGTATAAATATAAATATAGATTAGCGTATCGACTGCTATTTCCAGTGAATATTGGTGTTTTGTTGTGCCACTAATCTCTCTCTCTCTCTCTCTCTCT
>NC_068985.1:97173002-97175184 GCF_001194135.2 Octopus bimaculoides | reverse complement strand
TATATATATATATATATATATCGTTTGTAAAAAAACATAAATCCGAAAGAAACACACTATAAGATATAGAGCAGTATATATTAAAAATGGGGAAAGTCGGTTTATGGGATTACCTTAGGTCTCTCGTCCATAAGGGTTTAGTTATGGCGTATCGTCAGATCCCAAGAAACCTTTTGGGATTTGACGATACGCCATAAAGCTAAACTCTTTATGGACAGGAAACCTAAGGTAATCCCATAAACCGGATTTCAATTACAGGGCAGTTCGTTTCGCCTGGTTTTGACATATACAGTGTTTTTATTTTTATTTGATACTCTACCTCTTAAAGGGACTTTCCCTGGACGAAATACCGCAGCCTAAAAGCGTTTGAGCAACTCACATACATTATGTACGTGACATCATTAATGCTTACGTCATTAGAGCTGCTTCTAACCCAAAATTTAAAACAAGGTGTATCTTAAATTATTGAGAAGATTACAAGATTATATTTAGTCTTGATTTAATGTTTCTATTTCTCAAAAAAGTTTTTCTTTTAATTCTTTTTCTTCACCTCTACAGTGTTGATACCATTCATTGAGGTAGGATGTCTTCCTCATTTTCTGCTATGTTAAGTCAGTCGTTCTTAACATTAAGAATAACATTTTGAATATGTTTTTTCCTTGTTCACCCTTTTGTTTCACAAATATTCATCTGTTGACAACAACACTCAATTTCTAATCTTAACTTCTTTCGACACTTTCATCTTTAATTCTTGTTTCTTTTATAATATTCTCTATTTTATTCGTGCAAAAATGAGATCCTATCTCCTTGAATGCCTCATCAACTTTGTTCTTACAACAGCTTTTTCAAAAATTCTCACAAATTCTTTCCTATCACTGCATTTCATATGTCTGTGTAAACTTCAATATTTGCCATGTCAGTCATTTTTTTCTTTCTTCATCTCATCTATCATTCCAAAATGTTATGTTGTATTTTGGTGTTTTTCTCTGGATCAAATCCAATGACATATTCCAAATCCATATGTTTCTTTTATTTTTTGCCGTGAAATCCAGTGAGTATTCCTCTGCTCACTATTAACCTCATCTGTATATATACAGATATGTATATATATACATATACAAATATATATGAACACACACACAGACATATATATATATGCATATGTATTTGTGTATATATGTATATATGCATGCATACATAAACACACATATACATATATGTGTGTGTGTGTATATATGCGTATGTAAATATATATATGCATATACATATATACATGTATGTATGTATGTATGTATGTATGTATGTATGTATGTATGTATGTATGTATGCATGTATGTATTGCTATTATTATGTTCATCGTTAAGGCGGTGAGCTGACGGAATCGTTATCACGCAGGAAAAATACTCACCAGGATTTCTTCCGAATCTATGTTCTGTGTTCAAATGCTGCCAGTGTAAGCTTTGCCTTTCAACCTTTCGTAGTCCATAAAATAAGTACCAGTCGAGTACTGGGTTGATGTAATCGATTTATCTCCTACCACATAATTCCTGGCCTCGTGCCGATATTGGAAACCAATGTTCTGTCCATCATATCATCGTAATTACTATTATCTTTGTTCCTTTTAGCTGTCTTTTTTCAATTAATTTCTCTTTCTTACCTTCCATTGTAATCTATATATATAAAAATGAGAATGTGCGTCTGTCTGTCTGTCTGTCTGTCTGTCTGTTTGTCTGTCTGTCTGTCTGTCTGTGTGAATCCCTAAAACTCGAGAACTACGCAACCAATTTCATTCAAATTTTACACATGCCTTACTTAGGGTTCCAGTTGTGTTTTAGTCAAAAAATATTTTTAACTTCTCGCAGAGTTCGAGCACACGGCAACATAATATCTATTCCACTATTTAAGTATTACGTGTCAAAAGTGAAACAAAAACACTCATGTCAAATACTTTCACTTTAAAAATGAAACTATTCCACTAACTGAAACAATCACATTTCGATACTGTAATGACAGATACGTTCACAGAGAGAGAAAGAGAGAAATAGAGAAATAGAAAGAGAGAGACAGAAAGAGAGAGAGAGTGATGTATATGTACACCATTTCGATACTGTAATGACAGATACTTTCAGAGAGAGAGAAAGAGAGAGAGAGAGAGAGAGAGAGAGAGAGAGAGAGAGAGAGA
>NC_068985.1:97169610-97171775 GCF_001194135.2 Octopus bimaculoides | reverse complement strand
GTATGTTGGCTGCTCAAGAGTGGGCAGCAAAAAAAAAAACCTATTTGTATATGTTCCACAAGGGAAAACAAGGAACATTGTTTACAACGAGATGTTATAATCACAACAGCAAGAAAGTATGTACATGATCACCTTCTTTTACAAAACTTCATTGACTTTCATATATTTATATTGATATACATATATATACGTGTGTATATACATCTCTATATATAAAGATGATGCGTAGTCTAGACGGCGTTTTTAGATTTCATTATTCTCTTTAACCCGGGCAACGCCGGGTATTTCTGCTAGTTAATAATATTTAAAACCCGGTGCAGTTTCTCTAATTTCACACTTTGACTGAGTCAAATACTCAGTGAAACTACAATGAAATTATCATAAATATTGTTGATAAGGTGGTGAGCCAATAAATAGATCGGAGAAAATGCATAGAGGCATTTCTTTCGGCTCACGACATTCTAAATTCAAAATTCCGCCGAAGTCGACTTTATCTTTCGTGCTTTCGGGATCGATAAATTAAGTACCAGTTGAGCACTGGGGTAGATATAATCGACTTTACATCTCTCCTAAAATTGCTGGCCTTGTACCAAAATTTGAAACCTTTCTGAATATTGTATTCATAAGTTCAAACCTGTTGCTCGTCCTTCGTTGTGTTTCTGACGGAACATAGTATTCTACATTGGCTCAGTTCAGTTAACATTTACGAATAAGTACCACATTAATTTGGTTCAGCCTAAGATTGGTGGGCCATCAATGAGTTTATCTAGTTGCCCCGGAATAGGGACCAGATCAGTCTGGTTCAGATTTATACTAGGCCCACGATTCAGCTCATTTAATTGTCAGGGAATCGATATCAGTTCTGTGTCGTTCACTTTCATTGCGAGTCCACCAATCCGTTCCTTTGGTTGTGAGGGAGTATTACTTGATCATTTTCATTTAGCTTTATATTTAGGTCTATGTATCAGTTCATCCATTTATCAAGGAATAGATCCCGGATTAATTTTTCACTTTATTATTTTTCACTTTATTATTGTTCCGAAATGTGTTGGTCAAACCACCTTGCCACTAGACCCGAAATTACTCATTTCTGGCTTGTGCACAAATAACACGTGACACTCGTCATACAACGAGTTTTCATCCATCTTTCCCAGGGAAATCTTCTTCGGTCATTATTGGTATTGCATCTTTGGAAGTGGTTGTTTGAATTTCCTCAAGTGTGAGTTGAACTTCAACCAAGAGAGGTATAGTTCTTAGTAAGATAGAATATATCTACCTCGTTCATCCCTTTAGCATTTCAACGTGGCAGCACATCGTTGCATATTTCAATTAACCGAAACTCGAATAAAGAACGTGTGATTAGATTTCTAATACACGTTAGAGCTAAATAATTGGTAAATCATATTGCAAGGAATGCAGAATACATGTGTAGAAAGAAATTATGACATTTTAAGCTGTTTATCTATTATAAATTAGACAGAACGTGTTATTTACGAAGAAGAAAGAAAGAAGGAATGAAGTAAAGAAAGAAAATAATATAATATGACATAATAACATCAGACAAAATAGAACTATGAAAGTATTTGAATACATGTAATGTCAAAGTTTCTAATTGATGAGAACGCTGCAAAAATGGCGGCGTCAGACAAAAATATAAATTCAAAACTAGCTAAATAAATAAATAAATACCGTTAAAAAAATATTAACCGGTGAAAGATAAACGAAAGAAAGAATGAAAAATTGGTTCTTTGATGTGTTTGCCGAAGAGGCAGGGAAGTGAGAAATAAAAAGAAAAAGAAAAAAAGAAAGAAAAAGGAAAAAGAAACTAACCAAAGCCAAATAATAATAATAATAATAATAATAATAATAATAATAATTATAATAATAGTAGTAAAGGAGTTTATATAAGTGAAATACAGAAGATTGCATTCTTTTCCGTTTGTGATGTTACTGCTTAAAATGCAGTTTGTAAATGAGTTATGCCAGTTAGCGGAAACTGTTAAGAATGTGTTTATTGAAGCAGAAAATTTCTCTGTTGAAGAGGTTAACGGAAGTGGTCCGAACGGAAGTCGTCAACTCTGTGCATGACCCCCTCCCCTAAAACATACATATATATATACATATATATATACATATATATATATATATATATATATATATATATA
>NC_068985.1:97163651-97167964 GCF_001194135.2 Octopus bimaculoides | reverse complement strand
GGGAAAGTGTGAGAGAAATAGTGATGGCGGCGGTGGGGAACAAGAGGTAAAAGTACAGCGAAAGAGTAATAATAGAGTGTGAGTGTGTGTGTGTGTGTGTGTGTGTACTTGTGTGTGTGTGTATGTACTTGTGTGTGTGTATGTACTTGTGTGTGTGTGTGTGTGTGTGTGTGTGTGTGTGTGTGTGTACTTGTGTGCATGTGTGTAAGTATATGTGAATAGAAAGAAAGAGATTGTGTGTGTGCGTGTATGTGTGTACTTGTGTGCATTTGTGTAAGTATATGTGAGTAGAGAGAAAGAGATTGTGTGTGTGTGTACTTGCGTGCATGTGTGTAAGTATATGTGAATAAAAAGAGATTGTGTGTGTGTGTGTGTGTGTGTGTGTGTGTGTGTGTGTGTGTGTGTTTGTGTGTGTGTTTGAGTGAGTAGAAGAGGGAGAGGCGGGGAGAAGTGTATAGGAATGAATCTATATGAAAATGTGTTATTGGAGTTGGATGCGAAGTTAGCAGCGAAAAAACAAAATGTCGGTGAAGGAATGTCTAAAAACAATTGAAAGCCGTAACAAGCCCGACCGGTATTGAGAGTAAACGGCAACAAAGCCGTAACGATAATGAATACAACGACCACGAATACTACAGCACCACCAACAACAACAACAATAAGAAAAACAACAACAACAGCAACGATAACAAAACAGAAAATATGACAACTGTGATGACAACAACAACAATAATAGTAATCTTGCTTTTTAGTTGTTCCATTCGTTAGACTGCGGCCATGCTGGGGCACCGCCTTGAAGAATTTTAGTCGAACGAATCGACCCCAGTACATATTTTTTGTATAACCTGGTACTTATTCTATCGGCATCTTTTGCCGAACTGTTAAGTTAAGCGGACATAAACAGACCAGCATCGGCTGTCAAACTCTGTAAGGGAACAAACACAAACACAAAGATACACGCACACATACACACACACGCATGCATACATACATGCATATATACATACATGCGTATGACAGGCTTCTTTCAGTTTCCGTCAACCAAATCCACTCACAAAGCTTTGGTTGGCTCGGCGCTATAGACAGAAGACGCTTGCCCAAGGTGCCATGCAGTGAGACTGAACCCGGAACTACGTGGTTAGGAAGCAAATTTCTTACTGTGCAAATACGACACTTTTACTCTTTTACTCTTTTACTTGTTTCAGTCATTTCACTGCGGCCATGCTGGAGCACCACCTTCAGTCGAGCAAATCGACCCTAGGACTTATTCTTTGTAAGCCTAGTACTTATTCTATCGGTCTCTTTTACCGAACCGCTAGGTTACGGGAACGTAAACACACCAACATTGGTTGTCAAGCGATGTTGGAGGGGGGGGGGGCAAACAAATACACACACATACATATACATACATATATACGACGGGCTTCTTTCAGTTTCCGTCCACAAAATCCACTCACAAGGCTTTGGTCGGCTCGAGGCTATAGTAGAAGACACTTGCCCAAGTGCCACGCAGTGGGAATGAACCTGGAACCATGTGGTTGATAAGCAAGCTACTTACCACGAGCCTTTCAAATATAGGTCTGGAATTCTGAGGGAAGTGCGACCCCAGTACTTGAATAGTATTTATTTTGATACCGAAACGATTAAAAGCGAAGTTGATCTTAGCGGGTAGGGCCCATAAAGAGCAAAAACTTAACCGGGTTTTCAGGGCGCATAAGTGGACAGAATTAGAATACTCTTCCCTGAATGGGACCAGTCCATCGCTGGATTAGCCTTTCAGCAATCACCAGACCCCATTGATAGCCGAGTTGACTGGAACAACAGTGGAATTACATTTTTGTTTTCATGGACACAATACACCGCGGTCTGGAATCGAAACCAAGATCTTGTGGTCGTAAATGCAACGCCTTAACTGGTGCCTTCAATTCAACTGCAAGCACGTTGTCGACAATTGGGAGAATTAAACGGGGTACTGTGTGTGCCCGTCTGTGGCCTTCCAGTTCAATACGTGCTTGTAAGGCTCTGCCACAGGTCGGAAACTGATGGTCTTCTGCAGGGGTCACTTTTTTCAGGGCAGGCCAGATAACAGAGAGAATGACGAGCGCGGGCAACACAATACAGTGAATACACAATAAAGACGACCAATATATTTATTTACCAAAAAGTTATCAAAGAAGGCGACGTTTAGCACATAATCCGAATCTCACAAACTAATTAGCAAAAAAGGTTAGTGTGATTTGTGAAACTGGTGTTTAGCTTTTAAGACATCATCAATATTTGCTTTGGAGTTGCTGCATCCAACCAAGAGAATTGTTTTCAAATGTTCATCAGTTAACCTCATTCGATGTGTTGACTTCACATTCTTCATTATTGAAAATGTTTGCTCACAGACATAAGTTGTTCCAAACACTGATGCCATACGAGAGGCAAATGAACTCTCATTGCAGGTACTTACACAAAAGATACAGTGCTGTGGCGTACCGGATGAAGTGCCCTCACGGACCGGATCCGGTCCGCGGACCGTAGTTTGGTGAATCCTGGTCTACTGGGACTGAAGGCAAGGAACTGACTCTGGACTTGCGCAGTTCGCGCTTTCTTTGTGCCACTGCAATCCTGTTCTGTTCGTAGGAGGTGGTACCTCTATTGTTACAGCTTCGCCAGGCAAAGTGATCTTGCCTTTGCGTTTCCGAGGTGTCGGGGTTGATCTCACAGCTCTTCAGTGAGGCGTTGAGAGTAACCATGAAGCGCTTTTTCTGTCCACCTTACGTGAACATACATAGATGTGTATACGTATGTATACACACATATATATTACTCTGTTTGTGCATATATGCCCGCAAAAAATACACACATAGACACACATATAACACATGCATATTATTTGAATAAAAAATAATATAAACTGCAAATATAACATGTATACACAAAAATGTACACACACACATACTTAGCATAGTTATATTGTTTGGCAGAAAGTATCAGTATAATATTCGGGAGTGTCTGCGTGTAAGAAAGCATCGTCAGGTGGGAATTATGACGAAGCGGTTCTTCCATCTGTATGTCAGGCGGAAACTCACGAGTAACGGCTACATGACTTCAGTCGTTTAAACTGCTTACACTCTACGACATGTATCAAGCACATTTTCCTCGGTTCGTTGCCAACGCATGCACTTCAAAGTACATGCATGCATACATACATACATACATACATACATGCGTACACACACGCACATACACACATACACACATGCCTACGTACATATATAAATACATACCTACCTACCTACCTACCTACCTACCTACCTACCTACATACATACATACATACATACATACGTACATACATACATATATACATACACACGCACACACACACACACATACATACGTACATACATATATAAATTCATATATAAATAAATACATACGTACATACACGCACATACACACACATACATACGTATATACATACATAAATACATACATACATATATAAATACATACATACATACACACATGCACATACACACATATGCATACATACATATATAAATATATACATAAATACATACATACATTACATACATACACAAATACATACATACACATACATATATATATATATATGTATGTATATATATAGATGTTACAATACAAGGCATATGAATATATATATATTGCTGCAGGAAATACAAATTATAGCATGTAAGAACGGAACATGGAGGGAGGCCCGTGGTAGTGAAATGAAATAAATAAATAACCACACCAATGGAGGAAAGTGAGTGAAGTGCCTTGTTCAACGACAAACCGTGCTAACCAGCCAAGTAATCGAACCCGCGATTTTATGCTTGCAAGCTCAGCACAACCATAACCAATAGTCCATGTGCTTTCACGCCCACACAGACACGCACACGCGCGGCAAAGATATCGGATTTACAACAACGACATAAGATCCGTAACACCTATTTTATGAAGTGAGATGTCTGTATAAATTGTGATTATATTTTCAAGCGTGCATCATTTGGTGTAATTCTAGAAAGACCAAATCTCTATCTGGTATCAACAAAACTATCTTTGTATTGCATTACTGTTGACAGAGAAATTTTCATATCTCCTTCACACTCTCTCTCTCTCTTACTCTCTCTCTCTCTCTCTCTGTCTCTCTCTCTTTCTCTCTCTCTCTCTCTCTCTCTCTCTCTGTCACCATCTCTCTTTCGCCAACTCGTTCACTCTCTCCCTCTTTTCAATGTTTCTAATGATATATAGTAACCCCATCTTCAAACTTTTTAAGCATATTTATATATATATATATAT
>NC_068985.1:97160895-97161333 GCF_001194135.2 Octopus bimaculoides | reverse complement strand
AATAATAATAATAATAACATCGAAAAATACCTTAGGAATGAGAACCCAGGTTCGAAAATTCCTCAAGACACCTGATGAAGGCTGGTGGGTACATCAGCCGAAACGTTGTGTTAACAACAAACAAGATGAGGACAAATATCCATCAAATGTAAATAATGTATATAGTTACATATCTAGACATGCTCATATACATTGAAATGATAAACTTCTGGAAAGTTTTACAGATTTTAACAGTTCCAGTGATGGATTGAATCTGTAGTCGTTGAATTCGCTTTCTCCTTTGTGGTTTTGAGAAGCCTAATTTCTCAAGATTGGTATTTAGGCAGTGTGTTACATACCCCAGAGCCCCAATAATTACATGTGTTTGGACAAAAGTTCTGTAGAACAAGGATCGGCTCAGAAGAAACAAATTTCGTAACGGTCAGCAGTATATATCTA
>NC_068985.1:97155127-97159482 GCF_001194135.2 Octopus bimaculoides | reverse complement strand
TGTGTGTGTGTGTGTGTGTGTGTGTGTGTGTGTGTGTGTGTGTGTGTGTGTATGTGTGTGTGTGTGTGTGTGTGTGTTTGTGCTTCTTTGTATACGTACGTAGACATGTCAATTCTTTCGCATCCACGCTGAAATATGTAGACAAATGTGTGTGCGTGTGTGTGTGTGAATATATGTACGTGTGAGTGAACGGAAGTAGCACTCAACACATATTGCAGGAGTTCTATTTCTTATTTGACTGGGTAACTTATCCCTTCCTATTACTTAAAGTTTCGGGGACGTGAAAAAGCGTCCATCTCCTCAGACGTCCACGAAACTTAAAAAATACGCACAGCTAAGTAAGCGTGTGAGTCACTATACACACGCACACACACACACACACACACGCACACACACACACACATATATATATATATATATATATATATATATATATATATATCCTGGTTATGACATTTAACTACATTCCATGATGAGGGTCTAGTTCGAGTGTTCTGGAGTTGTACTCTTAATTATTCTGAGATCTGTTCTGACCTGGAATGGTAGTTCCCGTCAGGGTACAATCTATGGATGAAATAGCTTTCCCAGGGGGTACGAAGGCTCCCGTTATTTTCTACAAATTTGTGGGTAAGGCAGCTGTTCCAGGAGAATGGTACTCCGGCATAAAAACTGCAGTGAAAATATTGTCTGTCGTCTTGCAAAGCTTGGCAATGGGCAGAGAGAGTGGCAAAATTGTGTACAAGCTTTTGACTCTTAAATCCAATGATTTACAGATTCTTACTATCATATCACTGAAAATTGGACGGCTATCAACTGACAAGATGAGGCAATCATTATGTATATTAGTAATGCGGACGGCAGTTTCACATACGTTTGAAACACTTAGTAAAATGTGGTTTTCACTCGTGTTAGATGAATTAGGGAAGTGATTGTTGAAAGGAGAGTCTGCGCGATTCGCTATTAGTTTTTTGTTGGCACTCCGTCGCTTACAACGTCGAGCGTTCCAGTTGATCCGATCAACGGAACAGCCTGCTCGCGAAATTAACGTGCAAGTGGCTGAGCACTCCACAGACACGTGTACCCTTAACGTAGTTCTCGGGGATATTCAGCATGACACAGTGTGACAAGGCTGACCCTTTGAATTACAGGTACAGCAGAAACAGGAAATTAGAGTGAGAGAAAGTTGTGGCGAAAGAGTACAGCAGGGTTCGCCACCATCCCCTGCCGGAGCCTCGTGGAGCTTTAGGTGTTTTCGCTCAATAAATACTCACAACGCCCGGTCTGGGAATCGAAACCGAGATCCTATGACCGCGAGTCCGCTGCCCTAACCACTGGGCCATTGCGCCTCCACTAAATATTTAGTAACCTTCTTTATCAATATATATCTACATTGCGCTTCTCAATGGTGTCATCTCCGTAATCAACCTGTAGCCTTCTGTGAATGTTGGACAGGCTGCTTCACAGACCTTCGTCATGAACGGAATGATGGTACGATGCTTTTGCTTGGAACCTATTATTTCTCTGCAATGAAGAAGGATAGGAAGAATAGGAAGGAGTGAGGAAGTGTTATTTTACCATTATGCGCAGTTTGAGCCAACTATATCCATTAATAAATATTATGACCACTTTTGCATTACTTACGGTTGAACCCTCGTTTTGTGTACGTGTATTTGCATCTATACTTATATATATATATGTGTGTGTGTGTGTGTATGTGTGTGTGTGTGTCTTTCTCTGTGTGTGATCTATCTATCTATCTACCTCTCTATCTATCTATCTATCTATCTATCTATCTATCTATCTATCCATCTATCTATCTCTGATCTGGACGGATGCTAGTCGCATCGGCTCGCAAGTAAGTTGGCTTTTTATATGTCAAAAATAGATACATAGATAGATAGATAGATAGATAGAGAGAGAGAGAGAGAGAGAGAGAGAGAGAGAGAGAGAGAGAGAGAGAGAGAGAGAGAGTGAGTGAAAGCGAGAGAGGGAGAGATAGACAGACATGTAGATAGATAGATAGATAGATAGATAGATAGATAGATAGATAGATGGTTTAGCCACAAAGGTCCTCACCATTATCGGCAGGGATACCTGAACGAAATCATGGAAGGTGTAGATTGAAGCAAATTATTAACCAAAAATACCAAAAAAACCCCCCAAAAAATCACACATACTCACTCTCTCTCTCTCTCTCTCTTTCTCTCTCTCTCTCTCTCTCACGCACACACACACATACCCACACACACACAAAGTCAGGCATCTATTTTCCTGAAATCTCAGTGAAGATTGGTCTCAGACTCTGTGTGATATCCGCTCGGTCTGGAAAAATGTGTAAAAGCCAAAATGTTACACAGTGTCTTAAGCCGTGTGTGAATCCATGTGTAACCAATGAGTGAAACCATCTATTAAACCGCGTATGTTATAATTATAACGCTTCTATTATGATTCAGTTGCCATTTTGCATGCTTCATAGTAACATTAAATCAACGCACTTTAGCCACGTCACAGTTTTCTCTCTCTTTCTGTCTGTCTGTCTGCTCTCTCTCTCTCTCTCTCTCTCTCTCTCTTATATATATATGTGTGTGTGTGTGTGTGTGCGTGTACATTTGCGGACCCGTGAAAAACGAACTCCCACCAAGTATTCTGCCTATATATCAGTGCACACCTTTCAATGCAATGTATGCCATAAGGTCTGCAAATCTAACGGAGGCCTCAAAAGACATTTTAAGATCCACAAAGATCGGAACTTATCTGCAGTTCTTGGTGCTCCAAATCAGATATGCAATCTATGTGGGTGTCTTTTCAAAACATTGTCTGATTTAAAAAGCCACATCAGACGCCATGATGGATCTAAGATGTAGGGAAACGAGATGGTCAGACTCTGCATAAGGAGTGGCCCTTCGTCGATTACAACGACGAGGGTTCCAGTTGATCTTATCAACGGAACAGCCTGCTCGTGAAATTAACATGCAAGTGGCTGAGCACACCACAGACACGTAGTTCTCGGGGAGATTGAGTATGACACAGAGTGTGATAAGGCTGGCCCTTCGGAATACAGGTGCAACAGAAACGGGAAGAAAGAGTGAGAGAAAGTTGTGGTGAAAGAGTACAGCATGGTTCGCCCCCCCCTGCCGGAGCCTCGTGGAGCTTTTGGTATTTCCACTCAATAAACACACACAACACCCGGTCTGGGAATCGAAACCGCGATTCCACGACCGCGAGTCCACTGCCTTAACCACTGGGCCATTGCGATTCCATGCATATGAGAAAGCTGATTCGAAGACTACAGATCCAATCCATCATTGGAACTGTGAAAATCTGTAAAGCTTTCCAAAAGTTTATTTTAATATATGAGCTTGTCTAGATGTGTAACTACATGCATAAGAATACATACATAAAACAAAATATACACGCATACATACATACAAAAATAACTTTTTGATGTTGAAATTCCAATGAAGGAACCTTGGATCTAGGTTAGAAACTAGCTTTTTCTCTATTGGTAAGAATTCTTGAAATAAACTGAATAATGACATACATACATGCACACACACACACACACACACACACACACACACACACACACACACACACACACACACATACATACATAGATACATACATACATACATACATACATGCATACATACATACATACGTACGTACATACATGCATAGATACGTATATGGTTTCCTGCCATTTTTTTCTCGCTCTTAACAGCGCAAACATATACTGTTCCAGATTGTTACGTACGTGTTTTGTGACACAGAAACTATCACTCGCTATAAATATCGATGAATAAGTAAAATAAGAATGCAGATTTAGTTAGTTTTACATTAGTTGCATGTAAATATATAAATAAATTCTATTTTAAACGGCTACATACATATCAGGTGCGAAGTTATGCTACAAACCGTTTGTTTATACGTTGTAAATAACGGTTAATGTTTTATGAAAATCTGGGATCTTCTTTTTTTTTTTTTTGTAACAGAAGTGAATGCACTGCGAGTTGACGTGATGATGGAGTTCTATTTTGACCTATGGTAAGAATAAAATACAACAGCAATAAAATTAACACAGTGTATATGATGATTGCCGCATCGACCGCCCGTATGTGTTATATTTTCCATCTTGACATAGCTGACATTTTCTGACAGAATATGATAGCTTAGATGCAGCTATATAATTATAACTTAATATATATACATATATGTGCCTCTGTGTGTGTGTTCGTGCGTGTATGTATGTGCGTGTATATGTATGTGCGTGTATATATATATATATATATATATATATATATATATATATATATATATATACACACACACATATATATATATATATATTATAT
>NC_068985.1:97152792-97155053 GCF_001194135.2 Octopus bimaculoides | reverse complement strand
TGTGTGTGTGTGTGTGTGTGTGTGTGTGTGTGTGTGTGTGTGTGTGTGTGTGTGTGTGTGTGTGTGTGTGTGTATTTTATGGCATTCTGCAACTGCCCTTTGCTCTTGACTGCCGATAGAATCTCATACTATGCAGAATATGATGTAATTAACGCTAATGCCCAACTGATCTTTATTGTCTGTCTATATGGCTGTTTCTCTGACTTACCAACTCTTTTTCTCTCTCTCCTCCTTCTCTCTCTCTCTCTCTCCTCCTTCTCTCTCTCTCTCTCTCTCTCTCTCTCTCTCACACATCGTCCCTCTTTCTCTTCTGTGTCAGTGTTATCCAATTTTAAACATACAAACACTTCGACATAACATTTGATTGACATGCAACGTGTTGTTTCTTCGTAGTTTTTGGTGGGGAATAATTTTGGATATTAATTCTAAGCGTTCTGTAGAAGTATTAAATAGATTCATAGTAATTCCTGGCACGTCAGATTAGAAGAATTTATTCGCATAAATGAATACTTGATCCAAATATCTAACAAATTTCGTAAATATAGATCTTGCTAGAATTGAAGAAAGAACCAGATGCACACAAGATTTTCAACTCCTTCATGTCCTTCTCTTAATATTTTACTCCACTCGACATAATTCATGTTGTTCTCCACTCCACTATGCTGTTCTACTCATCAACTCTTATTCTTCTTCTCTACTCTATAATGTTGCTGTTTTACTCTGTTCTTCTCTTCTCTTTCTCATGCTAAAGTTCTACTTCACTTCAGAGTATTGCTCCACTCTAATCCACACGATTCTTGTTCTTCTCCTTTTCCCCATGCTAAAGTTCCACTCCACTCAACAATATTGTTCCACTCCAATCCACCTTACTCTTGTTCTAATTTCCTCCCTCCTGCTAAAGTTCCACTCCACTTCAGAGTATTGCTCCACTCTAATCCACACAAATCTTGTTCTTCTCCTTTTCCCCATGCTAAAGTTCCACTCCACTCCACAATATTGTTCCACTCCAATCCACCTTACTCTTCTACTTTCCTCCCTCCTGCTAAAGTTATACTCCACTCCCCACTAATACTGAACTTCACTCCACTCAGAACAGCTGTTCTACGGTACTGCAAGCTATAGCTCTACTCTATACATTGTGGTTCCTCTCCACTCTTTAGTGCCATTATTCCACGCTACTCCACACTGTTATTCTTCTGCTACACATCACATTGTTTCATTCCCATCCAAACAACCATTGTTTCGCTCCTCTACACACCATTGTTCTACCCCTCCCCATTACATTGCTATCAGTCAATATCAACTCTTCATTATTGTCCATCAGCTCCATTCCATACCTCCTCCATTCTAAACTGTTCTTGTTGCATCCCACACGGCTGTTGCACTGCTCCACCTCACACTGATGTTTCTTATCTTTTTTATTCTATTGTTCAGTTCCATTCAACTATGACTCTACTACTCAATTTATAAATAAATTAAGAAATTTAGTCC
Source organism: Octopus bimaculoides (assembly GCF_001194135.2). NCBI lineage: Eukaryota > Metazoa > Mollusca > Cephalopoda > Octopoda > Octopodidae > Octopus > Octopus bimaculoides. The sequence goes on along the minus strand of NC_068985.1, from coordinate 97,153,562 downwards.
AAATACACCTAAAAAGACAGTATTGCTACACCTTGGGCGCATTTTATCGTAAGTAATCTCGGAGTTGATTAGTGCTAAATAACAGTAATCACAAGGAAGGACACTTTAAAAAATATAAAAACGGGATAGTCATGGCCGGAATGCCTTGGATCATAAGACTGCACGGTCAGGGATGGTCTTTGTTAAAACAGCATCAACAACAGCATCAACATCAGCTTGGAAACTACTTATGTCTTAATGCGAACGATGCTAACACCTCTTCTCATCAGATGTAATTATTGATATTTCGCCCTAACAAAGCCCTATTCTAAACGTTTCATTCAGTTCTCTTCTACTTCACATTTGTAAATCTCTGTTATTTTTTTTGGTGCCCCGTGTTCCATTTTACATTCGTCAACTGAGAGAAGTTTAGGATGAACGTGACTACATCGTCATCACCAATATCATCATGTCCATCATCATCAAATTTATCATCATCATCATCATCTTCTCCATCTTCTTTTTCTTCATCATCGTCATCACCAATATCACCATCATCATCATCATCATCATCATCATCATCATCATCATCAACTTCATCCGCATTAACACCATACCGCTTCCGCCACCACTACAAACACCGAGACGTCACTACTGCTCCCTCCAGACACCAGCGTCTCGCCAAAACCAACACGACCATCAACACAATTAATTCCATCATCACAACAATCATCATCATCAGCAGCAGCAGCAGCAGCACCACCACCACCACCACCACCACCACCACCACC
>NC_068985.1:97152064-97152589 GCF_001194135.2 Octopus bimaculoides | reverse complement strand
CAACACTTCCTATACGAACACCACCACAGTATAGTTTCTATGCAGCAATGGGGGAAGGATATTTTGCACACGTTTCTAAAACATTGACCAAGACAGTCTCTCACATCCGCTCCATCTGTCACAGACGCCACGCCTCACCTAACCACGCATCTACCCCAATTCATCATTTAACTTATTTTCATGTATACTTTAAATTTACACACACACACACACACACACACACACACATATGAACATGTATATGTGTGCGTCTATGCATGTATATATAAAATTAATATATATATATCAGAGCGAGACAGACAGACAGACAGACAGACAGACAGACAGACAGACAGAGAAGGAAAGACAGACGCACATGAAACAGCAATTTACTTTTATTCTGCTTGTTCTTACATTTAAATACACGCGCACACAAACCTAAATTTGCATATATAAACACATGGATGAATGTTTTTGTACATATATATAAATGTGTGTATGGGTGTATATATACATATACATACAATATACATACATCCATATATA
>NC_068985.1:97150713-97151590 GCF_001194135.2 Octopus bimaculoides | reverse complement strand
TGTGTGTGTGTGTGTGTGTGTACGACGAGCTTCTTTCAGTTTCCGTCTACCAAATCCACTCACAAGGCTTTAGTCGGCCCGAGGCTATAGTAGAAGACACATGCCCAAGGTGCCACGCAGTGGGACTGAACCCAGAACCATGTGGCTGGGAAGCAAGTTTCTTACCACACTGCCACTCCTATGTCTGCTTGTCTGTCTGTCTGTATGTATATATGTATGTACGTATGTATGTACGTATGTATGTATGTATTAGATTTATATGTGTATGCAAACGCAAATCTTAAATTTGTGTCTATGAATTTCCGTGTGTATTCGTAAGTGTTTGCCTCTATACGTCTACATATGTCTACGTGTGTAAGCCGTATATCAATGTATGTGAATTATAGAGACATGTATTTTTTCTTATGTTTTAACGAATATTTAATTTTTCCAGTTTTATATCCTTTTAAAAACGTGAAATAAAATAAAATGTGTCTTTCATCTTAGACCCTAATAAATTGCTGCCTTTTATAATTGCTGTTGTTGTTGTTGTTGTATTGCAGTACAAAACTTTTTGATCGTTTGAAACCGTATCAGTTTGATATCGGAAAACGGAAGTTTAGATAGTTTTAGTACACGCAATGAATCTTGGGAAGGAAGTAGGTCGTAAAATGAACGATAAAGGCAGACAGGCGACATTGGAAATAAAGTCATATATCATTCGTTTTGAAAAAGATAATTTGTTTAATATATATACATACAAACCTGGAATTGTTTTTATTATATTAGTTTAGATGTATTATAACATTCTAAACTTCTATCAAAGGTTATTAGGGATCTTTTCTAAATTTCTGCTTGTAAGATGCATTATTGTTGCTTCTTGAGAAATTTATATATA
>NC_068985.1:97147170-97149533 GCF_001194135.2 Octopus bimaculoides | reverse complement strand
AAATACAAAAAAGGTGGTTTTTTTGTATGATTGTGTATAGAGGAATATATTATTTTGTTTAAAAGAGTTCCAACACTGTCTGTTTTTTTATGTTTTATTTATATTCCTGCAGAACCAATGTGGGGTATAGAATATGGAATATACAATATATAATATAATATACAATATACAATATAAAATAAAATAAAATAAAAATGGATGGCACCATGAAAGAAAGTATTGAATGTAGATGAAATATTGAGTGTTCAGTATAAAGGATCAAATATATAAATATATAAATATAAATATATAAAGGCGACTCGAGTTTCAGGGCTATTTCCCTTCGTCATGGCCGGTATGACAATGGGACTTGACTGAGGAAAGAAAGCCACGAATGACCTGTCTTTTTTGCCTGTACTTCTAATTGTTGTTTCTCTTGTATCCACCCTTTGTATCGTCTATCTGTCTGAATGTTTTAATGCTCTCTATTGCGTTTTTGCTCCATATATATGACTCAAGAACTTACCTTTTACATCTAACTTGTTTGTTCAACCAAACCTATGCATAAATACATACGTACGGACCTTATATATATACATACACTCATACACACACACACACACACACACACATACATACATTCTTTTATTCTTTTATTTGTTTCAGTCATTTGACTGCGGCAATGCTGGAGCACCTAACCTATGTCCCTTACATGTCCTCCTATTGTTTTCGAAATACTGCTTAGTGTGGGGATCGAAACTAAGACCTTCAGGTGATCTTAAAGAACTTGGACTCTGGATCTGTTTCAATCTGGGATCCCCACCCCCCATCCTACTATTCTCTGTTTAGTCGCTTACAGTCTTCTATTTCCGCTCTGGCTACCGATTCTCTTTGTCCATTGTTGCATGAAGTCTCTGATAGGTATTACATCGTAGCCGTTCTTAGGCAGCATTGGATTCCAAGCTGACCAAGTACATGGTTACCATAAACACCTCCTGCATCAACACTATACAATTCCGAAAATACTAATGTAGTCAATCTCCAGTGGCTTAGTGGTTAGCGAGTCCGACTCACGATAATGAGGGCGTAAGTTCGTTTCTCGGCGTCGCGTTGTGTCCTTGAGCAAGGTACTTTATTTCACGATGTTCCAGTCCGCTCAGCTGGCAAAAAAAAAAAAAAACAGTTATACTCGTAGTTCAATGGCTCAGCTTTGTCACATTCGATGTATCACGCTGAACCGTTTGAGAAGTTAAGTTAAGGGTATGAGTACCCGTGGATGGATCAGCCACTTGCACGTTGATTTTACGAAAAGGCTGTTCCGTTGGTCGAATCAGCTGTAACACTCATCGTCGTGACCGACGGAGTGCCCCTCTCATTATGTGTTGGCACTCCGTCCCTTACGACGTCGAGGGTTCCAGTTGATCCGATCAACGGAACAGCCTGCTCGTGAAATTAACGTGCAAGTGGCTGAGCACTCCACAGACACATGTACCCTTAACGTAGTTCTCGGGGAGATTCAGCGCGACACAGCGTGACAAGGCTGACCCTTTGAATTACAGGCACAATAGAAACAGGAAGAAAGAGTGAGAGAAAGTTGTGGTGAAAGAGTACAGCAGGGTTCACCACCATCCCCTGTCGGAGCCTCGTGGAGCTTTAGGTGTTTTCGGTCAATAAACACTCACAACGCCCGGTCTGGGAATCGAAACCGCGATCCTATGACTGCGAGTCCGCTGCCCTGACCACTGGGCCATTGCGCCTCCACAATGCTTCATTAATGAAACATTTAAAAGCTGTTTATATTGTTGTTATTTAGCCCTGTCCTGGTTCAGCAGGTCTATGATCATAGGCATTCCAACTGTAATTATCTCACATATTTTTCAAGCGAAGTCTATTTTCGGCTTCCATTTTTAAGACGGTAAAGTGAAATATGAGGTATATTTAGCTACTATTTCAAATAAATTCTGCTTTATTATCGGGAACAAAGAGATACAAGACTATAAGAGTTACTATTAAGCATGAATCCCATTCATAATTGCAGATTCCAGACCATCCATTGATGTTTTCATAATGTATCGCTCGTTTGTCTCTAAATATGGATATGCGGGAATGTATGCGCGTATGTATGAATAAATGTGTGCGTGTGTATATGTCAGTTTGTGTGTGTGTGTGTGTGTGTGTGTGTGTGTGTGTGTGTGTGTGTGTGTGTGTGTGTGTGTGTGTGTGTGTGTGTGTGTGTGTGTGTGTGTGTTTGTATTGGTATAGATTTATTTATATCTGATTCCATTCACAACATCGATATAGTAATTAGACGGACAATCCGGTACATAGACAAATAGCAAACCTGTAAAGAAGGATATATATATATATATATATATATATATATA
>NC_068985.1:97146225-97147160 GCF_001194135.2 Octopus bimaculoides | reverse complement strand
TATATATATATATATATATATATATATGCACATACAGGCACAAAACGTCTATACATATATACACACACACGCACACACACGTATATCTGTCTATATATGTGCGTATGTGTGTGTATGTCTGCATGTATATATGTATGTGTATCTATATCTAGTATATATAAATCACAGTATCTGTTCGTATATTGACTAACGCATACATTTCCTCAATTCCCAACCGATTTTCATCAAACTTTACACACACACTACTTATGTCCCAAGGATGGTCATGCACTATAACATTTTCCCAGAGCTCTCGTGTAAATGGACAAACCAGGAAAAACAGTGGTTTACGCGGGTTTTGCTCTAATTCGTTGCATGTACCTAGTTTCTGTCTCCTTTTGGCTATCGATCGTAGATGACCTTGTTATCTTGTGGGTTCCAATAGGCCAACAGGAATTTCCTGAAATGCAAGCACGGTCCGAAGATATCCGTTCTGGAGATAAGGATATTCTCCGGGTCGAGGGAGCCCTTTAGTATCCTTGCCCGTTCCACTATGCACAGTTTACAACGCTTGGTCCCGTTTATGTAGGGGCCTGGATATTCTAGGATTCTCCATGATATTGTGTATGGAATCCCGTCGTCCTTCAGCTGCCATATATGTGTGTGTGGGGTGTATGTGTGTGTGTGTACATGTGTGTGTGTCTGTGCGTGTGTGCGTGTGTAGCACGGGCTTTTTTCAGATTTCATTGAACAGGGCCTATGATGGAAGACATGCCCAAGGTGCGATTCAGCGGATCTGAACTCAGAATCATGTGGTTGGGGAGCAAGCCTCTTACCACACAGCCATACCTGTTCCTATACACAGAGAAAAGGAAGAAAAGAGAGAGGGAGAGAGAAATTGATACATACGTATCTATTAATATATATATATATATATATATATATATATATATATA
>NC_068985.1:97145538-97146054 GCF_001194135.2 Octopus bimaculoides | reverse complement strand
ATGAACGTTAGATTATGTTTGTGTGTTTGACCCTGAATATATGCATGTGTAATTTTGTGTATGTTTATGTTTATATTTGTGTGTGTGTGTGTGTGTGTGTGTGTGTGTATGTGTGTGTGTGTGTGTGCTTTCATAATTCGGTGAAATAGAGAAAGGAGCGGGTAAGGAGTGGAATGGATTCTCGGTCGAGAATGCCTAATTGACAAATATCTGTCTGATACCATACTGAGAGTGCGCATATCATTGTATGTGTGTGTGTGTGTTTGTGTGCATACATGTGTGTGTGTGTGTGTGTGTGCGCATATCTGTATGTGTATATGACATGATTAAAGAAAATCCAGCCCCCACATCACGTCACAAAAAAACTCGCAGACACCATGCACCTCTCTCATATAATAAACACTTACAAAGCAACGTTATAGGCCCATATACATACATATATGTACCCGCCCCCATATACATATATATATATGTATATATATATATATATATATATATATATATATATATATATAT
>NC_068985.1:97143822-97144521 GCF_001194135.2 Octopus bimaculoides | reverse complement strand
TTCATACATTCATACAAACATTCAAATATACATATTGAACAAAGAAAGATGATCCACTCATTCCTAAAACCCCCGGTAGCTTAACCCTCTCCCCCCTTTCGGACAAATAGCTCCCTCCTACTCTCCTCAGGCACTTCAACACGTTATAATATAATGTCATCTGAGGCTTTATACAAAAGCGCTCATAGCTTGACGTACGCGGCAGGCAGACATGCGCACATACACACAAACACACACAGACACACATAGACACACATACACACACACACACACACACACACACACATACACACGCACACGCCCACCCGCACAAAAAACTAAACGAAACAAACACATCAAACACACTACTCCCTCCACACTTAGACACATACACACCTACATTCACACTGCCCACATATACACTCATCTCACATATGGCAGCCACTTATCGTCAGATGTAGAAATGATGTCAGGAGGAAACGAATATAGATGATGAAACGCGGAGCCTGAGCTCTCTTCACTGCAGCAGTTGTCACGCCTTCTGAACATTTGTAGCGTTTTCATTTGTTGACGCTATACGTATATACGTGTGAGCATACATACATACATACATACATACATACATACGTGTATGTATGTATGTGTGCATGTATGTCTATCTATCTATCTATCTATCTATCTATCTATCTATCTATCTATCTATCTATATATATATATATA
>NC_068985.1:97137379-97142868 GCF_001194135.2 Octopus bimaculoides | reverse complement strand
AGGTCCCGGTCCGAAAGTTGTCCTGAACAGGCGGGTCAGGTGTTCCTCGTCGACGCCCAGATTCTGCCCGAGATCGTCGTCGCACCTCCCCTCCACTAATCTTCTATAGAACGCTTTTGTGGAATCAAAGTTGCACAAGATTGGTCCCGGACGGCAGAGTTGCTTGAGAGCAACGCGACACTCGCGGTGCCATTAGATAGATAGATAGATAGATAGATAGATAGATAGATAGATAGATAGATAGATAGATAGATAAAGAGACAGGTAAATAAATTAACTGACTGATTGATTGGTTGATTGATACATAAACGTGTATGCAGATCTACAAACATGCAAACACACACATACACACACACATATCTGGCTCTAAGAATCTATAAGTTAGAAAAAATATGCATTGGTATATTTCAACAGAAAGAGAGTATTAATCCAACTATAATTGCTCTGTTATCTAATATCCCAAGTCATATACATTATTATTATTGGAAAAGAAATTCAATGTCTTACACTTGTTTCTAGGATATCCCAGAGTATGGGACATTCCGTCATCGGAGACAAGTAGGGAATATCCCAGAAACAGCTGAAGTTTTTTTTCCAATAATAATAATAGTGTATATGACTTGAGGTGTCTGCCTTGCCTTCTCATTATACATTCAAGATAGATGAAAGAATAGCCATATATTTGGTAGTTGGATTACATCGAACGCAGTTTATGACTGGTACCTTATTTTATCGACCTCGAAGGAATGAAAGGCAGAGTTGATCTCGACCGAATTTGAACTCAGAGCATAAAGAACCGGAAGAAATATGGCTAAGCATTTTTTTCCAGCGCACAAACGATTCTGCCAGCAAGCTGCCTTAAGTAATCTTTTTGACAACAGGCGTTAGACCTGAGCTTTGGGGTAGGGTGGGGGTGTTGGCAAGTCGATTACATCGACCCCAGTGCACAACTGGTACTTATTTTATCGATCCTGGAATGGATGAAAGACAAATTTGACCTCGGTGGAATTTGAACTCAGGACTTGAAAACAGACAAAATTCCACTAAGCATTTGGACCGGCTTGCTAACGATTCTGCCAGCTCGCCACCTTAATTAGTATAAATGATCCTTTCTATTATAGGCACAAAGCCCGGAGCTTTTGGGGAGGGGATTAATCGATTACATGGACCCCAGATTTTCACTGGCACTTAATTTATTGAGCCCCGAAAGAATAAAAGGCAAAGTCGACCTCGGCGGAATTCGAACTTAGAATGTAACGTCAGGCAAAATACCGCTAAGCATTCCGTCCAGCGTGCTAACGAGGTAGCCAGCTTAGCGTCTTGATTACTCTTTTAATCTTTTACTCTTTTACTTGTTTCAGTCATTTGACTGCGGCCATGCTGGAGCACCGCCTTTCAGAAAATCGACCCCAGGACTTATTCTTTGGATGCCTAGTACTTATTCTATTGGTCTCTTTTGCCGAACTGCTAAGTTACGAGGACGTAAACACAGCACCATCGGTTGTCAAGCGATGTTGGACACACACACACACACACATACACACACACACATATATATATATATATATATATATATATATATATATATATATATATACATATATACGACAGGCTTCTTTCAGTTTCCGTCTACCAAATCCACTCACAAGACTTTGGTCGGCCCGATGCTATAGTAGAAGACACTTGCCCAAGGTGCCACGCAGTGGGAATGAACCAGGAACCATATGGTTGGTAAGCAAACCACTTACCACACAGCCACTCCCTAGTATAAATAATATTAATCATTGGGCTAATATCGTCGTTTTCTCATCTCATTATTATTCTCTAAACAGCATTTTAATTTCTGTTACTGAAATTAAATATAGTAACACTAACTTCACTAATAACAGTAAGGTCCAACCCAGCGAGATTTAAACTCAAAACTTGTACACAAATTACTAAATATCACACGATATTTAGTTCGGCTTTCTGCCATTTTTGCAACTCGTACGCCTCCGTCTTGTGAACATTTATTTCACGCATCATAACTTTTCACAGAACGTAACGGTTAGTATGGAATTAACAGATCAGAGAGCAATCTTCCTTAGATTAAGATTTAATCTCTCCTAATGGTATATTCTTATCTTTCCTGATAACACTTCTTCAGTTTGGTATTCTGATGTATGTAGAGTCTATTGCAAGTTATTAACGCTAATAACCGTTATTGAGGCAACGTCTATATATCCAGCTTTATTCGAGGCGAGCCTGCAACATAATATGTATTAACGGAGTCCCTGCCTGGTCACTCCAATTGCTAGAAGTAACTGCGAGACTTCTTTGAAATCGCACACTTTGTTGCATACATATATGTACGTATGTATGTACGTAAAATGTACGCATGCATGCATGTATGTCATTGTTTAGTTTTATTTCAAGATTTCTTGCCAATAAAAGCCGATTTCCAAGGTTCCTTCATTGGAATTTCAACATCAACAGGGTATGTATGTATGTATGTATGTATGTATTTATGTATGTATGTATGTATGTATGTATCTATCTATCTATCTATCTATCTATCTATCTATCTATCTATCTATCTATCTGTCTGTCTGTCTATCTATTAAGGAGCACTCCGTCGGTTACGACGACGAGGGTCCCAGCTGATACGATCAACGGAACAGTTTGCTCGTGAAATTAACGTGCAAGTGACTGAGCACTCCACAGACACGAGTACCCTTAACGTAGCCCTCAGGGAGATTCAGCGTGACACAGGGTGTGACAAGGCCGGCCCTTTGAAATACAGGTACTACACATTTTTGCCAGCTTAGTGGACTGGAGCAACGTGAAATAAAGTGTCTTGCTCAAGGACACAACGCGTCGCCGAGAATTGAACTCACAACCTTACGATCGTGAGCCGAATGCCCTAACCACTGAGCCAAGCGCCTTCAGAGCTGTCTATTTATGCACATATACATACGTATAGATATAACACACACACATACATGTACACACATATACACAGAGAAACACACGTACGCATGCACACATGTACACACATACGCGCTCGCACACACACACACACACACACACACACACACACACACACACACGCACACAAACAAACACGCACGCACATATGTACGTATCTATAAATATATATATGAGTGTGTTTTTGTATTGTATGTGTAATATATGCTGTACATAGTAGCAGCAATAGTATACTCTATATAGTTATACATTATGAAGGAGTGATCTCAGTAAGATTTAGTTGCTATTTATAGCAGGTCGAGCGACCGGGTAGTGGCTCCCACTTTGGTCACAAAGGAGCTACCCATTGATATTGCGCGTTGGATATACAATTACAACAGGTTTAATATGTTGGTTTCGGTCTTCATCCGTGCAAAGGCCCAGCCCATATTTTATTGCAGACACGCTGACCTGCAACGTTGAATTTAAAACATGTGGCAATTTGCTCCGCCCCCACATGAAAATAAACAAACAAACAAGAAATTAGCTAGAACGATAATTTAAGATATATTATTTGAGATTTGCAAGATGGAATAAAGCGTTGAGTTGCTCAACTTAACGTTCATACTCTTAGAAGCCGTTTGTGTATGGAAAGAGAGATAGGGATAGATAGATAGATAAGAAGAGAGAGAGAGAGGTGGAGAGAGAGATGTATATATAAATAGATTGATGGATAAATAGATAGATAGTTAACTTTCTTTTATTAACCACACAGGGCTGCACACAAAGGGGACAAATACAACTGCAGAGCTTTCCTTTAAAAAAAAAATCGATCAAAAAGGAATCGGTAGGAGCAAAAAAAAAAAAAAGAGAAAAAAAAGGTATCGTATATCACAGAAAATGTCAATAGTGTAAAATGGGGTAACATTAGGTTTACCCATGGAGAGAAAAGCCTACGGAAAAGACCATGGTAACCTCACCAGGGAATAGACATATAAGAGCAAGGTGCTCTCTCTCTCTCTCTCTCTCTCTCTCTCTCTCTCTCTCGCTCTCTTTTTTTATTTTTCTCGATTTATAGGATCATGCTCAAAGAGGTATCGTCACTCGCACGCACCATCTTTGCTACATTCACCCACCTTTTAATGAAACTTTCACGAGACAAGACCTGCCTCTCTATTCTCACCTTCCTTTTCAAGTGATACTTGAAAAAGTTGATGAGCGATTGGACAGAGAGGTAGGTTTTTGTCTCTAATCCTTTCGCTCGGGTCTACCACACACATTCTTTCACCATGGCCACCAGTATGATGAACACTGCCTTGCCTTCCCTGTTGAGGGACGTTGGCGGAGCAATTTGCACAATAGACTCGGCTGACAGGCGGACTCGTCCCACACGTGACAGCAGCCGTTCGGCATAAGCCCACAGGTTGGAAATCTTTGGACACTGCACGAGTATCACCATTATTTCATAACAGCTTCTTTGGTAGCATTTGCATTTTCTTCGTAGCTTCCATATTTTTCTATATATGAGTTAGATAATATCAGATGTGACTCTCTCTCTCTCTGGAAGGATTTTAAATTTGATGGGGGGAAAAGGGTCAGAGAACTAATGGTACATTGACCGCAGCAATAGGGAACAGCACGTCGGGGATCGGTAACCTGGGGCGATTTTATGCAAAAGGGTAAATTACAACAAAGCGATTTAAGAAGGGGTTCCGGTCCTTAAGTACAGCAGTGCCCATTCAATCGGAGCGGCCAGACACATTAAAGCAGTTGGAGAAAAACTAACAAAAGGAAGTTTCCGTCGTTCTTGTGATGCGTTTCACGAATATTTAATATGTTATAAAATTAAATGTAATTATTTATTTCGAGGTAAGAGTCAATATCCACTGACAAGGTTGCAGAAGCAACGAAAATCTTGGAAAAGAAAAAAGTATAAATAATAAATGAGCGGAAATTGAACCGGGGAGTGTGTTAGATATTAAAGCATTTAGGCAGTACGACTCTCCCCAGACACAACAAAAATAAAAGTATCAGTTTTCAGGAAAAACGGTATGAAACAGTTGTTTCATAAACATTATTTATAAGCACTAAGGCAGCGAGCTGGCAGAATCGTTAGCACGCCGGGCAAATGCTTAGCGGTATTTCGTCTGCTGGTACGTTCTGAGTTCAAATCCCGCCGAGGTCGACTTTGCTTTCATCCTTTCGGAGTCGATAAATTAAGTACCAGTTACGCACTGGGATCGATGTAATCGACTTAATCCCTTTATCTGTCCTTGTTTGTCCCCTCTATGTTTAGCCCCTTGTGGGCAATAAAGAAATAAGAACTGTTAGCGCGCTGGACGAAATGCTTAGCGGTATTTAAACGGTCGCTACGTTCTGAGTTCAAATTCCGCCGAAGTCAACTTTGCCTCTCATCATTTCGGAGTCGATAAATCAAGTACCAGTCAAATTCCCCACAAATTCCAGGCCTTGTGCCTATAAAAGAAATGATTATTTATAAGCGCAAGACGGCGAGCTGGCAGAATCGTTAGCACACCAGGCGA
>NC_068985.1:97135330-97136586 GCF_001194135.2 Octopus bimaculoides | reverse complement strand
ATATATATATATATATATATATATATATATATACATATATATATATAAAGACATATATATATACATATATACATACATATATATATATATACATATGTATACATATATATGCATATATATACATATGTATATATATACGTATATACATATATATACATATACATATATATATATATACATATACATACATATAAATATAAATATAATATATATATATATACACATATATATATATATATATACATATATATATATATAAATACATATATATATATACATATGTATACATATATATGCATATATATACATATGTATATATATATACGTATATACATATATATACATATACATTATATATATATATATATATATACATATACATACATATAAATATAAATATATATATATATATACGACGGGCTTCTTTCAGTTTCCGTCTATCAAATCCACTCACAAGGCTTTGGTCGGTCCGAGGCTATAGTAGAAGACACTTGCCCAGGGTACCACGAAGTGGGACTGAACAGGGAACCATGTGGTTGGTAAGCAAGCTACATACTACACAACCACTCCTGCGCCTATATATATATGTGTGTGTGTAGAGTGAGAAAGAAACAGGAGAACAGAGATACAGAGAGAGACAGAGAGAGAGAGATGGAGAGAGATTGTTATTTTTTAAGGAAAAATTTGCTGGCGCTTTCCAAGTTTGGGATTACGGGTGGGGATTAATCGAAGTTACAGTCAAACATTTTCTTGAAGAAATAAATGTTCTCCACTAACAGGCATAGAAAACATCTTTAGTTTTATGTGAAACTGTATTATATTATCGCACGGAAAGCAAATATTGATGTGTGTATGTATGTATATATGTATGTAAGTATGTATACATAGATACATACATACACGCTCTATATATATATATACATATATATATATACTTGGGTTCAATATACGTGGGGTTCAATCGTATAATAATATAAATAATATATATATACATATAAAATTTATTAATAAGAGTAGAAATAGATATTAATCAATTAAAACCAGTGGTCTAGCATCTATTTCTAGCATATAGGAGTCCACTTTTGCTGGTCATTCCTCTTATTTTTGTATATATACATATATATATATTATTTATATTATATATATTATATATATATATTGTGATGTATAGATAGATATATAATGTATATATAAATAAGGATATATATAATATATATATATATATATATATATATATATATATATATATATATATA
>NC_068985.1:97131445-97132162 GCF_001194135.2 Octopus bimaculoides | reverse complement strand
ATATATATATATATATATATATATATACATACGTTATACATGTGTGCATGGCGGTAGAATTACACATACAGAGATAGAGAAAGGAAAGAGATAAATAGATAGATAGATAGATAGACAGAGAAAGAGAGAGAGAGAGAGAGAAAAGAGAGACAGACTAAAAAAAGGGCCGGCTAAAATAATCTGTGTGCGAGAACCAGTTATGAAACATGGCGGAGAAAGGGGTGAATTTTTATTTGACCAAATGCAGACGTGTTAATCTATGATGGCGTTCTCTTCTCAAATTGAAACATTTCGTACTGTTTACGGTGTGTCTTTCTGAAAATTCTATAGTTTCCTGTCTCCGCCTACCACTGTGTACATAATCTTCTCATGCCTCTAATATTCGCAGTATTAAGACTAGGTTCTTGCTTTTTCGGATGTTTATGAGATATATATATATATTATGTTTGTATGCACGTATGTACGCATTCAGGTATGCATATATGTATGTGCGTATGTATGTATTTATACGCATATATATATACATACATATATATATACATACATACATATATATATATATATATATATATATATATATACTTTATTTAAAAGCAGCAGAAATATAACAAAAGACTGTTACTCTGAGTTTCACGTTCCCGTTCATTGGACAGTTTTTGTAACAAAACTGTCCGATGAACGGAACCGTGAAACTCCGAGTAACAGTCTTTTGTTATA
>NC_068985.1:97128958-97130075 GCF_001194135.2 Octopus bimaculoides | reverse complement strand
ACACACACACACACACACACACACACACACACACAAACACACATATATATATACATATGCATATATACGACGGGCTTCTTTCAGTTTCCGTCTACCAAATCCACTCACAAGGCTTTGGTCGGCCCGAGACAATAGTAGAAGACACTTGCCCAAGGTGCCACGCAGTGGGACTGAACCCGGAACCATGTGGTTGGTAAGCAAGCTACTTACCACACAGGCACTCCTCCTATGCTTATAATTGTTTAAATAACATGGCTGAAATTAAGTGGTTTCAATTCGTGTATATTCACTGCATTATGTTAAGATATAAGTGCAGATCGTAAACAGTTTTTATTACTGGCCGATGTAAGTTGGTGATTGGTGGTGGCGGTAAGATTCTTGCCAAGATTAACTGAGCTACAATTCGAACTAGCTAAGTTCCGACAGGTCAAAAACCCCGCTTAAGCAAAATCGTTCTGAGCTGTAATTTATCGCTAATCTAATATTTGCATATTTAGCTGAAAGGTTTGACATTATCAATGAAAGCTTTACGTTCTGAGTTCGACTTTGCTTTTCATCCTTTCGTGGGTCGATGAAATAAGTATCAGTTACGCACTGAGGTCGATGTAATTGACTAGTCCCCTCTCCCAAAGTTTCGGGCTTTGTGCCTATGGTGGAAGCGATTATTAATGAGAGCTTTACGTTCGTTGCTCCCGTTCTACGTTTCCGGGGTCAGAACTTACTGAGAGTAAATTTTCTTTTCATCCTTCCAGAGTCATTGAAACAAACACTACTAACATATCAAGCCAACCGATTCCATTGACAATATTACTTTCCCCTAATATATGCCCCATCTTTGGAAGTGCAATGGCCCAGTGGTTAGGGCAGCGGACTCGCGGTCATAGGATCGCGGTTTCGATTCCCAGACCGGGCCTTGTGAGTGTTTATTGAGCGAAAACACCTAAAGCTCCACGAAACTCCGGCAGGGGGTGGTGGCGAACCCTGCTGTACTCTTTCACCACAACTTTCTCTTACTTCCTGTTTCTGTTGTGCCTGTAATTCAAAGGGTCAGCCTTGTCACACTGTGTCACGCTGAATATCTCCGAGAACCACGTTAAGGGTAGACGTGTCTGTGGAG
>NC_068985.1:97126671-97128948 GCF_001194135.2 Octopus bimaculoides | reverse complement strand
GACCGGGCCTTGTGAGTGTTTATTGAGCGAAAACACCTAAAGCTCCACGAAACTCCGGCAGGGGGTGGTGGCGAACCCTGCTGTACTCTTTCACCACAACTTTCTCTTACTTCCTGTTTCTGTTGTGCCTGTAATTCAAAGGGTCAGCCTTGTCACACTGTGTCACGCTGAATATCTCCGAGAACTACGTTAAGGGTAGACGTGTCTGTGGAGAGCTCAGCCACTTGCACGTTAATTTCCCGAGCAGGCTGTTCCGTTGATCGGACCAACTGGAACCCTCGTCGTCGTAGGCGACGGAGTGCCAACAACAACAACAAACAGAGAAATGACGTAAGTTAATAGGCTTCAAACACTATCGAAACCGGCTTGACACTTACCTAACCGGTTTCTTATGTTAACGTGTAAACCTAGTATACACCTATTATAGCTATTAGATAGATAATGCTTTCATTCGGTACTTTCCGTATTCGAAACCAGAACAGTTTACACCGAGACACTGAAAATAAGCCACGCTTTTCCCTACTTTAACCTAATATATTTTTCTGCTTGAATTAGAATTTAAAGTAGAATTTCATTGTTGCAGAGCAGACATGAATCAACTTCCGGTTATAAAGTTGAATAAAAAAAATGATGTTACATGTATTGTATATGCGTGTATATATATATGTGTGTATCTATGTGTATATATATATATTTACATATACTTTTTTTGTATATATGCATGCATGCATGTACACAGATAACGAAACAAAAGAGAAAGTTAAATATCAAAGAAAAATGTTTAAATCATCGTAACAACAAATTGTCCACGTGGAACTGATATAATATTGGTATGGTAAAGATGTTTCGGAATATATGTGTGTGTGTGTGTGTGTGTGATTGTATGTATGTATAAGTTTTGTAGTGTTCCATAAAGTGAAAAGAAAAATTCCTTAACGTTTTAGCAGATTGATTATCGCCATATCAATTTAGAACAATTTTATTCTCATTAAACAGCCTCCTTCCAAAATTTTGCGGTTTTCTTCATTTTCCTTTTTCTTTTTCTTTTTTTTTTTCCTTTTTTATACAGGACAATGACTGGAAGTTAACTGTCGGTATAAAAGAGCCGGAAGTGTTAATCTCTTCGAAGAAGCGTGCAAAACCGGCAGAAGAGTAACGGGGAAAAATAGTAAAAGCCCTGTTAGTCGACAACCATTTTTTTTTTGTTTTGCCTTTTCTCTTCCTTGTTTCTCTTTTTCTGTTTTTTTTTCCGTTTTTTTTTTGGAGAACCCCATGGAGAACGTCTAGTTCTTACTGTTGTCTGGTTATTTATTTTTCAGAGACAAAGCAATTGTGTGAAGATCCAGTCAGGAAGAAGGTCATTAGAGGTGTGGAGAAACAGCGGGATAACAGGTGGGATTATAACGTCTATGAAATAAAGGTTGATCTGGAATATATATATATATATATATATATATATATATATACGAAATACTGTGGAATTAAGGGAAGTGTGTGCTAAGATAATACATGCATGCAACCATGTATACATACGCACATTATATATATATTATATAGAGGAAGTGTGCGTTAATGGTAAAGTCTTGTGTTCTATAAGAGTTAGTGCAGAATGAATTAAAAGGTGTGGACAAAGGTTTTACGAAAAATTAACCTTACCCGTTACGATTTGAGTTTAACTCGCAAAAATTCTTACCCCTCAAACTGAAGATTGTCGTTCGCAATTTCTTTGTTCTTTTTCTTTCATTGTTCTCCGCAGGAAGAACCCACTCTGAGTGGAGGGCCACATAGTGAGATCAAACTTGTAGCATAGATCTTTGGCTTGAATTATTATTCACACTTCTTCGGTTCCATTGTCTTAAGAGACGTCTGTTACAGCCATTTAAATATGATTTCCGCATTTATCCCATTAGCAGCCCTTGGAATCGAACCGCGGTTGGAAATTCACTTCCTTAACCGTTGATAAAGAGATTTTGAAAGATGGGGCTGAACTTCAGCTAGTTTCTTTGTTTCAATGATAACGCACTTTTTCAAATTTATGATGTAAAGGCATGGTTATGCACGTGAATAGCTGTGTAGTTAAAAGGTTCGCTTCGCAAACACATGATTCTATGTTCGATTCCACAGCGCGTAATCTTAGGCAAGTATTGGGTCAAAAAGTACTCTGTGAGCAAAATTTGGTAGACATTGTGTAAGGCCATCGTAGATATATATATACATTGTGTAGGGACATCATATGTATGTGTGTATATATATATATATATATATATATATATATAT
>NC_068985.1:97124627-97125996 GCF_001194135.2 Octopus bimaculoides | reverse complement strand
GTATATATATGTGTGTGTGTGTGTGTGTGTGTGTGTGTGTGTGTATCTGAAAGACGGTGCTGATAAATCGGTGCCTCGAACAAAACGAATCCATGTAGATAATTATTCTGTGTTAATTACTTTACGTTGAGGGAAGACTTAACATTTTGATAAACGGAAAATGATGAAATACATAACAAGAAAAATATTAGGATTAACATCATCGACAAAAAAAAAAAAACGAAAAATTCTGAAGATGGTACTTCAACATGGCCGCTGCCTGAGGAGTACAACCAGTTAAATAATAATTGTTGAAACTAGGAAGCAAAATTGTATCGCTGAATTTATAAGAGAAAACAAACATTGATGAAGAAATTGGTCAGATTTTTAGAGAGCAGTCGTAATGTCTCGCTATATATAGTTTCGGCTCTTTCCACACTGATTTTGATAGCAGATAACAGTCCAGTAGTTAAGGGACTTAGAATTATAGATAATAAAGAGTAGAACACAGGTATGGCCATGATAATTTGCATAAATGAAACAAAAATAAACTAACAGAAATAAGCTACAAACAATAAATATGCGAGTAAAAATAAAAAATAAACGCGCCCTTTTAAAGCCTAGCCAGGCTCATGGGCCCAGTTTCCCGGTTTCAATGGCGAATGTGTTCCCCAACTGGACGGGACGCCAGTCCATCGTAGCGTTACTCATTTTTGCCAGCTGAGTGGACTGGAGCAACGTGAAATGAAGTGTTTTGCTCAAGAACAAAACGTGTCGCTCGGTCCAGGGATCGAAACCACAATCTTACGATCATGATGTTGACAACCTAACCATTAAGCCACGTGCCTCCACAAATACGCGAGTACATAGGATAAAATGCTTTCTGGCATTTACTCCGATTCTGTGTTCAAATCCGTTCAAGGTTAACTTTGCCATTCATCCTTTCGAGATCGGTAAAAATGGGTGCCAGTTGACACTGGAGTGATATAATCGACTTATTGCAAATTTTCTTACTCCCTATCAATCTGGTACTTTAAACAAAAGTATAGCTACATATTTTGGATGTAGAACAGTCAATTAATGCAACCTTGATATCAGCTGGTTATTTTATCAATTTTATTTATGCGCCTTTTTAAAGCCTAGCCATGCTCATGGGCCGGTTTCCCGGTTTCTATGGCGTATGTGTTCTCCACCAGCTGGACGGGACACCAGTCCATCGCAGCATTACTCAAGGAACAGGAAGAAAGAGTGAGAGAAAGTTGGGGCGAAAGTGTTTTCGCTCAAAAAACACACACAACGCCCGGTCTGGGACTCGAAACCGCAATCTTCCGAGCGCGAGTCCGCTGCCCTAACCACTGGGCCATTGCGCCTACACACACACACACACACA
>NC_068985.1:97120338-97122071 GCF_001194135.2 Octopus bimaculoides | reverse complement strand
CCCACTGCGTGGCACCTTGGACAAGTGTCTTCTACTATAGCCTCGGGCCGACCAAAGCCTTGTAAGTGGATTTGGTAGACGGAAACTGAAAGAAGCCCGTCGTATATATGTATATATATGTGTGTTTGTATGTCTGTGTTTGTCCCCCTAACATCGCTTGACAACCGATGCTGGTGTGTTTACGTCCCCGTAACTTAGCGGTTCGGCAAAAGAGACCCGTAGAATAAGTCCTGGGGTCGATTTGCTCGACTAAAGGCGGTGCTCCAGCATGGCCGCAGTCAAATGACTGAAACAAGTAAAAGAGTAAAAAGAGTAAAGGAGTATAGTAGACAGTGCTTTGGTGAAGGGGAAAAGGCCCAATCACAATCGAAAAGGAAACTCCATACGAAGTAGGTTCTTCTCTCTGCTTGGTGGTATTGTGAAGGAGTCAGCCACTTTGAGTTACAACCAAATAATGCAATAATCAATGCTCAAATCTACTGTCAGCAATTAGAGCGTTTGAATGCTGCTTTGAAGAAAAATAATAAGACCTACTTTAGTGAATCGAAAGGGAGTGGTGTTTTGTCAGGACATTGCAAGACCTTACACTGCCAAAATCACGTCACAGAAGGTTGTGGAACTTGGCTGGGAAAAAATTGCTCATCCACCTTATTCCTCAGTCCTTGCTCCTTCAGATTACCATTTGTTTCGTAGTTCACAGAATCATTTGGTTGGATTAACTCTCGAAACAATTGAGAAAGTCGAAACTAACTTTTCAGAGTTCTTCTTTTCGAAACCGAAAGTGTTTTTTCACTAATAGGATTAAAAAACTTACGAGTAGAGGGAGAGATGTCATAGATAGTCATAGAAACTATAATATATATATATTTATATACATATACACACACACACATAAATGTGTGTGTGTGTGTGTGTGTGTGTGTGTGTGTGTGTGTGTGTGTGTGTGTGTGTGTGTGTGTGTGTGTGTGTGTGTGTGTGTGTGTGTGTGTGTGTGTGTGTGTGTAGTCAGGTTTGACTGCTGTTTCTGGCATGGTGGTGCCTCTTCGATACTCTTAATTTAGAGTGACCAATGATTTCGCATCCAGAAAGGGCTTAGCTCCGAGAACGTCATGTCAGAGTCTAAACGCTTGTCTTGATATGAAGTTATAAAAGTAATTTCACATTGAACTAAAGAATTGATTAATATTTTTCAGTAGAGTAGGTGTCTCTTACGGCTTTACAAATGAGAGGCAACAGTAACTTCGAAGTAAGTGATAGACAGGTCTAGATAGAAAGATGGGCAGACAGACAGACACACGGATAGATAGATAGATAGATAGATAGATAAACAAATAAATAAAACAAGATGGGAAGGATAAAAATTTAATATCTTGAAGACGCAATATGTAACAGCAGCAGCAGCAGCAGCAGTAGTAGTAGCAGTAGTAGTAGTAGTAGTAGTAGAAAGAGAAGAAGGAGGAGGAAGAGGAGAAGAAGAAGAAGAAGAAGAAGAAGAAGAAGAAGAAGAAGAATTGGTATGAAAACGAACCAGATAATGATGATGATGATGATGATGATGATTATGATGATGATGATGATGATGAATATGTGGAGGCAGAAAGGGAAGTAGTGGGGGGAGAATTTCCGTCTTCTGTTCTGCAGAAAGAGAGAACGCCGCATGTAATAGTGCTGACGGTGGCGGCGCTGGATTTATTAGCAGTGGCTGTGTGATGGTAGCCGTATTATAGTAAGGG
>NC_068985.1:97116944-97117257 GCF_001194135.2 Octopus bimaculoides | reverse complement strand
ATAAATTAATTAGCAATTTCCTGCTCTATATCGATATATATATATACTCTATTACTCTTTTACTTGTTTCAGTCTTTTGACTGCGGCCATGCTAGAGCACTACCTTTTGTCGAATAAATCGACCTCAGGTCTTATTCTTTGTCAGCCTAGTACTTATTCTATAGGTCTCTCTTGCCGAACCGCTAAGTTTTGGGGACGTAAACACACCAACATCGGCTGTCAAGCGGCAGTAGGGGAGCAAACACAGCCACACACATACAAATATATACGTGTATATATATATATATATATATATATATATATATATATATAC
>NC_068985.1:97113421-97115647 GCF_001194135.2 Octopus bimaculoides | reverse complement strand
CACCACCACCACCACCACCACCACCATCATCATCACCATCACCATCATCATCCTCAGCATAAATGACGACGACGACGACCACCACCACCACCACCGCGCTGACAACTAAGACAAGCGCTAATAACTACAATAGCAGCAACACCAAATTTCCTCCGAGGTGGGCAGTTGTTGCTGTTGTTGTTGTCGTTGTTATTGTTGTTGTTGTACTAACGTCAAGAATACAAGTGACACCTACACACACTTAAACATCTGTTCTTTCATACAAACAACAAGTGTCTGAAGATTTATATAGGTTGAACGTCACTTCTTAATTTAACCACATGTAACATCCGCCATTTTGTTTTTGGATTATTTTGTTTTTTGAGACTATTAACACACATACATACACACGCACACACACCCACACACGCGCGCGCACATGTATATGTATGTATATGTGTGCATGTATGTATATGTGTGCATGTATGTATATGAAATAAAACTTTCTACCACAAAGATAAAGACATAACTTATGTGTATATAGTTACAATGAAACCACCACGTAAGCAAGCAAGCGAAATATATCGGTTAGGAGACACACGCACACACAAACACACACATACCATATACAATACACACACACATACAGCACACACACACACATGTGCATGTACACACACACACAACACAAGCACATACACACGCACACACATGACACACACATGACACATGCACACAACACACACACACACAAGCACGTACACACGCACATACGACACACACACGACACATGCACACAACACACATGCACACACACAACACACACACGTGTGCACACACATGTACACGCACAACACACACACAATGCACACACGCGTGCACACACGCGTGCACACACACAATACCCACACACGTGCATACACACGTACACACACAATACACACAATACACACACACAATATACACACACGCAATACACACACGCAAAAACATTCACACACATATACACGTACGGTCACACAAATGTCTAACATACGAACATTTTGTACACTTGTGTAAGTGAATGCATCTCAAGTAATGTAAAACGGCCGACGATGTCAACACATCGAGGAACCGAAATACAAGTGTTTTTCTATAAAATACCCTGCCTGGTTATTTGTTCCCGCCGAATTGCACTGACAATCCCTTGTCATGTTTGACATCAATGATTTGCTCGTCTGAATAAGTATAACGAACAACGTTATTTGTTCACGAAAGAGAACAAAATTAAAATAAATGTAAGAATGCTTATTCATAGAAATAAATTTCAGTGTCCATATTTTCCACTCTCAGTACCAAATACCGTACACTATCATATTTGTAGATACAGATAATCCGTCCCTTCCCTGATGCACAGCCCACCCCTGATGCACAGCCCACCCCTGATGCACAGCCTATAGTTTACTTTTGAAATCTTGTCATTTTTTTGCTTTTTCACGCCGGATTTTTAATCATTTTCAGTTTTTCTTCTTGATCGAGCTAATATCGAAAAATATTTCTTCTGTTGTAGGACAAAAATGTAGTCCGGTTGCTTCGTATTTACGTCTCTCTTTTCTTTTTTCTTTTTTTGAGCGTATCGGTGCATAATTAATCACAGTTTGAATTTAGTTGTGAACGATAGGCTCTATTTTTTAGACATCGTGAAGGGGCGAAAAAATAGAAGGAAAATGAAGAAACCATCTTGCCTAAACTACGGTGGTTTGGCTTTCAGTCACGCATCCAACTTGACGGTAAACATGTACCAAACTGCCGAATAGCCAAGAAAAATTAATAAACCGATTAGCTCACTGACGATGCAGCTGCATAGAGTAATTTGATTAGTCAACGGGTCGTAGAATCGCGGTTTCGATTCCCAGATAGGGTGTTGTGAGTGTTTATTGAGCGAAAACACCTAAAACTTCACGAGGCTGCGCCAGGGAGTGGTGGCGAACCTTGCTGTACTCTTTCGTCACAACTTTCTCTCACTCTTTCTTCCCATTTCTGTTGTACCTGTATTTAAAAGGGCCAGCTTTGACACACTGAATCTTCCCGAGAACTACGTTAAGGGTACACGTGTTGTGGAGTGCTCAGCCACTTGTACGTTAATTTCACGAGCAGGCTGTTCTGTTGATCGGATCAACTGGAACCTACGTCGTCGCAACCGACGGAGTGCTCCTATATTGTTGGGGCAGCAGACTTGCAGTCGTAGAATCACGGTTTCGATCCCCA
>NC_068985.1:97112659-97113411 GCF_001194135.2 Octopus bimaculoides | reverse complement strand
AACTTTCTCTCACTCTTACTTCCTGTTTCTGTTGTGCCTGTAATTCAAAGGGTCAGCCTTGTCACACTGTCACGCTGAATATCCCCGAAAACTACGTTATGGGTACACGTGTCTGTGGAGTGCTCAGCCACTTGAACGTTAACTTCACGAGCAGATTATTCCGTTGATCGGATCAACTGGAACCCTCGACGTCGTAAGCGACGAAGTGCCACGACGACGCTATATTACACCGCTATATTTGGTGGCTATTGAAGCAATGTGATCGTGGATAGCTAATGGGTTGGATATTGCGCTGAAGAAGAAACAATTAAAATGAATAAATCCATTTCCTATTTTTCTATCTTCGATCGCATTGTTTACATAGACATATTCGTGTGCGCAACGTCGTAACAAACCAGTACTGGCTTTAATTGATTCACAATATCTGTAGTGATAACTTTAAAGAGTGAATATACAAGTGAGGGACAATGTAGACTTAGGTACCTTTATTGTATTTCGTACCATATAATGTTTGCATAACGAAACATGGTGTCTCTAACGGAAATTGATATATGTATATGTATAAGTTTTTTTTTATATATATAGATATACATACACACATACACACAAAAGTGCCCAGTTGTTGATGTTGAAGTTCCAATGAAGGAGCCTTGGATCTAGATTAGAAACCGTTTCTTTCTCTATTGGTAAGAAATCTTGAAATAAGCTGAATAATGAAATACATACATGCATACATACATTATATATATATA
>NC_068985.1:97109308-97109986 GCF_001194135.2 Octopus bimaculoides | reverse complement strand
GTGTGTGTGTGTGTGTGTGTGTGTGTGTGTGTGTGTGTGTGTGTGTGTGTGTGCGTGCGTGCGTTTACTGGCAGGTCATCGTTTTTACCTCGCCCTGATTATGTTACCAGAATTACCGAATCCGAGATGCCCAACCCGGTCAAAAGAGTACATAGAATGACTGATGTTGATTAAATGCAAGTCCTTGTGAAGCATCGACGTCATCATCATCAGCAGCAGCACCACCAGCACCAGCAGCACCAGCATCAACAGCAGCAACAATCACTACAACTACTAGAACAACAGCGACAAGAATAACAGCTGCAACAACTGCTATCAACAAAGGTTGTTGTTGTTGTTGTTGTAGTACTTATTATTATTATTATTATTATTATTATTATTATTATTATTATTATTACTATTATTATTATTATTACTATTACTATTATTATTATTATTATTATTATTATTATTATTATTATTATTACTATTATTATTATTATTATTATTATTATTATTATTATTATTATTATTATTACTATTATTATTATTATTATTATTGTTTGTTTTTTTTGAACCAGTGGAAGACACGCGAGATGTCGAAATATTGTTCACAAGATAGCAAATGGCACTCTTCTTTTAATTTTGACTCTATATCTTCAGGAGGAGTTACCTCAATCCTTTCTATATTATTATTAT
>NC_068985.1:97105921-97107057 GCF_001194135.2 Octopus bimaculoides | reverse complement strand
TTATATATATATACATATATATGTGTGTATATATACATATACATATATATATATATATATATATGTATACATACAAACATACATATATATATATATATATATATATACCAACCCGCCTGCTGTCAAAGTATGGCCGATCCTGAATAGATGGAGAGATAACGTAATTCCATAATTTTACGCTTATAGAAATTTGTAGTGGAGGCATATAGCCTAGTGGTTAGAGCAGCGGACTCGCGGTTGAGGGATCGCGGGTTCGAATATCAGACCAGGCGATGTGTGTGTTAATGAGCGAAACACCTAAGCTCCACGCGATTCCGGCAGAAGGTAATGGCGAACTTCTGCTAACTCTTTCGCTACAGCTTTCTCTCACTCATTCCTCCTGCATCTAGCAGCTCACCTGTGACGGACCGGTGTCCCGTCCAGGTGGGGAACCTATACCCCAATGAAACCGGGAAACCGGCGGCCTTATGAGACAGACATGGCTTGAGAAGGAACAAACAACAACAACAACAACATGGAAATTTGTAAGATCTTTTAAAATATAAAGAGCAAAGGATTGGCAAAGAAAGACTGACGAATAAAACAGGAATTTAATTTGTTGAAAACATAAAAAAAAACGTTTTATTTATAATTCGCAGCCAAGGTGGACGACGGTCAAAATATACTTTCAAACTCCTACACAAAAGAGAAAATTCATACATACTAACACACACACATACACATATAACTATAATATATATGTTTTAGAAATATATATATTTATATATGTATATAATATTATATATATATGTATGTGAATATATGCATGTGCGATCTCGTGTGTGTATGTATATGTTTGTATACGAATATACAAACATAGATGCACAGTTCTAAGCAGATTTTCGCATACTCTTACACACATATACAGGAAAGTAGGATTAACTTTGAGAATAATCAAAACACGGAACCAACCCACAAATCAGACGATTTTCAAAAATCTTACTTCTTTAGTATGTGTACATACTCACACACACTCAGACACACACACACACACACACCTACACACACATACATTGAATATATGTCTCTCTCTCTCTCTCTCTCTCTCTCTCTCTCTATATATATATATATATATATATATATATATATATATATAT
>NC_068985.1:97103451-97105072 GCF_001194135.2 Octopus bimaculoides | reverse complement strand
TGTGTGTGTGTGTGTGTGTATATATATGTATGTATGTATGTATATATATATATATATATATATATATATATATGTATGTATGTATATATATGTGAGTGTGTGTGTGTGTGTGTGTGTATGTGTGTGTGTGTGTGTGTATGTGTGTGTAAATATATATGAGAATTATGGAGGAGTTTAGAAGGACTGTTTAACAATTCGGAGAATTCGAAGAATGTCTTGTTACTGTATTTGTTATGTAATGTTTCCGAAACGTTGTAAGTTTATAACTATATTTGTTCTTAATAGTTATCGCCAAGTTAACATGGTAGTCCAGAAAAACAGGATGAATGCTGCCATTGATTAGTTCCAAGTCACATAGCAAGCTAGAAGCGAATGCCTCTTGGAGCTAATCGCCGGCAGCATGCGTCCTCTTTTTCTGGATTGCCATGTTACCTTGGCGATAACCATTAATACCCTGTACTGCTGCCGTAGTCTCCTTTACAGAGATTTAGAAATAATAATATTTCTATTTTTGAAAACAAGTGGATGTGTTCTACTGAATATATATATCAGCCTTCGAACAGACAGTCAACAGCCACGCCTGCTGCGTTCGGCTACACCAGATTGATAAGGGGCATATACTCCGAAACTAGACTGTGGATGCTTGAACCAGCATGGGGAAGCTGATGACCTCCCCTGTTTGAAGGTTGCAAAGGACACAGGTTTGTGTGTCACAAAACTAGCTAGAGGCGATGGCCTCTTGGAGCTAATCAACGGCAGCATTTGTCCTATTTTTCAGGACTGCCATGTTACCTTGGCGATAACTATTAATACCCAGTACTGCTGCCGTTGTCTCCTTTAGAGAGATTTCGAAATAATAATATTTATATTTATATTTGTTCCTAATTTCAATAAAATCTCATGATGCATATAATATTATTAAAAAGGTCTAAATTCGAGACAAAGACTACGCATAATTAGATAATGCTATTACTAGATGATATAACAAAATCTGCCCGGAAATATTGACTCCAAATTTATATAATTACGTTTAATTAAAATCACTCAGAATTAATGAAAACAGAAAACTTGGATACGAGGAGTCTCAACACCGGGAGCGGGTTTATAGTAATTATGTAAGATTTTAGGTTAGGGTTAGGGTTAGGGTAGGGCTAGGTTATCCTTATAAGGAAATGACGAGTGAGATATTATTATTATTGTTGTAAAACAATATGAATTTTGTGGGAGAACGTCCTTAAGCTGATGAAAAAAAATTAGTCATTAAATGCACAATAATACAATACTGCATTCCAACATTGAATTGCTGGATATAATGTCTTGCGGCATTTGCTCCGATTCCCTGCACTCTGAGTTCGTATCCTGCCAAGGTCACCTTATGACTTTCTTTTCTTCAAGGTCGATAAATAAAGTACTAGTAAGTACTATGAGAAAGATTCTAATTCTTCTCTCTCTACGCCCCCCCCCTCTCTCTCTCTCTCTCTCTCTCTCTCCCTCAATTATTTTGTTTTTTCACCGGAAATTAAAGACCTGAAGTAGAGTGGAGCAAGCGATAAGCAACTTTTTCTCATAGAAAATTTACAAATATTTATGTATAGGCACATACATACAAGCGCGTATATAT
>NC_068985.1:97101389-97103225 GCF_001194135.2 Octopus bimaculoides | reverse complement strand
TATATATATATATATATATATATATATGTATGTATGTATGTATAATGTGTGTATATGTATGTATGTTTATATAAGTGTTTTTGCTTAAGGAATTAAGAGTATTATCGAGTAAAAGATTACTAAGCAACCGATTAAAGTTGTTGTCAAATTATTTTGCAGTGTTTGTTAAGGATCTTCACGCTCTGATTTCAAATCCTACTGATGTTTTTCTTTCCCTCTTTCCAAGGTTACAATATGAAATACTGAACGTATAGTACTATGGTTAAAAGACCTACAGCCTGACCATCCTGTACTTTATTTTCGCTGTATATTATGCAGTATGTTCTTATGATGATATGGCATGACTCGAATGGGATTTAGCTACTAATTTCCATAGATCGAATGATACCATAGTGGCTCCTTCCTTGGTTCGATGTTTGACTTATCAATGCACAAGATCACAAATATACATGAAGAGGAACGTCCTCCGTGTCTTTCTACAAAGCATTGGCAAAGCTAGACAAGACTGTTTCTTTGTTGCGCTCTGATACTTGCTAATATTTTCAGTTGTTAAGGCGGCGACCTGGCAGAAACGTTAGCACGCAGGGCGAAATGCATAGCTGTATTTCGTCTGCCACTACTTTCTGAGTTCAAATTCCGCCGAGGTCAACTTTGCCTTTCATCCTCTCGGGGTCGATGAATTAAGTACCAGTTACGCACTGACGTCGATGTAATCGACTTAATCCCTTTGTCTGTCCTTGCTTGTCCCCTCTATGTTTAGCCTCTTGTGGGCAATAAAGAAATAAGAATCGTTAGAACGCCGGGAAAAATACTTAGCGCCATTTCATCTGTCTTTACGTTTTGAGTTCAAATACCGCCGAGGTCGACTTTGACTTTCATCCTGTTGGAGTCGATAAATTAAGTACCAACTGAGCACTGGGGTTGATGTAATCGACTCACCCCCTCCCCGAAACTGCTGGGGCTATGTCAACATTTGAATCCAATATTTTTCAGTTGTTAGTGCTTAGTCCTTTCTCATGATCAAAAACATTTCAAAAAAGGCCATCCAATCTCATTCTAACTATCATTTTAGACATTATCCAATGTATCAGTTTCTTTTTGTAATGGCAGGGAGTGATTTAATTTCAAATTTGGCTGCTATTTCTAGCAGGTTGAAGGTGCAGTAGAGGCCATTTAGTTAGATTTAGATTACTTTGATAAGATCGATAGCACACCTTATATTAAGTATATTTGAGGGAGAAACACACTGTGATATCCCTGCCTTTACAAAGAGCATCATTAGTGCAAGTGACGTAATCGACTTTGAACCCTAAATTGTTATCGAAACCTTTTCCTTCTTTTATAACACGATTCTCTCTTCCATTTAAAATAAAAATTTTATTGAAGTTAATTCGATCATCAGTTTCTTTCAAGTAATTAAATTCATCTTTAGAGATGAAAAAGTGTTTTTATATTTACATCCATCTCATGATTCGAAAGCTTCGATTTTCGATCGTCACAAGGTGATGTATTCGTGGATATGCTGTTGTTGTTGGCACTCCGTCGTTTACGACGTCGATGGTTCCAGTTGATCCAATCAACGGAACAGCCTACTCGTGAAATTAACGTGCAAGTGGCTGAGCACTTCACAGACACGTGTACCCTTAATGTAGTTCTCGGGGAGATTCAGCGTGACACAGTGTGACAAGGCTGACCCTTTGAATTACAGGCACAACAGAAACAGGAAGTAAGAGTGAGAGAAAATTGTGGTGAAAGAGTACAGCAGGGTTCGCCACCATCCCCTGCCGGAGTCTCGTGGAGCTTTTAGGTGTTTTCGCTCAATAAACACTCACAACG
>NC_068985.1:97095914-97096980 GCF_001194135.2 Octopus bimaculoides | reverse complement strand
TCTCTCTCTCTCTCTCTCTCTCTCTCTACTTTCCGAGGAACACTCTAAGATTCCTCAAATCTTTGTTTGAGTTATATGCAAAGTAATAGAAATATTTTATATAAACGCCGAAACAATAAAAAGCCTAAGAATAGTTGAGAATGGTTGTAAAACATTTTAGTGTTAATCAAGATATAGAGTCAAATATGGCTCTCTGCCGGACTGTGCTACTAATTCTATATATAACCAGAGTAAAGAACTTGATATTTCACTCACTTATGGTTTCAGTCAATTGGTATGATAAACGATACAACTAATATAACAAGTAAAACAAGTACGAACACCTTGGGAGTTTTATTTTCTCATTTATCAACAACTTTTGATTGAGAACTCTCTAACACTGTAGAAATTTAATCTAAATTCCATAAATACAATGTAATACGACTCTGAAAGTCGCATAAGAAATTCCCATAAATAATCTCGGTTCATTTGTAATGAAATAGTAATTAGCATTCTACACTGAAGCTGTCAGTTTTTATCTCTCAAACTGTCAATATTTACACCTTCTAAACTAAACAGCTAAAAAAACTGATGAGGCAATGAAAGCATGTTTGCTGTTATATCGGTGTTGAACATCGTAAAAGAGAGAGAAGCTCTGGGCATTCACGATTCGACCTCTTGGATTCACGATTCGACTTCTTGGATTCACGATTCGACTTCGGGTTCCAAGTCAGTGATACAAATCATGCCCTTCCGATTGTCGACAACAATGAGGACAATCCCTCCATGACAGTCCATCAACTATAAATTTGGGACTTCTTGATTGTAGAGATGTATTTATTTCAAGGTCACTTCTGAAATATTCTTTTATTTTTTTATTTGTTTCGGTCATTTGACTGCGGCCATGCTGAAGCACCGCCTTTAATCGAACGAATCGATCCCAGAACTTATTCTTTTATTATAAGCCTAGCACTTATTCTATCGGTCTCTTTTACCGAACCCGGGGACGTAAACACACCAACATCGGTTATCAAGCGATGGTTGGGGAACAAACACAGACAAACAAACATATATATATATATATATA
>NC_068985.1:97091576-97092821 GCF_001194135.2 Octopus bimaculoides | reverse complement strand
ATATATATATATATATATATATATATACACTTATAGACACGTGCTCGCACACGCATACACGTACACGTACGCACACACACGCATGCACACACACACACGCACACATACACACACACAAACGAATCCTTGTGTTGTTACCGGTGGAGAGAGACTCCTTCTTGGCCCTATCCTTCCCCCGCTTGACCAAACGATGCACCTATCTCACTCTTCTCCCTCTCTCTCTCTCTCTCTCTCTCTCTCTCTCTCTCTCTCTCTCTCTCTCTCTCTCTCTCTCTCTCTCTCTCTCTCTCTCTCTCTATCTCTCTATCTATATACATATACGCACATACATATATATGTGTCTATAAATACAGTATACATTTCAACATATATGTATTGTTATCATTTTTAAAGGGTCTTCCTACAGAACTTCAATAGAATTTAGAGCCATTATGCCTATGTAAACCACGCAGTCGAAGATAGAATGGCCGCTCCGAGCAGCACACACTCTAACAACGCCAGCGCTCCGGAGGTTTTCTCGATCTACTTATTTCTTATCTGGTCACCCCTGCTGTGTTTATCGCCCCCACCCGGAATCTTTTCCCTGCTCATGTCATTTTCGCCAGTAACGATTTGTAATATTTTTAAACGGAACAGTAATAGAATCACTCTCTCTGGTCGCGGAGGGTCTTTAAAGACTATGGACAGTCGTTATCAGCCTTTTTGATATCCAAGTCACATTCAAAACCCAAGTTTTTTTTTGAGGGGGATAAACCAAACAAAAGTAAAACACAAATCAATTCAAGAACAATTTATTATATTTATAGAAGGAAGACAGTCGAGGATCGCTGGAAGGATGGTTGGGGACCACATGAAGCCCTAGGGGCCGCGATTGAGAACCGCTGCTGTAGACACTACTCTTTCTTCCGGAGCCAGTGTGTAAAGAAAGAAAACCCAACAAAACAGAACGTTACCATTATTTATCAGTTCTCAAGGCGGTGAGCTGGCAGGAACGTTAGCACGTCGGGCGAAATGCTTAGCGGTATTGCATCTGTCTTTAAGTTCTGAGTTCAAATTCCGCCGAGGTCGACTTTGCCTTTCATCCTTTCGAGGTCGATAAATTAAGTATCAGTAACGCACTGGGGTCGATGTAATCGACTTAATCCCTTTGCCTGTCCTTGTTTGTTCCCTCTATGTTTAGCCCCTTGTGGGCAATAAAGAAATAAGAAATGTTAGCAAGCCAGGCGAAATTCTTAGTGATAATTC
>NC_068985.1:97088531-97089698 GCF_001194135.2 Octopus bimaculoides | reverse complement strand
TATATATATATATATATATATGATGGGTTTCTTTCAGTTTCCGTCTACCAAATCTACTCACAAGGCTTTAGTCGGCCCGAGGCTATAGTAGAAGATACTTGCCGAAGGTGCAACGCAGTGAGACTGAATCCGGAAACATATGGTTGGGAAGCAAACTTCTTACCACACAGCCACGCGTGCGCCACACAGCCACGCCTGTATAGTTTCTCGAAATCGCCTTCACTCATTTCCTCTAGAAAGAGTAGAGGACAACATCTAAAACCATCAAAATTTGCTGGTTCTTGCATAAAATACAAGAGAATTCGTTAGCGTCGTGTAGGTGATTTTGCTGTGATTTGACTAACAGTCGCCAACTAATCATGCTTCAGTGAATGGCCATTAAGCACTTCCTCATACACCCACACACATAACATGCTCCATACCTTACAAAGCCTACCCCCACGTCAGACATACCATAAGCCCACACCCGCATACCATATCCCACACTCCAAATAGCATAGTTCTACTGCTAATTTAATATAAATTCTGTTTTGAATGCGCTAGTTATGGCATGAAGTAATTTTTTAATTAATACTTTAAAGAGAAAATTTTCAGTACAAATAGCATTTTAGAATAACATGCTTTCATAAGTCACTGTTTGTGGCGGCTGGACGCATGAAACCTAAACTAGAGAGGCAGTTTTATTGTAAAATACCAAGAGAGGCATTATGAATTTTATTTTCCTAAACGTTTTTATTAATTATTTTTTATAATTAGTCTGGCTTGGAGGAAGGGGTTGTGCCCAAAGCCATGTGAAGCATTTCAAGATCAGTGGAATCGACGCAGTTAACACTTCACTTGAACTCTTGTGAGTTGGCGGTTTCAGAAGAAAAAATAAGGAGCAGTAGGGAAATCCAGAGAAATGAGGTTTGGAGGAAGAAAAACCGGATGTAGTAATTGGTGCAAGAGTTTATAGCAGGACGCACATAATACCGTTGCAAATAGTGCAGGGTAATAGAATGAGAACAATCAACCCCTGAAGATTTGGTATAGGACTCCGTTGATAATTTTCCAGAACGTTACCGAAATCAACAAGCACAACAGACGAAATAATATCACAATAACAACCAAGATGAAAGCACGAGCTGGAATATATTACTATAAAACAGCGATGTACTTTGTTTCACG
>NC_068985.1:97084210-97088051 GCF_001194135.2 Octopus bimaculoides | reverse complement strand
ATATATAACACACATATATATATATACACCAAGGAGAAAAGTCCGTTTGTCTTTATTTTATTTTTATTTTTAAAAAGAACGGCCATTCAACACGAATGGAGTTGGTTTTAACTGCTCTTTCTCCCTCTCTTTGTCTTTATACACATACACATACATACACAGATACATATATATATATACATATAGATGCACGTAGACATATGTAGAGCGATGTATAGATACAAACAACTAAGTATATGCAGGAGATACAGACAAATGTATAAGCATTCAGATACTTATATAAACACAAATAAATTTACATTTACAAGGAGCATGAAAATACAGGACACTAAAGAGAGAATGCATTGTACCTTTAACTCGACAGCTGTTTCTGGAAGCTCGGAATTATGTAATAATCGTAATGCTCATAATTAGCAGATGGAATAAGCAAGAATTCGAGGATATGCAACCAGCAAATTGTCGCATAGAGATATTACCATAAGACATGGCTTCCTTCATCAAGAGAGAAAATATATATGCAGTTCACTTTTCTGTTAGGTGTAGGATCAACACACAAGTACTCCATCCAGTGACAGTTACATATCCTTTAATATACACAGCATTTGAATATGAGCTGCTATTAGTTTCATGACGTGGAAACATAATTCAGTAAATTTATATATCATGCCTTATGATTGCAAGTAATTAGAATAATTCCACAAGGAGCAAGCCAATGTCCGTGAGACAGTATGCAAAATCCAGAAAGGGTGGTTTCGTTCCGTTCGACAAAAGAAATTTGTCACGTGCTTGCATTTGCTAAAAATTTCGAATCTGGAATTAGGCATTCTGGTCGAATCTTTGGATCTAAAATGAAAGTGAGATTTTTCGGCTTTCATCTAATTACACGTGGTGTGCATTTCTCACGATGCTCCACTTGATTGTGTGTGGTGTGCAGTTAGTCTACAGATATACATTTATATGTACATCTATACATATATACGTGCATGTCGTGCATATATATATATATATATGTGTGTGTGTGTGTGTGTGTGTGTGTGTGTGTGTGTGTGTATACATATATATGCATATATATATGTGTGTGTGTGTATATATATATGTATAGCAATATAAGGAGCAAGAATACTGGAGATTCAGTAAACAACACGTGGTAAAATTATGAGTTGAAAATATGTAAAGAAAGAAGAAGAAAAATGCCTTCGTTTCGCATAGTTTAATATTTTTTTATATAAATATATACATATTATATGGGTGTTGTAAAATCCAACCGGTTTTCGCTATTTAAATTAGCTTTTCAAGGGGCATTGTATAGTGATATCATAACATAATTATGACATTAAAATATAAAGATTAATTCGCATATATATATATATATATATATATATATATATATATTGAGAGTGACTGCGGAGTTTCGAATTTTGACGAGTTAAGCCATCATCAGACCGACAATGGCTAGTTTAACTAGCCGAAACTTCAAAGTCACTGTCAATAATATTCTTGTTTGAGAATAATAAATTTGTATTCTACAAAAGCATAGAGTAACCCATCAGATTAATGCAAAATTGTTTTTATTATAACTGAACATAAAAACATTTATATGAGTGTACGCGTGCACTGGCGTGTGTGTGTGTGGGGGGGGGGTTGTATACTTACATACATACATATATGCATACGTACATGCAAACAAATATACACAAACAGTGATATATGAATCACATGAAGTAAGTTGCCGATTCATATAGTTGGCAAGAGTAGGTGTGCCACTCACATCTTTGGAGCCAGAAAATAACTCAGACCCCATCCTCATCAAATTGTAAGCGACTACCGAGCTTGCATAAGACCTGCTGTGAAGTGACGCACCTAGGTATGAATTAGCTACTCATTTACACAATTTAACCAGTATCTTATGACCAAAAGACTAAGATCAGATTAGCCATCACCCGCGATTTCTGCTCTGTGACCCGAACAATTTAACATTCTCCGTCTTTTGGTTTCATTTTGATCTTACACCGTGACTTTCTTACATATCTCGTTGCCAGCATGAACAATAACTCATCTTTCAGCCCAGTTCAACTTAACACTAGAAATTCAAGAACTGGCTCGATATTTTTGCAACTACATACGCCCAAAAATATCACGCACACACACACACACACACACACACACACACACACACACACACACACACACACACACACACACACACACACACACACACACACACACACATTATATCGTATCCTTCACTTATACACATACCACGAATCTTGCCTCGCTAATGCGATTCACTAAACACATACACTGACACAACTTACCAGACCATCCATACAAATATAACATTCTGGCAAGAGATGAATGAACACCTACACCACATACAGCTTACGCAGCTAATATCATATACACGCAGACAAGTCTCTAACTACTTACCTTTCTTTACCTTCTGTAAAATTCCTTTAGCTCTTATTACCGTATCTGTTCCCTCCTGCAACATGTTTGATTATAATTTAACATGAACGTGGTTATACGCCAGAATTAATTCCTCTTCTCCGTTCTTGCTTTTTTCTATTTTTCGTTCTTTTGTCCTATGAAAAACAAATAATCTTAAACATAAGAAAATTCCTAGATTTTTTGTCATTACTGTATAAAACTAATACACCAGATTTGTATAGTATCTCTGTCATTCATTTGTGTTGTTTAAAGACAAATATGCAAATTTAAATGTATGTAAAATTAAGTTATCCAATACGGTAGTTGTTTAATTCTCGTTTGCTTTATGTTTGAGATGATTATTCTACGTCATCGATTAGGTGAAGGAAATCAGGTAAGTTTTCTCTGAGGAGCGTTCAAATGTGAAACGGTCCATTAGGAAACTCTCTTCTCTTTTCCTCGTATATTGAAAGCTGAGAATTATGTCTTTACATTATTTAAATTTCTGATAACAACAAAGGTTTTTCGATATTCAAATTTATATCAGAGCTCATAATTTATGCTGTATTGTGAATTATATGTATGTATATGTATGTATGTTTGTATGAATGTATGTGTGTGTGTTTCTATGTACGTATATATGCACACACATACACACACACACAAAACTGAATGAATAACAAAACTGAATGAATTGCATTCTCTTCTCAATCTCCAATCTCTCTTTTGCTCCCCCCTCTCTCTCTCTCCCTCTCACTGTATCTCTGTTTCTTTCTACCGTTGACTGCAGGACAGAAAAGCAACAATAAAGGAAAGAAAACCGTGAAGAAAGAATGGAAGAAGCAGAGACAGGAAGGAAAGGCGGAAGAAGAGAAAGAAGGACAAAATGAAAGAAAAGTAAAAAGAAAGAAAGAAATGAAGGAAGGAAGAATGAATGAAAAGAGAAAAAGACAAGGAAAGCGAAACGAAACAAGTCGGGCTGTGGGGAGAAAGGAAGAAAGAAAGGTAGGAAGGTTAGTAAGGGAGGAATGGCAAGAGAGGAATGAGAGACGGAGGTCGAAGGGAGAAAGAAAGGTTGGAATGGAGAGCGAAATGGAGGATGGCGGAGGAGGAGGAGGAGAAGGAGGAGGTGAGAAGGAGAAGGAAGAGGGGATGCGGAGACAGAATCACCCCTCCCTCTACCTCCCTGTAATAAAGTGTGGGAAATAAACGTGACAAGCGAGTTATGGCAGTAATAAAAAAAATTGTGTAAAAAAAGAAATAATTCGGGAAACGATGGCCTTTTAAAGTCACGGCTAAAAACATTAGGTTTGTGACTTTGTCATTTCTGTAGACATATGTGGGGGGGGGCAATAGGGGTTGTGGTTGGGGTGTGTAGCACGGTGGTTGTGATGGAAATTGTAGTTGTGGTGGT
>NC_068985.1:97081923-97083810 GCF_001194135.2 Octopus bimaculoides | reverse complement strand
GTAGTTGTGGAGGTGGT
Organism: Octopus bimaculoides; assembly: GCF_001194135.2. NCBI lineage: Eukaryota > Metazoa > Mollusca > Cephalopoda > Octopoda > Octopodidae > Octopus > Octopus bimaculoides. Next base: position 97,083,793 of record NC_068985.1, on the reverse strand, counting down.
GGTGGTGGTGGTGGCGGTGGTGGTGGAGATTGTAGTTGTAGTGGTGGTGGCTGTTGAGATCGTCGTTGTGGAAGTGGTGGTGGTGATGGATTTTGTAGTTGTGGTGGTTGTGATGGAAATTGTAGTTGTGGTGGTGGTGGTGGTGGTGGTGGTAGATATTGTTGTAGTGGAGGTGGTGGTTGCAGTAGAGATTATAGTGATGATGGTGTTAGTGTTAGTGTTAGTGTTAGTGTTAGTGGTGGAGATTGTAGTTGTGGTAGTGGTGTTGGTGGTAGTAGTGGTGTTAGTGGTGGTGGTGGTGTAGCTGACGGCAGTGGTAGCAGTAGCGACGAAATTAATAGTGGGAGGAGAGCGAGGAAGCAAAGAGTAGACGACGAGATGCGAAGTGGTGGTTTCTCTTTGCCGTCGTTATGATGACAGCTGTAGAAATAATGGTGATGCCATTGGTAATAATGGCTGCGATTGAATCAGTTGCAGCGATAGGACCGGCCACAAGGAGAGGAGTGGGGGCAGAAAGGGTACAGTGGAAGGGTGTCTGGAAGGTATAGACATGAATGGTATAGTGACAGAGTCCCGTATGAAACGTTCTCACGGATTCATTCATGGGAAAAGTTCAATAATTATCCGCGCCATTATTACAATATGACATTCCTTCACATCTATTGGCGTTGTTTTTGATGTTTTTTGGGGTATTTTTCTTATATTTTGTTTTATTTAGTTCGGGATTTTTTTTCTCTTTTTTTTATTGTATTTCGGGAGGGTCATTATGTCAATGGTGAACACACGCACGGGTTCAATTTCGCTTTGTTATTCGTCGGCAGGTTAACTAGTTAATCACTTAACTAAGCGATTTATTACGGATATAAATACCAGCCAGACGTTCCATACCTGAAAAACCAATGCGATCGTTGTTGCTGATACTGTTGTTGGTGTTGGTGATGGTGGTGGTGGTGGTGGTGGTGGTGATGGTGATTCTGTTGTTGTTATTGTTGCTGTTGTTGTTATTGTTGTAGTCATTATTGTTACCAGTTGCTGGTTTTGATGCTTCCGCTGTTGTTGCGATCAACGGAACAGCCTGCTCGTGAAATTAACGTGCAAGTGGCTGAGTACTTCACAGACACGTGTACCCTTAACGTAGTTCTCGATGATATTCAGCGTGACACACAGTGTGACAAGGCTGACCCTTTGAATGACAGGCACAACAGAAACAGGAAGTAAGAGCGAGAGAAAGGTGTGGTGGAAGAGTACAGCAGGGTCTGCCACCAACTCCTGCCGGAACCTCGTGGAGCTTTAGGTGTTTTCGCTCAATAAACACTCACAACGCCCGGTCTGGGAATCGAAACCGCGATCCCACGACCGCGAGACTGCTGCCTTAACCACTGGGCCATTGCACCTCTGCGATTAAAGGATTATATGACGGTAGAATAATTACTTTCGTCAGAAGTGAAATAGGAATAAAACGAGATCTAAGGGTAACATTAGAGTATATTTAACTGTCATTAGTTGACCTAGTGGCATGAGGTGATTGTAGGAGTAGGGGTGGTGGTGGTGATGGTGGTGGTGGTGAGACACATTTATGAAAAGTGGAAATAATATGAAGCAGCAATGTAAACACACGCATACATACCGCGCGCACACACGCACACACAGACGCACACACAAACACACACACACGCACACACAGACGCACACACACGCACACACAGACGCACACACATTCTTTTATTCTTTTACTTGTTTCAGTCATTTGACTGCGGCCATGCTGGTGCATGGCCTTAAGGGGTTTTAGACGAACAAAATCGACCCCAGACTTCTTTTTTAAAGACTAGTATTTATTCTATCAGTGTCTTTTACTGAATCGCTAAGTTAC
>NC_068985.1:97078152-97079803 GCF_001194135.2 Octopus bimaculoides | reverse complement strand
ATATATATATATATATATATATATATATATATATATATATATATATAGATAGATAGATAGATATTATACAAAACAAGAGGGAAGATGGAGATAAGATTAATATAAGTTTATTAACATTGACAAGACCAGACATACAATTGTTTCAATTCCTCACTTGCAGCTTAAAAATTAGCAAAATTTAGTTTAATTTAACTAAATTAATTTAATTAATTACTACAAGTAAAAATATCTTCAGGGAAGGATGTACAAAGAAATTTATGAAAACATAAAAACAGGAAGAATACAGTGTACCATTAGAGTTTAAAATATTTACACAGTTATAAAAATATTGTTATAAAAAAATATAGTTAGTCGTAAATTAATACAGATAATGATAATGCAGACATACCCATGCAAAAATACGAATAATGTTGATGCGTAAAAAACAATAGACAGGTTGTATGTATTTGTGTCTGTCCCCACCCCATCCTCTGACAACCGATGCTGGTGTGTTTACATCCCTGTAATAGCCTGGCGTGCTAACGATTCTGCCAGCTCGCCGCTTTACAAGTTACAATATTGGACAATAATACGCTCCAGTACGACTGGATGCAAAGCGCCCATCTCTCGTAAAGGCCTAACTCCTGAGTTAAACAAAGGTGCGTATTTGCGTTACTGTCAGAAAAACCAGGTAAGCAGGTAAATGCTTTATTTCGCCCTAAGTACAGCCACACTCTCATTTTCCAACGTCGCAATGATTCTGTAATAAAAAGGGTTTATTTTGTCTTTCTTTTCCTTGCATTATCTTATCTTATCTTTTCTTCTTTACATCATCTTTTGAAGCAGCTGAGAAGATGCAGAAAATGTTTTGTTGACACCATGGCAACTGGTATCTTAGGCTATATAAATCGAAAGCAAGAGAGAAAGATAGGAAGAAAGAGAGAGAGAGAGAGAGAGAGAGAGAGAGAGAGAGAGAGAGAGAGAGACAGAGACAGAGAGAGGGGGAGGAGAACACAGAAAGAGATGTTGCTGGCAGTGGTGGTGGCGGTGCTGCTGCTGTGGAGATACTTTTCCTCTGAAAGAATGTTTGAAAAAACAAAATCTTTCTGTGAAGCCAAAAGGAAAAGTTAGTATTATGTTTAAAGTGGAGCGAAATATAGATTAACCGGCGTTCAGTACAACTCTTAGTGTTTGACTTCAAAGAAAAGAGAGAAAAAGAACACACATATCTAATTTCATTTTAAACAAAATATTACAGAGGGTGCTTTACTTTAAACAAACAGTTGTCCGACTAGGTTTCGCGTTAAACACCGTTTATGGATTACCTTTTATCATAAATAAACTGTGCGTATATTAGAGTTGGCTTTGAAGACGTTGCTATGTTATGTTTTTATTTTAAATAAAACATATTAACATTTACAGTTTGAAGCCTATTACGTGCATAGTTTGTTTGAAGTACAACATGAAACCTATTATGAGCAATATTTGCTTTCTGACTAAATCAGAAGGTAAAGCCAGCCTGTGAGTAAGCTAGCTATACTATACAGTGAAGCAGTCATACTTTCCAGTGGTCCTCTGTCCTAAACATTATATGCAAATCGGTCTATCCACCACCCACAAGTACGCAAATACACAGACACTTAATATATATATATATATATATATATATATA
>NC_068985.1:97074950-97077397 GCF_001194135.2 Octopus bimaculoides | reverse complement strand
TTATAAATAATCCTTTCTATTATAGGCACAAGGCCTGAAATTGACGGGGAGAGGACTAGTCGATTACATCGACCCTAGTGTTTCACTGGTACTTAATTTATGGACCCCGAAAGAATGAAAGGCAAAGTCGACTTCGGCGGAATTTGAACTCAGAACGTAAAGACAGACAAAATACCGCTATGCATTTCGCCCGGCGTGCTAACGTTTCTGTCAGTTCGCCGCATTAAAGTATTAAATTAATAATGTTGTAAAGAAGTGTGGCTCATTGTTTAGGCACACCATGGTAAAGTCGTGAGTTCAGTTCCAGTCCGGGAAGCATTTTGTGTTTGAGCAAACCAATTCGTTTCACTTTGCTCCGGTTTACTCAGCCGTAAATGAGTATCAATCGAGTACTAATACAACTCTGCCTGTTTGACTATGTATCTATCTCCCTTCTTTCCCCTTCTCTTTCTCTCTCTCTCTCTCTCTCTCTCTCTCTCTCTCTCTCTCTCTCTCTCTCTCTCTCTCTCCCTTTCCCCCTGTCTCCTTCCCCTCAACTGTCACATAGTGGGTGTTCCGCTGAGAGAGTGAATAGGAGACCGAGATAGTGTCAATGCCTGCTTGCGACTGCGTAGATATCAAAAACAATTAGCGGAAGTTGGGTACATGTCACTAACCCATTGCGCTCACGACTAACTGCTTTCTGCATTGTGCTGTACTTATCTTAATAATGTGGTTCTATTAAAAATGATGTAATTTGTGCCAGATGGTGTTAGTCAATGACACATAATCTTACTTGGTGCTATCAAGTAAGACACACACTGATGGCGTTTATTAATTAAGCCATAAACTCTGCCAGTTGAGGCTTCTAAGTAAGATATTACTTTAATGGTGGAATTGAATTATGCCTTGTCTTTCTTTAGGGACCTACAACTTCAGATATAATCATAGGAGCAGCTTCGTTACACATGGGCATCTAACCATGGAGAACCCATCCCTCTGTCGTTGACCACGGGAAAATTTCTTTCATAAAGCAAGAAATAAATAGAAAAAGAAAGAGAGAAAGAAGAATTTGTCCTATTCCTGGCCTGGTACTTTATTATTGACCTCAAAAAGGATGAACAGCAAAGAATCTTTTCTCAGTTAAATAAGTATTAGGAGATAATTTTTTCAAATATAGATAAAGTGGAAGTATACAACAACAAATATTTTCCGTGTTGCATTTTGAAAATTACAAATTTCTTTCACGTTTTATTCTATATTTTGAATTACATATATACGGGGGTCACCAAAATATTTTAAGCGCTTGGGTCCTCTGTGAGTCATAATCTTACCGGCCCTGGAGTCAAGAATAAGGTATCTTGATGCACCAAACTAATATCTCCAGTTCCTTCAACTTAAATAACTTGGATGCTTCTTTGGCAGCATTTGACTTTTATAATATAACTGTCAGCCAATAATCCTAGCCGCCCCTCTCTTCCAGACCTATCTGATTATACAATACACTGTTAAGAGTGTTAGCATATCTGTACAAGGCATGTGCTTGTAGTTGCTTCTTTAAAGTTTTTTATCAATCCACAATGCTTAAGAGGTGCAGGAAATTCTTAGTTAATAGGTCAGGGGTGTAATACTGAATTTGGTAAATTCCTCGGAAACTGCCGCCAAGTTATTTATAACATTTTTCGCAACTAAACCTTCAAGACACACCTTTGTTTATTCTGCAGATACCTATTATGAAGGCGGAAACTCTAACCCTTCCTCACAACTCGAATTAATATGAAAACTATAATAAATATGAAAACCGCAAAACGTTTCAATCTAAATCTAACACCCTTTATACCTTATCGTCCTAAGGACCTTCTCTCAAAACATTTTCTATGAAGAGCGTATTGTTAGATAATTTACCTTTACCGAGGAGAGTACAGTGTCCCGGGATGAAGAAGGAAAAGGTAAATATATCCCGTTCATGATTACGTCTCAAGAGTGGGTCCAGGTGGGTCGGTTCGCCATAGGTTAGCAGATTAATGCATGGCGTTAGTTTAAGTTCTAAATATTTATGCTTTCATAGTTATTATGATTGAAAGGTGGTGGTGGTGGTGGTGGTGGTGGTGGGGAGCGTATTTCTTTCTTCATAATATCTTTCTACTGAATAAACAAATGTGAGATGCGAAGACTCGATAACGAAAAATTACTAATAACATGGCGGCAGTCTTCTAGGATTTTAAGGTAAATTATTAGTTCTTGACCTTGCTAGTCCTGCAAAAGAAATAACCAGGCACGAGTCTTGAACGAGTACTGTTGGAATATTGTTGGTGAACCAGCCTATCTATCTATCTATCTATCTATCTATCTATCTATCTATCTATCTATCTATCTATCTATCTATCTATCTATCTGTCTGTCTGTTTATCTACCTGTACATATATATGGCTCTTTGTGTATGCGTGTATGTGTATATATGTGTGTGT
>NC_068985.1:97073423-97074196 GCF_001194135.2 Octopus bimaculoides | reverse complement strand
TGGTGGCGGCGGTGGTGGCGGCGGTGGTGATGGTTGTAGTGGTGATGGTTGTGGTGGTGGTGGTGATAATGGTGTTATTGTTGTTCTTATTGGTGATGGTGGTGTGGTGGAGGTAGAGGTGGAGGTCGTGGTGGTGGTGGTGGTGGGTATGTTGGTGGTGGCATGCTGTTGGCAATGCTGTTGTTGGTGGTACTGCTGCTGCTGATGGTGGGAGGTGGTGGTAATGTTGTTGTTGGTAGTGGTGGTGGTGGTGATGGTGGTGTTAGTAGTAGTAGTAGTGGTGGTGGTGGTGGTGGTGGTTGTCGTCGTCGTAGTCGTGATTGCGATTGTAGTGGTAGTGATGGTGGTAGCGGTGGCAGTGGTCGTGGTGCTGCTAATTGTAATGTATGATGACAGTGGTGGAGGTAATGGTGTTGGTGGTAGTGGTGTTGGAAGCGGAGGTAGTAGTGGAGGTAACAATAGTGGTAGTTATGCTGTGTTCATGGAGGGGTGGTAGATTGTAAGAGACAGGAGGGAGACAAAGAGAGAGGTGGTGGTAAAGGTGGTGGTGGCAGTTGTAGTAGAGGAGATAGTTGAAGTGATAGTGATGAAACGGGTTGTGTGTTAGAGAGAGAAAAAGGGACTGAGAGATAGAGGTGAGAGGGAGGGTGAAAGGGAAGGAGAGTGGGGAAGGTGAGAGAGAGGTGGAGAGAGGGGAAAGAGGTAGAAAAAGGTGGAGAGAGGTGGAGAAGAGGGAAAGAGAGGGAGATAGAGGGGGAGAGAGGGGGAGAGAC
>NC_068985.1:97070677-97072475 GCF_001194135.2 Octopus bimaculoides | reverse complement strand
TCTCTCTCTCTCTCTCTCTCTCTCTCTCTCTCTCTAAACTAAACGACCAACATTTCCACAAAAAGAAATGAAACAGAAAGCAATGCAGATAAACAAATTGAAGAAAATTTGTAAATTAATGGAAAAATTAATAAATTAATGGAAAAATTAATAAATTAATGGAAAAATGAGTTGAATTACCTGACTAATTTTGAGGTAAAAGCAACCAGCTTTTTTTTTCTGCCGAAACTTTATGACTCTAAAGAAATTCATAATAGCTTAAAGACCTTTATACACCATGTGTAAAATGTCCCAGATCCTCAGATTTCAAATTACGTCCAATGGTCTCAGGGACAACATCAAACACCCAAGGATTATGCAATTTACCTGACATAATATTGAAACCATTGAGCAAATTTGTCCCATTGAGCAAATCAGAGATGACATGCACTTCGTAAAGCATGTTCCAGAAAGAGTAGATAAAACGGTGATCCTGGTTAGTTTCAAAGTAACCAGCCTCTACACAAATATTCCCCATGGATTAGAATTTGAAGCAGTAGAATTCTAGATAGGCAAATAACCACATAGAACACCGGAGAGATTCCCAAAAGAATTTACTCTAGAAGGATTACGAATTGCACCAGAAAAAAAAAAACTACTTCTTTGATAACCAGTATTATCTACAAATATAAGGGGTGACAATGAAGAGACAGCAATGAGAACAAAATTCGCACCAACGTTTGTGATACTGAAAATGAGATTCCTGAAAGAGAAATATTTCCAAACCTACTTTATAGGAAACTGGAAAAGATTCCTGGATGATTGCTTCATATTTCGGAACAGACGAAATGAGGACCTTGCAAGATTCCTTAAATTAATAAATAACAATCGTGAATCGATCCAGTTCATTATGGAAATGAATGAAAACGATTCTCCTTTTGTGGACATCCTAATAATTTTTAAAAAGTTACATCCGATCTCTGCTGCAGCGATACAGATAGATACCAATATTTAGATTTTGGACCTCACCACCCATCATACACTAAAATGAACATTGCATTTAATATAGCAAGGCGTATATGTTCCATAATTACGGACACAAATAAATGAGAGGATCGATATGTATAACTAAATATATTCTTTCAAAATCATAAATATCGCCAAAATTCATTAAATCTTACCATAATCTAAGCATATAAAGGAAATTCCAATCTCTGTCTTACTGAGAAATCCTCGCGATGAAGGCTTAATTAAAATGTCTTTATGAATTAACATAAACTACGATGTATTTGGTCGCAAGTTTCCAACAGGTTTAAACACGGATTCATTAGATTTAAGATGACAACATCGAAAAATTAGAATGTAATTTGGACGGAATAAACGTTGCATAGAACTTTTGCTCAATAACCCGTTTTTATTAGTTTTCTGGTAGATTTGTATATCTTCCATATACAAATACACTAACACGTGCGTATATACAAACATATAGTTTAGTAAACATTCTCTGTTTCAACTTGGGAGTCGGAAGCTGAAATGCAAGATGCGGAGCGCGAGGTTATATATAAAACTACACACACACAAACACACACACATACACAACACACGCACACGTGTATATATATATATATATATATATATATATATATAAACAAATAGTAAATGAGTATATGCATATATACGTACAGGTATGTGCATACCGACATCCACCTGTATGTATAGGTGCATATCTGGGTACAGGACATTGCAAACAAACGTAGACGAGAACACACGAGCCACATAGAGAACATTCTCCTTCATCAGCCACCCACGTTTTAACACC
>NC_068985.1:97068769-97070175 GCF_001194135.2 Octopus bimaculoides | reverse complement strand
ATATATATATATATATACACATACATACATGCAACGGGCTTCTTTCAGTTTCCGTCTACCCAATCCATCCACTAACAAGGCTTTGGTCGGCCTGGGACTAAGTAGAAGACACTAGTCCAAGTTGCCACGGAGTGAGACAGAATTTGGAACCATATAGCGGGGGGGGGGGACAAAAACATCTTAGTACACTACTACCCCTGTCCACGTGCGTATGTGTGTGCGTGCGTGTCAGTGTGTGTGTGTATGTATACAAAGAGATGGGAGAGAAAATGTGAAAAAAGATGGGGAAAGAGGAGGCAGATAAAGAAAAGGATGTACATTTGAGCATGCGCGTGAGGTGCACGTAAGTTTCACAATCTATAACTCCGAGTTTTTCGCTGACAATCTGAAGTTCATTAATAAACACTTTATCAACGAGCAATAAAAATATACACAGAGTTTCGAGAAAACTAATTCTGATTCGTTTATAATCATAACAGACATTCCATCGTATAATCCGTCTACAATATCGTTACAATCGTACAGTGTGCAAATAAGTATTCGGTGTTTTAGACACAAACAACATAGCACCCAGGATACAACGTATCATTACAGAACACGCATCAAATTACACACCTGGAAATGTTCCTTGTATCTTTGTCTCACTGAGAAATTCGATATTTTCTAATGAAGAAATCCAAATTTGTGATTTCCTGCAGATAATATAATAAATGTTTGTTTAAATGTTTTATATTTCCTACTAATGTAATTCTCTTCTTCCGGTAGTGTAAGTAACGGAAATCTTTTTAATCTAATATTAATTGTAATATTCCAAAGTAAATATTATATACAAGTAGGCTCCCTTGAACAGCATTTTAATATAATTTTTCAAGAATTATTTTTTCTAATAAATATTAATTATATATTTTTGTGTGGGTATGACAACTAAACTTTGATTGTTGTTTAGTTTTCAGTATTTTTTGCAAGTCTTAAAGAATTTTCAGTTATAAATTCCATTCTCTCTTTAAAATAAAATTGTCTGTTATGACAATTTCGTATCTTCTCTATGTCAAGTCTCATTCTCTATTATTTCCGTAAGCAACTGGTTTGTCTTCATATTTTCTTATTCTGTTACCTTTATAATTCTCTTCTAAATACCTTATCAAACGTCGTATTTCGAAAATTTTGCATATGGTTGTGTTGTTGAGAAGCTTGCTCTTCAACCATGTGGCTTCAACTGAGGTCCACTGCACGTCACCTTGGGCAAATATCTTCTGTCATAGCCCCGAGCCGTTCAATGCCTTCTGAGTGAACTTCGTAGACGAAAACAGTGTGGAAATCCGCCGTATGTACATATATGCCGTATATGTACTTATGTATGTATAAATAGATACATATATATATATATACATATATATATATATATA
>NC_068985.1:97065286-97066694 GCF_001194135.2 Octopus bimaculoides | reverse complement strand
TAATGCCTCAGAATCTTAGACCACGTGGTTCATTTTCACCTTAAGTTTCTAAGATTATTTATTCTTTTCTACTCTAGGCACAAGGCCCTAAATTTTGGGGGAGGGGGGGCCAGTCGATTAGATCGACCCTAGTACACAACTGGTATTTAATTTATCGACCCCGAAAGGATGAAAGGCAAAGTCGACTTCGGCGGAATTTGAACTCAGAACGTAACGGGAGACGAAATACCGCTTAGCATTTCGCCTGGCGTGCTAACGTTTCTGCCAGTTCGCCACCTTCTGAGAGTATTTATTGTAATAACTTTAAAGGTTGAAAAACAGGGACACGGAATGAAAATAGTAAAGGAAAACCATTTTCTTTAAACTTCATATTTCTATCTATCTATCTATCTATCTATCTATCTATCTTGAGTACTTTGCTCTCGAGTTTATTCCCTCCCTGCCTGAGGTTACCATGGTCTTTTCCGTAGGCTTTTCTTTCCACGGATAAATGTAATCTTACTTTTTACATTTTTAAAATTCTTCAGGGATACACGATCCATTTGATCGTTTTTTTCCCCCGATCCTTTTGATCGGAATTTTACTTTTTTTTTTGGTATCCCCCCACCTTTTTTTAATTTCGAAAAGAAAAGCTCTACATTTGTAATAGTCCACTCTGTGTTCAGCCCTATGTGGCCAATAAAGAATGTTATCTATCTATCTATCTATCTATCTATTTGTTCGTACATCTGTCTGTCTGTCAGTCTGTCGGTTTGTCTGTTTGTCTGCCTATCTATGTAGCTATCTATTGGCCTGTGTGTGTGTATATATATGTGTGTGTGTGTGTGTGTGTGTGTATTTGCGCATGTGTGTGATTATGTGTATGCTGTGCGCGCGCGTGCGTGCATGTATATATGTAATATAATGTTAAATGTACACCGGGGAAAGGTGTATTAAATCCAGACGTCTCCTTCGTTTGTTTTCTTAATTTGCTTCTTTATTTATTCACGTTTGATAATCATTTATTACTTTATTATCATAATTTATGTATTAATTTTATACATATATTATTGGAAGTTTGCACATCTCGTTAATGAATTAATTACATATAAACACACGCACATACGCACTCGCACGAAAAGCTTACGCTCTCATCCACACTCTCTCCGCACGCACAATGAATATATTCGAACCTCTGTGTGTGTGTGCGTGTGTGCGTGTGTGCGTGTGTGTGTGTGTGTGTGTGTGTGTGTGTGTGTGTGTGTACTGTCTCTCTCGTACTGACACTCAGGCGAGCGCATAGGTGCAAACCAAGGTGAGGAGAATACACTCGTACATCAAAGGCAGATTAAATTATATCGTATATTGGGAGGGGGGGGGCAGACGTAGCCTTCCCAACCACATGGTTCCGGGTTCAGTCCTACTGCGT
>NC_068985.1:97063792-97065276 GCF_001194135.2 Octopus bimaculoides | reverse complement strand
ACATGGTTCCGGGTTCAGTCCTACTGCGTGGCATCTTTGTCAAGTGTCTCTTACATTGTCGTCAGGCAGGTCAGAAACTTGTGATTGAATTTGGCAGACGCGAACTGAAAGAAGCTCGTTATCTCACTCTCTCTCTCTCTCTCTCCCTCTCTCTCTCTCTTTCTCCCCCTCCCCCTCTCTCTCTTTCTCCCCCCCTCTCTCTCTCTATATATATATATAAGGATTTACTTTTCGTAATGAGATAAAAAAAAACAAGGTTGTGTATAATATAGAACATTTATATATATATAAGACGAATAACCACTTGGTGGATTCCTAATATGCTAAAGGTAGACCCCATATGTTCTGACCACTAAGAAAAATTGTTCTCAAGCAATTTCGGCAAACGCCAGAACGTAAAGCTTTACGTTCTGGAAGCGTCAAATGTGTTGGCATTTTACAGAGAAGAAAGTAAATTCCGAACACAATGTATCTGTAAGAACAGAAGAGAACGATTGAGTATTTACCCTCATGGCTGTTCTCACAGGAATACTGTGTTCGAAATTTACTGTGTTCGAAAATACACATATCTCTACACAAATAGATAGATAGATAGATAGATAGATAGATAGATAGAATTCGTGTCGGACAGAGTCTGAGACTTATGCACAAATGGAGTGAAGGAGATGAAATGAAAAACTCTGGCAAAAAATTGAGAGCTCAGTTGTGCCGTTCGGTAGGTACAGTATGGGATGCAATAATTGGGTAGATATTGAAAGCAGTGGAACTTTGGTCAAGGAATCAGTAGAGCCTACCGAATTTCGAATTTCGAGTGTGAGAGGAAGTCGAATAAAAAAAGAAAAAATGAGGAGAACGGTTGAACTAGTGGATGAAAAAGGACTACAGAATGGGAGGTGAGTGGAGTACAGGTGGAAGCGAAAATGTATATGGGTCTGGTAAATATAGATGCCATCAGTTATTTCTTGCTATTGGTTGATAATAAGATATTATTAATTAATTCTAGGTGTGGTCGAATAACATTAATTTTCATGAAGATAGATTATCTCTATAGACTGGACGGAGCCTTTCTGAAAGCTGCTAAGTGGGTCGCCATGATGCTTCGGTAAATATTCCCTAAAGAAGACTTCATAAGGAATCCGGAATTCATTTACTTCCCACCATTAGTCAGGTTATACCCTATCTATCTATCTATCTATCTATCTATCTATCTACCTACCTACCTACCTATCTACCTATCTATCTATCTATCTATCTATCTACCTACCTACCTATCTACCTACCTACCTATCTTGGAGCCGCGCGAGAGGCCCGGGTGGCGGAGGCGCAACAGGGCAACAAAGCCACCATTCGGTCTCTGGTGGACGAACAGGGGCGCGAACTGCTCGAGCCAAGCAAAATGTGTGAGGCCTTTCAGTGGCACTTTGCTCGACTGTTTGGGACGAGTGGCGAGCGAGAACGCAGGGTGGACTTCAGTGCCTTCCTGC
>NC_068985.1:97055975-97061054 GCF_001194135.2 Octopus bimaculoides | reverse complement strand
AAGGTGTTGAGCTGGCAGAAACGTTAGCGCGCCGGGCGAAATGCTTAGTGGTATTTAGAGGTCGACTTTGCCTGTCATCCTTTCGGTGTCGATTAAATAAGTACCAGTTACGCACTGGGGTCGATATAATCGACTTAATCCGTTTGTCTGTCCTTGTTTGCCCCCTCTGTGTGTAGCCCCTTGTGGGCAGTAAAGAAATAAGAAGCGTAAGCACGCCGGGCGAAATGCTTAGCGGTATTTCGTCTGCCTTTACGTTCTGAGTTCAAATTCCATCGAGGTTGACTTTTGCCTTTTATCCTTTCGGGGTCGATAAATTAGGTACCAGTTACGTACTGGCGTCGATCTAATCGACTGGCCCCTTCCCAAAAAATTTCGGGCCTTGTGCCTGAAAAGAATAGCTCATACTATGTCAATGGACTTTTTGCTGGACTCCAAAGACAAAATCTCAACGTAATCTTCCCTGTAATATCTTTTATTGCTTATCCTTTACTTGTTTCAGTCTGTGGCCATGCTGGGGCACCACCTTGAATTTTTAGTTGAATGAAACGACCCCAGTATTTATTTTTTAAGCCTGGCCCTTATTCTATCGTTCTTTTTTACTGTACCGCTATGTTACGAGCACGTACACACACCAAGCGGTGTGTCAAGCGGTGGTGAAGGACAAAGATATAGAGATTGAGACGATCAGAAGCCAGCTAGACATCAGAATTTTTTTTGTGCATGCGTGCGTGCGTGTTTACCTTCTCATAGAAGGAACTCTAACGAGAACTAGGGGGTCTTTAATCCATAGTTTTTCAAACGGTAATTAACCCATAGCTGAAACCCTAATAGGTGGTATGTATAACAGAAGAGGAAAAAACAAGGGCGTAACGCTCTGATATGGATATCCTGTGCGTACAAGCGATGGTGGGAGTTTAACGTGTTTAGCATCAGAGGCGAAACCTGTGTGGCTTAATTGTTGTGCGTCAAGTGCATCTTATCATAGCAATATATACATATATATATATATAAATATTTGTGTGTGTGTGTGTGTGTGAGTGTGTGGTATGCAGTCTCACATCGAATTTTAATGATTGTATATAATCTTGATCAGTATACGATAAGACAATATCTGGTTTGGTATATGGGTTTGTGTGTTTAGAAACAAGGATCTGATTATAGAAAAGGCAAGAAAGAAAGAAAGAAAGAAAGAAAGAAAGATAGAAAGAAAGAAAGAAAGAAAGACTAGTAAATACTAGTGTATGATTTTATATCTGAATCCAGCATCTGTGTTTTAATCTTGATGTGTATCTCATTTTGTATTTATATTAATATTTTAATTATGGTATTAATAAATATATGTAACACGTTATATTTCATTTTGTCAAGTTTCTGCATCAATAAAAAACAAAAAAATACACAAAAGCTAAATAGGAACTGATTTATTACATGCTGCACTAATGTTCTTTCGAAGAAACGGTGAAGATTATACGAGATCTGTTCAATAAGTATCAGAAACTGTTGCCATAGTAACGAAGCTAAAGCACACAAAGTGAAGCCGCTTGACAAAGATTGACCATAAACACTGCTGTACATGCGCACTAAGTTTTAATGTTCTACCTCACTTCCGCTGCTTGCAACAGTGCTTGGAACGAAGGTGTGTAGCGTGTAATCGTCGCATTGACCATGCTCAGAGGTCTATGCAAAGTAGCAGAAAGGGTATGGAGAGGAGTGGATGAGCGGCACAAAAGTGTACGAGTTGTTCAGACATTTCCAAGATGGCCGAAAAATGTCGATAGTAACGAACGTTCTGAGAGACCTACGACCAGCAGAACTGAGAAAAAACATCGCAGATGTGCGTGCAGCTGTGAAGGGAAATCGTCGCATCACCATCCGTGAGTTATCAGAGGATGATGTGCAGATTAGTTACGGTTGGTTCAGTTCAGTCCATTATCACTGAAGATTTGGGTATGAGACATATGCCTACCAAGTTTGTGCCAAAACTGCTTTCAGCTGACCAAAAAGACATTTGGACTTCAGTTGCACAAGTTCTCCTTCATTGTGTCGAGAACAATGAAAACTTTTATCTCCTTGAGTGTATCGAGAACGATGAAGACTTTTTGAAAACTTTGGTGGTGGTGATGATGATGATGATGATGATGATGATGATGATGATGACGGTGATGGTGGTGGTGGTGATTATGATGATGATGATGATGATGATGATGATGATGATGATGATGATGATGATGACGATGATGGTGTTGTTGATGATGACGACACTAAGGATAATAATGATCTTATAGAGAAGAAGTAATGGCTTTAGTGATTATTACTGTAGGACCGAGGAGCCAGGCGCAATACGGGTGAGCGGAAGAGGAGACGCAAGTAAGTCAAGACCGCTTGAATAGAGATGACGTGGAGGAGGGGGGATCAGCCAGTTCTGAGAAGCATGGGCCACAATAGTAGAGGTCGGAAATGCAAAGACAGAAGACAACATGTCTGTGGGTCGCGGGTTGCAGTGACTGGTAAGAATCTTTATACCAGTCAGTTGAATGACCCCGCTTTTGATACACCGGAGGAGGATTTTGTGTGGGTCGTGTGTTGGAAACTGCCATCATGCTATTCTGCACTCATTATAGACTTTAGATCAGTATTTTTCAACCATTATCCATGGGCCATTTTTGATTACTACTTTATTCTGGGAGACCCACATAGCCATTCGCTGTTTAAAAACCTAATTTATTGATATTTCGTTTAAAATTCTATTTTGTTCCGCCGAGGTCGACTTTGCCTTCACCCTTTCGAGATCGATAATCTAAGTACTAGTTGCGTGCTGGGGTCGATCTAATCGACTAGCCCCCTCCCCAAAAGTTTCGGGCCTTGTGCCTGGAGTAGAAGAAAAATCCTATTTTGTTATTCATACATTAACTTTTGTAGGCCGAACAATGTAAAACACACAGAAAGAAACCCAGCTGTTTCTCGCAATAGATACATAACAAGCAAGATTCTTTCCTGGACATTTAAAATGCTATTATGGATCCCCAATTTTCTATTTTGTTTGTGTGGACCCCACAAAATCTTATAAGGACACCGGTTGAGAACCAATGCTCCAGATACTACTGCAATGTAGACGTATTATGGCCGAATGTAGACGTATTATGACTGAATGTAGACGTATTATGGCTGAATGTAGACGTATTATGGCTGAATCTAGACATTTTATGACTGAATGTAGACGTATTATGACTGAATGTAGACGTATTATGGCCGAATGTAGACGTATTATGACTGAATGTCGACGTATTATGGCTGAATGTAGACGTATTATGGCCGAATGGATAACAATTTTTCCTTCACACGCACAAGATGCCGGGTTTGTTTTCATTGCGTGACATATTAGGCAGATGTCTTTTTCTATAGCTTCGAGTTGCCCCATATATTGTGAGTGAAACTGTATACAAGCGTGTCTATAGACCGTACCTCCAATTCAAGGGGTACAGCTTTGTTTCATACATTGCCATGCTAGATCTGCCTGAGAATTATGTTAAGTGCACGCGGGTCTGTAGGACACTCAGCGACTTAGACTCTAATTCAGGAGCAGGTAACTCAATTGATCGAACGCTTGTATCTTAACCTTCGAACGAGCGAGGTCCACCACCATTTGAAAAGACCTAGAGATGTTGTTAAGTGATGTTCATGCCTTTCTCAAGGTCATTAATTAACGTAGGTGAAGTAGAACAAGCTACAACCGGAACCGCACTGAAAATTATTGATACCAAGTCAGTTTAATGAGTTCTTAATTTGTAATTAGTATTTATATTATTTCTATGTCCGGAAGTATTTCCTTTCATTACTCTCAGATGTGAAGAGGAAGACATTTGCTGGCGATTTGATTTCAAATTATTTTCATCCCGTTTAAAATATATTTTTCTATATTCTCGAATTTTCGTACGAGGAAGGAACAATCCTTTCAGGTTTTGTGTTGTTTTAAGTTCCAAATCAAATCTGCAACCCTTTACAAAAAATAAGATTCTAATTAAACCGTTACTTGATTCTGGTTTCTGTAGTATTAAACGTACGAGAGACAAATTTACACCAGGATAGACCGCAAGTCATTTGTAATTTGCTTTCCTATATATTTTGGCGCCTAAGTACTGTTAACCCTATAACGTTTAAATTATCAGTATACACAAGGGATATTTGTTAGCCATTTTCAATATGTCTGCTTAAGTATAAAGAATATGCTTGATGTAAAAAAAATTGAATTTCTTGTTGCTCCCATATGCATGTGTGTGGTATTGTGTGTGTGTGCATGTGTGTTTGTGTGTGTGTATGTGTGTGTATGTTTGTAAGTGTGTGTACTCTACCAGATGTATTGAGTAGTCTTTCAATTTAATGTAGAACTGTTTATTATAACATAAAACAAACGTTAATATGTGTGTGTGTATATATGAATGTGTATATATATGTATGATTATATATATGTGCGTGCGTGTGTGTGTGTGTATGTGTGTGTGCGTGTATTAATGTTTGCGTTTGTGTTATAATAAAAACCGGTTTTATACGAAATTGATAGAGTACAAATTTATTATTCTGTAACAAAAACAGAATAATAACTTCGAATAATGACTTCAGAATAACAGAATAATGACTTCGAAGTTTCAGCCAGTTCGATGATGGCTTAGTAGGCCGAAACTTCGAGGTCACTGTCAATATTTCAAAGTAAATCTACGACACCTTCCTTGATATAAGTGATAACATGCAATAATGATAATCAGATGTAAAGTATTATGTTAGACTTCAATTTTGTGGTTTCCTTGCCATAAGAACATAGTCTTTGTAGAGTCAAGAATTTATCAACAATAGACATTATAAGAATAAGTACTCATCGTTTACGTGGAGGGGCAATGGCCCAGTGGTTAGAGCAGCGGACTCGCGGTTGTAGGATCGCGGTTTCGATTCCCAGACCGGGCATTGTGAGTGCCTATTGCGCGAAAGCATCTAAAGCTCCACGAGGCCCCGGCAGGGGATGGTGGCGAACCCTGCTGCATTCTTTCACCACAACTTTCTCTCACTCTTTCTTCCTGCTTCTGTTGT
>NC_068985.1:97052915-97055569 GCF_001194135.2 Octopus bimaculoides | reverse complement strand
TGTGTGTGTGTGTGTGTGTGTGTGTGTGTGTGTGTGTCTGTCTATTTGTGTTTGTTCCCCAACCGATGTTAGTGTGTTTACGTCCCCGTAACATTAGAGGTTCAGCAAAAGAGATCGACAGAATAAGTACCAGGCTTACAAAAAATAAGTCCTGGAGTCGATTTGATCGACTAAAGGCGGTGGTGCTCCACCATGGCCGCAGTCAAATGACTGAAACAAGTAAAAGAATAAAAGAGTATATTTATATATAAACACGATTTCGCTTCCATTATTATGGGAGAGGAAACAGAGTGGCTGGTTGAATTATTTATGCTTTTCCTAATGTAATTCTGCCTGGGAACGAAATAATTTAAACTGATAAACGAACACCCTTAAAATTAAAATTTTATAATTAAATCTAAATAATTACAAACCGGAAGTTGATAGTATTGTTGGTGATTAAGGGTGAAAGACAAGAGATAAAGTAGATTGTTTTTTTAGGACATTTTGTTATGGGAGTTGTTTTAGATTAAAACAGTAAGTTTCCTATCTAAATGAGTCCATTCTGTTTTTCTATGATAAAAATTGTCATTTTCAGAGGATTTCGCGACAGCATAGTGATTTTTTTCACTGGTTTGAAGACTATGATGTTACAATGCTCCAAGGGAGTCATGATCGAAGCTGTTACAGCCTCATTTATCCTGCCATATTAAACATATATTGTTGTTGGTGGCACTCCGTCGCTTACGACGTCGAGGGTTCCAGTTGATCCGATCAACGGAACAGCCAGCTCGTGAAATTAACGTGCAAGTGGCTGAGCACTCCACAGACACGTGTACCCTTAACGTAGTTCTCGGAGATATTCAGCGTGACACAGTGTGACAAGGCTGACCCTTTGAATTACACGCACAACAGGAACAGGAAGTAAGAGTGAGAGAAAGTTGTGTTGAAAGAGTACAGCAGGGTTCACCACCATCCCCTGCCGGAGCCTCGTGGAGCTTTAGGTGTTTTCGCTCAATAAACACTCACAACGCGCGGTCTGGGAATCGAAACCGCGATCCTATGACTGCGAGTCCACTGCCCTAACCACTGGGCAATTGCGTCTCCACTTAAACATATATAGGGCTTCATTATCAAATATGTTCTTTTGATTAAAACGTTAAGTGTGATTTGGGCACGAATTGTTTGCTATTTCTCTCACCGTGAGCGTCCACATAAAGATTTTCACGTTAGATTGAATTCTATAGAGTTGTCTCATCCGCGGATCGGAGTTGATTCATTTACGTAGCTAATTGCTCGTAGGAAAGACATGGATAGAGCAATGTTATTTCTTCTTTAAACTACGAGAGTTTTGTGCCAGTATTTTGCAACACAAGTATTTCAAAGTACAAAGGTGGTGAGCTGGCAGAAACGTTAGCGCGGAGGGCGAAATGCTTAGCGGTGTTTCGTCTGTCTTTACGTTCTGAGTTGAAATTCCGCCGAGGTCGACTTTGCCTTTCATCCTTTCGGAGTTGATAAATTAAGTACCAGTTGCGTATTGGGGTCGACCTAATCGACCGGTCCCCTCCCCCAAAATTTTGGGCCTTGTGCCTAGAGTAGAAAAGAATATTTCAAAGTACAAAGAGGTCGATAAATTAAGTACCTGTTATGTACTTGGGTCGATCTAATCGACTGGCCGCCTCCCCCCAAAATATAATATAGTACAGCCGTGGCACTCCGTCGGTTACGACGAAATCACATTCACTAATCGGAATAACAACACTCAGGTTCACCTCTGCTGCCCTGACGAATCTGAACACCATATGGAAAAGCAACTCCATTAGTTTTCCAATGAGACTGAAAGTGTACAAGGTCAGGTGACTTCGATCCTTCTGGATGGGTGTGAGAGCTGGATCCTTACAGCTGACATGGAACGAAAAATCCAGGCATTTGAGTACAAGTGCTTCAGAAGTCTGCTACACATCCCATACACAGAAATTGTCACATCCCGTACACAGCCTTGTCAACAAATACATTGGCAGACAGGAACCACTCCTTGTGTGGATACAAAGACGAAAGTTTGCTGGCTACTGTCACGTATCCCGTCACAACTCCGTGTTTGAAATCATCCTTCAGGGCATAGTTTGGGGAAGGCGAATGAGAGACAGACTGGACGGGTCACAACACTGCGACACATGATAGAAAACAGAGACTAGTGTCGACGGCTGATTGCAAAAGCGTCTGGAGTGGCCACCCCCCGCCCAATGACTGATGACTATCTGCACCTATTAAGGGAACTTGATGATGAGCAACTGAAAAATCATTGTTGTGACCGGCAGAGAATTCGCCACCGATTTATACAAATAGGCGAGATGTTCATGGCTGGAATTCCACGAAAGGAGTTGACTTGGAGCTAAGCAACATCATCAACAATAATAACGGTTTCAAATTTTTGCACAAGGCCAGAAAATTCGAGGTAAGGGCCAAGTCGATTACATAGTCCCCAGTGCTCAACTGGTATTAATTTTGTCGACCCCCGAAAGGATGAAAGACAAAGTCGACGCCGGCGGAATTCGAACTCAGAACATAAAGACAGAAGAAACACTGCTAAGCAGTTTGTCCGACGCGGTAACGATTCACCCAGCTCGCCAACGAGGGCCAAGGCCAGAAAATTCGGGGTAAGGACCACGTCGATT
>NC_068985.1:97049969-97051930 GCF_001194135.2 Octopus bimaculoides | reverse complement strand
AAAGGAGTCTCTATGTGGAACCAGTAACGGAGCTTTCTGTCTGGAGACAATGAGGGTGATTCTCTCTCTCTCTCTCTCTCTCTCTTTCTCTCTCTCTCTCTCTCTCTCTCTCTCTCTCTCTCTCTCTCCGTCTCTCTCTCTCTCTCTCTCAAGCCAACAAGGGAGATAATATGCTGACGTTCGACTTGCCTGGAATAACGGCAAAAGATCTAGTCTCACATTACCTTGAAAAGACAGGATTCTTCTAGAAGGATTGCTTTTGATCATAGATCTACTTGATAAGTGTTGGCTCAAAGATAAATAGCCACAACAATGATACAAGTATTGAGCTTGAAATGGATTAAAGACGAAAACAAAAAACAAATCTGATTGATTTAAGAATTATTTTGAAAAAAATCCCTTGAGTTGATTTTATGACCCTGGCTCTCCGTCGGTCACGACGACGTGTGCTCCAAATGATTCGATCAACGGAATAGCTTGCTCGAGAAATTAGCATCCAAGTGGCAGAGTACTCCACAGACAAGCGTATGTAGTTCTCAATAGGATTCAGTGTTACGCATAATGTGACAAGACTATTCTTTTGAATTAGAGATACAGTTCATTTTACCGGATGATTGAACTAGAACAACAAGAAATAAAGTGTCTTGCTTAAGGACAAAACATGCCGCCAGGAATTGAACTCGTGTCCTTACGATCATGAGCTGAATACCTAATCCACTTAGCCATGCGCCTTGATTTATGATAATGTAGTCAAAATAACTGTTAGTATTGCTTGTTCAACAAAATTTACCTACAACACCAATTCTATCTTAGCATAAAGCATTACGTGATCTGATCAATAAGTATTCGGACTGTTGCTGTAATGGCTGAGGTCCGACTGATGCCTTGTAAGTACATTTAGTGGACGGAAATTGTATGGAAGTCCGTAGCAAACACATATATACTCTTTTCTATTCTAGGCACAAGGCCCGAATTTTTTGGGGGGGAGGGGGGGGCAGTCGATTAGATCGACCGCAGTACGCAACTGGTACTTAATTTATCAACCCCGAAAGGATGAAAGGCAAAGTCGACCTCAGTGGAATTTGAACTCAGAACGTAGTGACGGGTGAATTACCGCTAAGCATTTCGTCCAGCGCGCTAACGATTCTGCCAGCTCGCCGCCTTTGAACTCTTTTATAATGCTAATTGTATTTAGGAAAGATGTGAACATCACATAATCTCATTCCATTTCATTGTTATGAATACGTAGTCTTGTACAGCAAATTTTGAGTGGGTAGAAATGTATCCAAAATTCGTACTAAACAAAAGCAACAAAAAAAAAAAAAAGATCCCGGTACTAAAATATTTGCATAATTTCCATTCAGAAACGAGAAATGCATCAACATGCTAGAAAAATATTTGTTTTTATATCTAATTATAATCTAATGCAGTTTTCTTTTCCTTTCTTCAAAAGCATATATTAGTGGATTGCAACAGAATGTATTGCTTTCATATTTCGTGATTATTTTGCAGGGTAAAAACATGAAGAGATGCTTTCCAGATGGAGCAATAAATAACATGGGTAATATTTTAGTTTCACCGAATTAGAGTCGGTGTTGTTTAGTGGTGGGTAAGAAAGGGCTCCCCCCGCTCTCTCTCTCTCTATCTTTCTCTCTTTATCTCTCTCTCTATTTATCCAATGAAGTCAATCAGTGTTTTGTTATTGAAGTAACATAAGCTGTCTCTGAGATAATCTGCTGCACATTGTAGGGTCATACAGGAAGCGATGGAAGTTTTTAGTGAATATCACATGATATGCACACTGGAAGACATCCACGTCCTGTTGGAGAAGACACACAAAAAAAACATCAATTTCAGATATGAAGGAATAACAGCTACAGCTGTGGTCCAACAATGGAATCGTCAACGCGACTTTTCCTCACCACACATTAAGTGAGGTTCATATGTATATATATATATAT
>NC_068985.1:97045130-97046653 GCF_001194135.2 Octopus bimaculoides | reverse complement strand
ATATATCACAAAAGTGACGGAGGGTTCTCACCAGCGCTAGCTATTGCTAGAAACAAGAGTTAAAATAAATCAAAAGGTAAAAGTACAGTGGTTTGTGGCTTGTGAGTTATTTTAACTCTTGTTTCTTGCAATAGCTAGTGCTGGTTAGAACCCTCCGTCACTTTTGTGATATATATACCAGCCATCCTCTCTACGCCACCGGTGTTATCCAAGAGAAAGGCAAAGCCCGATGCAACTTGGTACCAGTGACGTCAAAACTCATTTCTACAAATCAGTGAACTAAAGCAGCATGAAATAAAGTGTCTCGCTTGAGAACACAACTCACAGCTCACAGCTCGGTCCGGGAATCGAAATCACTACCTCATGATTGTGAGCCCGACGCTCTGACCACTGAGCCATGCGCCTTCACTAAGAAAAGGTCGGGTACTAGGCTTACAATACTCTGGAGCAATTTAAAGTTGTACCCTGGTTGTATGCTGTAGGTATGCATTTATAAACCACGTTGAAGACGAGTGGGGGTGCTTTTGCTATGATGTAATCTAAGAATGCACCAGTAAAACGCCCTCGAAACAGCTGTTGTGAATTTTGAACTCCACTTGCGCTTTCTTTTATACATAAGCTGCATATATGAATAAAGTATATCTGCATTTCTGTACTAAAGTGTCGCCAATCATATGACGCGGAACTTTACAAGTAAACTTTTGACAACAACGGTGAATACAAGAAATATGGCATACATACATAGGATAATTATAATTTAACTTTGATCAAATTTCTTGGTGGTTAAACAGAATGATGAAATGAATACTTGCTTTCAAAAGAAAAATATTTACCTTAAAATAAAATAAAATAAAACAAATTTCTCATTTGTATAACTTCCTTCATAACGACTCTGCCATTCACCTCTCCTCCTCCCCTCCTCCCCTCCTCCCCCTCCTCTTGTCTCTATGGCTATTTCTCTCACTGTGTAAGTGTGTGTGTGTGTGTGTGTGTGTGTAGTGTTCATTTCCTCTTTGCTTACCACCAAATCATGTATGCGCGCTCATACAACTCTCTTATGTTAACGAACGCTCTCCGTGTCTCTATTTTACGCTTTTTCTCCCCACCTTACTCTGCGATATAAAGAATGACTCGAGAAAATTATGCAGTGATATGCAACCAAAGCATACGATTAGAGATACTCAACCACTTTTTTTTATTTACTGTTGACCCCTTCGATTCTTATTTTACTCTACTGGACCCTAATAAACATACCATATTTTTTTTAAAAAGTCCCCTTGTAAGCAGGCGAGCTGGCAGAAACGTTAAGCACGCCGGGCAAAATGCTTAGCGGTATTTCGTCTGTTTTTACGTTCTGAGTTCAAATTCCGTCGCGGTCGACTTTTTGCCTTTTATCCTTTCGGGGTCGATAAATTAAGTACCAGTTGCGTACTGGTGTCAATCTAATCAACTGGTCCCCTCCGAAAAAATTTCGGGTCTTGTACCTAGAGTAGAAAAGAATATTTGACCAAATAAAGGTGTTG
>NC_068985.1:97043759-97045080 GCF_001194135.2 Octopus bimaculoides | reverse complement strand
CGTGTCTCTATTTTACGCTTTTTCTCCCCACCTTACTCTGCGATATAAAGAATGACTCGAGAAAATTATGCAGTGATATGCAACCAAAGCATACGATTAGAGATACTCAACCACTTTTTTTTATTTACTGTTGACCCCTTCGATTCTTATTTTACTCTACTGGACCCTAATAAACATACCATATTTTTTTTAAAAAGTCCCCTTGTAAGCAGGCGAGCTGGCAGAAACGTTAAGCACGCCGGGCGAAATGCTTTGTGGTATTTCGTCTGTCTTTACGTTGTAAAAGGCAAAGTCGACCTCGGCGAAACTTGAACTCACAACATTGTTGGCACTCCGTCGCTTACGACATCGAGGGTTCCAGTTGATCCGATCAACGGAACAGCCTGCTCGTGAAATTAACGTGCAAGTGGCTGAGCACTCCACAGACACGTGTACCCTTAACGTAGTTCTCGAGGATATTCAGCGTGACACAGAGTGTGACAATGCTGGCCCTTTGAATTACAGGCGCAACAGAAACAGGAAATAAGAATGAGAGAAAGTTGAGGTGCTCCAGCAAGTGGCTGAGTATTCCACAAACCCACGTACCGGCAATGTAGTTCTCGGGGAGATCCAGCGACACAAAATGTAACAGGACTGGATCTTTGATATACAGGTACCACTCATTTTTGCTGGCTGCGTGGAGTAGAGCACCATGAAATAAAGTGTCTTGCTCAAGGACAAAGTAGCGCCGGGATTCGAACTCATGACATTACGATCGTGAGCCGAACACCTCTAACCAATAAGCCACGAGCCTTCAGACACACATATGAAATACCTATAAACAAGCAACCATTATATGCGCACGCACGCACGCACGCACGCACGCACGCACGCACGCACGCACGCACGCACATTTGCGCGCACATACATTCGTGCACGCACACGTTCCCGCACACACACGTTAAGAAGCAGAGAAAACCCTTTAAAATGATAACTGTTTCAGGACCTTTTTAGGGTTGTGTGTATGTATGACTGTGTCGTACATGAGATATGTGCGTGCGTGTAATGTGCGTGTGCGTGTGTTTATGTACATGTGCGTACGCGGGATGTTAAGTTATTTACAGTAAAGTATGTCTTCTGGGCCAATTAAACGTTGTACGCGTGGTATTGCGTATGTGGTGAAAATGGTGAAAATGTGCTCTGCGATGTATGGAATCGCATCATGCAGGCTGTTTGAGTATGTGTAGATGCATATGTATACGTAAGCATGTGCGCACGCACACATATATAAATATACACACATATAAATATACACATATATACATATATATATGTATATATA
>NC_068985.1:97043511-97043659 GCF_001194135.2 Octopus bimaculoides | reverse complement strand
TATATATATATATATATATGTATGTATATATACATATATATATACATATAATATGCATACATATATATATACGTATATAAATATATATATATATTAATGCAGACGTGTGCGTGTGTTTGTGTGTGTTTGTGTGTGTTTGTGTGTGTGT
>NC_068985.1:97041835-97043501 GCF_001194135.2 Octopus bimaculoides | reverse complement strand
GTGTGTGTGTGTGTGTGTGTGTGTGTGTGTGTGTGTGTGTGTAACTTTGTATGTATGCATGAATGCATGTATATAAGTTCGTGTACGAACGAAAATATGAGTGATCAGATGTGTAATACGCAAGCTGTAAAACTCCGAGTAACAAGGAAATGATTCACAACGTCACTACTCGAACTACACGCAAGGTGACTAGGTGCTTTTTTTCTTTTCTTAGTACACATACATTGGTATAAGCGTATGTTTTAGATAGATAGATAGATAGATAGATAGATAGATAGATAGATAGATAGATAGATAGATAGATAGATAGATAGATAGTCAAGGAGCAACAGAGCTCCCTGCATACGATATACAAATACCATCAAAATTAGAGTGAAACTACTTCGATCAATACTTCATATACATATCGTTCCAGGTTCAATCTAAGTACGTGTCACATTGAAAAAGTGACTATTATTAATAGGGGACTATTATTATAGGCGCAGGCGTGACTATGTGGTAACAAGCTTGCTATAGGCGCAGGTGCGTGATTAAATCGGAAAGTATGTGTGTCTCTATTCAATAAGACCATATTCTACAATGTCTTTTGGAGGACCAGAGGGAGTATTAAACATTTGAAGTTCTAGATTGAAACTCTGAAGAAATTAGAAACTTAGCCACGAGAACTCGTAATATGTTTTCTCTCCTTTCTCCTATAGAAGCATAGCCTGAAATTTGTTATGAGAAGGAGGGTAGTTGATTACATTGAATCCAGTGCTCAACTGGTATTTATTTCATCGACCACGAAAGATAAAGTTGACTTCGGTGGAACTTGAACTCAGAACTTGCAGACAGACGAAATGCCGCTAAGCATTTTGCCCGGCGTTCTAACGATTCTGCCATCCCACTGTCTTAAACGAGGAATAAATTGACCATCAATAGTAGCTTCCGCGTCAACAGTCATGTGGGCAAAGTCGTAAAGCCAGTACAGATAAACTTGAGATTTTCAAATTAGAGGACATTTATATTGAAAATATGGTGGGTAAATCAATGTTGGCTTTAAATATGTGTCTAACAAGGCTAGCAAGGCTAGCAAGTTCGGAGGAGTGAGTGAATTGATTACATCGACCTGTTATTCAACTGGTACTTATTCTATCGAAATACCACTAAGCATTTTGCCCGACGTGCGAACGATTCTGCCACCTCGACGCCTTCAACTTAGCTGTTTCTCGAAATACATGCCAATATATACATCCAAAGCAAAACTTTCACAGGGGCCCTTAAAATACTATTGTGGATCCCCAATTTACAATTTTGTTATGTGGAACCCACAAAACCTTATATGGACCCTCAGGGGCGATATGGGCCCCGGTTTAGGACCACTGGTTTAAAAGATATGTAGACGATCCTACAAGACAGAAACTTATGAATGAAACACACATCATATCAGCAGAAAGCGACACACACATGTGATTGGTTCAACGTATGGTTTGTCTTTGTAATCGTAATCAGCTGTATTGCAGATACAGTAACGTAACCACCTTTGCTGAGACTGGACTGTGTCCTAAAGCAAGTGTCCTGTCCAATTATACTTACTACCTCTCACCTCATGGATACGCCACGAAGGAAGGAGAAGTTGATACGTTCGGAGCATCCACGGAACCACATTATATATATATATATATAT
>NC_068985.1:97039997-97041688 GCF_001194135.2 Octopus bimaculoides | reverse complement strand
TATATATGTATATATATATATATATATGTATATATGTATGTATGTATGTATGTATGTATGTATGTATGTATGTATGTATGTATGTATGTATGTATGTATGCAAGAGCGTGTCCTTGTATTTGCTCTTGTTCCCAACCACCTGTTGACAATCAAAGCTGGTTTGTTTACGCCTCCATAACTTAGTGGATCGGTTAAAGACACTATAAAAACAAGTACCAAACTTCCAGAAATTACATAAGTACCGGGATTAAATTTATTCGATTAAAACCCTTCAAGGTAGCGCCCCTGTATAGCTGCAACCCAATGCCTGAAACAAGTCGGGATTGCAAGACAGATCGACCGATGGAAATTCGACTCCTAAAAAAATGTACAACTTCATTATTTGAAGTTTTTCAAAGATATTTCCAACTGCATTCTTCCTTTTTTTTATTTTGAAACTGTCTGTAAGTTTTAGCCACGTGGCAGCCGGATGGTTGATGTAAATTCTCATTTTTAACAGTTTTGCCTGCTTTTCACATTAAAGTTTGAAAAAATAAAAAGCAGTTTATATATATATAATAATAATAATAAAAACACGGTCTTGTTATAACTAAAACTACAAACGATTTAACTTATGCTACACCAACAAATATTTGAATTTTTTTTTATTGTTAAACAAAATAATAAATAATCGTTTTTTATTTGTGTTTTTTTCCACAAGGGAAACATCAAAACAAAACATATAGCGAAGGCAAAAACACACTCTAACATCCATATACACACAAGTAAATATGTACGCATGCATCTCTGTGTGTATGTGTATGTGTGTATGTGCGTGTGTGTGCACAGAGGCAGGAATTACAATTTTGTTAAGAAGTTCTATGTTGTTCAAACACAAACGTTCGGGTTTCTAACCTAGTTAGCGGTATTTTTTATCAAATGCCTACTTCCCGTTCATAGAGGGAACCGTAATTTATTGCTCTGTGTACAGAAACACCGACGCCGCTAAACTGGCACACCTAATTTGCATCACAGTGCAAGTGTTGAGTAGTTGACAAATGAACCATTAAGAATTATGATTAAACTGCATCCGGTTATGGAGCCATGGTCCAGTATTTCTAGGGTTTTAAGGAGTGTGGGATCACCCCTTAGCGACTATTATTCCGAGATCTACTCTGATGCGGAGTAGTAGACTCAGTCAAGGTTTTAGCTATAAGTTAATTACCATATCACAGAATTATCTCCGTGCTGGCATGTATTAACATGTGTGTTTCTGCTTACCCACCGTTTGTTGGAGGGTATAAAATACATCTCGTCTAAGGAACTTTATACCCGAAACGACAGACCATTTCTGTTAATGCGTTTGGAGCAAAGGTACCACAGATATTATTTTTATGAAGCTTCTAGGATTAAAATTTGTAGAAGAAATAAGATAGATAGATAGATAGATAGATAGATAGATAGATAGATAGATAGATAGATAGATACGTGGGTATAAAGTGTTTGAAGTGATGTGCAGATATTGTATATTAAGAAAAACGAGGCTGTCAGGATTGTGGATAATTGTTTATAAGCGATTTCGTCCGTTTAATAGAACTCTTTAGATATCTGAATGAAGAGTCCTACTGAACGGACGAAAGCGCTAATAAACAATTATCCAATATTCTGACTACCTCCATTTTCTTAGCATATGCATATATATATATATACTC
>NC_068985.1:97038561-97039538 GCF_001194135.2 Octopus bimaculoides | reverse complement strand
ATATATATATATATATATATATATATATATATATATATATATATATGAGAGAGAGAGAAGGAGAGAGAGAAAAAAACATACACACACATATGTACCACACATATACGTATATGTGGTATCTGCTTCGAGATTCACCGATCATATTTTCGTGTTCTCGAACTTTCTAAATATATGTGTGTGCGAAGCTGGTATGAACTGCAAAACCCGTTATATATTCCTCGCCAGGTAGACGTATAAATAGGAGTTGCTTGACCATTTTCTACACATACATCAACCATTCTTCTACATATACACAATATATCGACATTGCTGTACACATCTAAACATAGGGGCAAATACACCCATTAGATATTCACACACATGTATGTAGATGAGTGTGTTTGTCTATATTTCTACCTGGCTGTATAGTTATTTGGAAAAATCTATACTGGAATCTACGCAGAAACACACACACATTAATACATGCCAACACGCGCACACACAAATCGGTGGTAAGAAACATTCATGCATAGTTAGACATCTATAAAGACTACACAATCGTTTTTCTATAGCATGAATAAGTGTAGCTTAGTGCAAGCTGTACATAATTTGTAAAGGAAGCAATAAGTTGAATATATTAGCCGACATGTTTTCGGCAAGTCAATGTGTCACGAGCTCAATACGGTGAGATCAGGTGTTGTAGGGACTTTGTAATGTCAGGTGAGGGGACAATTAGCTGTTTTGATTGGCGTGGGAGAGGTGGGAGGTCGTTAGGGGTGGTATTGTTGTTCTTGTTGTTGCTTTATGTAGCCCCGAAATCTTTCCTGATCGAACAAGATCCTCATCATGGGTCCAGGCATGGCTGATTGGCGAAGGAGCTTGCGACTTCTACCGTAGCCTCGGGTCAACCAAAGCCTTGTGAGTGGATTTGGTGGACGGAAAATGAAAGAAGCCTGTTGTATACATATGTGTGTGTGCATGTATATGTATATATATAT
>NC_068985.1:97036709-97037667 GCF_001194135.2 Octopus bimaculoides | reverse complement strand
GGTTACGCCTCCGTAACTTAACGATTCGATAAAAGAGAACGATAGAATAGTTGCTAAGCTTAAAAAGAAAGAAATATTGGGGGGGGGGTCGATTTGTTCGGCTAAAACCTGTCAAGACGGTGCCCCAGCATGGCCGCAGTCTAACGTCTGAAGCAAGTAGGAGATAAAAGATATAGATATATATATCAGAAAATGAGATGATAAAGGATTAAACGATTATCTTATGAACTATATTAGCTTACAATTGTTTCTGCTATAAGAGGCTGTGCACTCATAGTTGAGTGTCTGAGTAACACGTTATAGCTTCATCAAAGCCTCGAATATGAAGTGTGTATGTGTGTGTATGTGTGTGTGTGTGTGTGTGTGTGTGTATGTGTGTATGTGTGTATGTGTGTGTGTAATATGTTTGTATCCATGCATGCATGTATGTATGTATGTATGTATGCATGTATGTATGTATGACAACGTGTGCTTTTGTGTCTAAGTTTCCCACTCCCAATGACCATAGGTCAACCAGTATTTAGCGGCCCCGTAAAATAGTCCAGTAAGATAAGCACCGAACTTAAAAATAAGCCCAAGGATCAATTTGCTCGAGTAACCTCTTCAAGGCGATGCTCCAGCAGGACCACCGTCCAATAACTGAAACACGTAAGGGATTTTAAAAAAAGGATAGACAACGGACTGCGTTGTTTAATAACGCGTCCATTTTTTAAAAAATGAATGTTAGTGTTTGAATGATTTTTGCCTGATATTTCAAGTAGCTTAAGTGGCCCCTTAGATGTGGGGGGGGGGCACCCTTGTTTGACAGGTGCAATGTGGGGGGTTAGAAAAAAAAATACTGTCACTGCAGATTTGTCAATGAAATAAAAATTTCATCAAGCGCCATGCTTGATTTCATCGCTCGCTCATTAGGTTGCGTGAGAGAGAAGGCAAATGACATAAAGGAGCGCGCGGCGCA